>NW_028262290.1:158080825-158398325 GCF_047370975.1 Nipponia nippon | reverse complement strand
GTGAATCAGATCCAACATCAAGTGCTGGCATCACTGTGACAGCCAGTCAGCGGTCCCCCTGATGGCGTCAGGTCTGACCTCAGGCCCAGACGCCATCGTATTTGGGAACAGCTGAAAAAAGGCCACCATTTTTTCTAAAAAAAAAAGCTTTGTTGGAATGTTTTAATCTCGTGATTTTTTAAACTTTTGTTTTCTGGATTTCAGGTGCATTCAAACTGTGTGTTTTAATGCTCCTTGTCTGAGCTGGGTAATCAGGGGCTTGCAGCATTGTCAAATTCTTAAGACCAAAAAAACCCTCTAAGGATCATTCTCAGTATCTTTAGCTGAAATGCTGCAGTCCAGCATCTGCAAACACCTGCACATGAGCAAGGGGATGCCTTTAAGCACTTAACCTAATCAGTAAGAAAGACAATATGAGGGGAGGGGACCTGCCCTTCTTACCTGTAGGGTAAGAATTTACCCTGCCTTGGGTAAATTCTTACCTGAACCCCAAACTGGCAGGTTGAATCGATTATCCAACTTTAAAGCGTTCGTCATGGTGATGTCTTTTCTTCCTCAGAAGCACACGTATTTCTGTTGCTAATTGTAGCCCCAATTATTCTCTCTCATCCCATGGGGGAATAAACCAGCAAAGCAGTTGACCTACTAGTACATACACCCGGGAGGACCTTTGCCGCGCAGGGTCCCCTCTAGTTTGGGATTTGGAGGGGACACTCAGGTCCCCACAGACACTAACTGCTCCCCAGGGGTCTACTCTTGCAGTGCTCCAGTCGAGGGAGTTACATTACGTACGTCAGTAGGTGCAGGATTTGTCCCACGTGAAGGACAACTGTCACTTTATTAAATAGTGACATCAATGATCATCTGTCTGGCAATAGCTGTGCCTCGGTTCAAGGCTCTGCATTCAGAAATCAGAGCATCTTCTGATCGAAAAGACTGCTTTTTATAATCTCATCCCACACGGTTTTGCATGTGGTAATACATCCCAGTGAGACGATTAGACAAATAGGGTCTTAAAATCTTGTCTCAGATCTTGCTCAAACATGAGATTTTTGTAATCATAAATGTTAAAAATACTGCTTACATGTAAGAAAGCTAACTGCAAGCGGGATTCAGGCTTGCCTGAAATTGCTGCAGTTCAGGAAAGTCATAGTTAATACATAACTCTCTTGACAAACAGCTCAGATGACAACATACCTATAATTATAGTTATATCTGATCATGTCGCCTGGGGAAAAAGGAAGATGATACTGCAAATGCAGAGGGGCTGCATCCTAATCTCTGTCTCCCAACCAATGCTCCAGACCCCCTTGGATCTCTCTGGGAATTACTACCGATGGATGCTGGCCAGCCAGTCCCGGGAAGGGATCTGCTAGAGATGCTGTGCCCTCACCTGCACATCTCTAATTTTGCGAGCTGTGCAGTACCCACTTGACACGATGCTGGCAAATTAGAGCAGCCTAAAAACACAGGCAGGTAATAGAAGCAGGGTAGGCTTGCGCTTGCGTCTTCTATCCCTGGGAGGTTTGTAGGGCTGGCAGATGGGAAGCCAAGTACTTACGCCGTCGTCATTACTACCATGGTGTCGCTTGTATGCCAGCTCCCCAGGGTGTGAACCAGCTACTGTGGCTGTGCAAGGGACAAAAAGGCCAGTGCACGACAAGGTGGATGGAGAGTGGCCACAGGGCCGAGGAGGCAGTGGGGTTTGTCCCCCATGTCCTCAGGGTTCATCCTGCTCTGTGCCACCCTCCTGCAGAGCTGCTGCATTGGCATCAGCCTGGGCCGCCCCTTGGCTTGCCAACAGAGCTAATGCCCTTTGAGATTTACTCAGTCTTCAGTTTGGTGATGCCTTTGCAATCCTAAGTATGAAAAACACCCAACACAACTGGCTCAGCTGGTCAGGTTCCTGCCTGTCCCCTTTTTCTCCAGGTTGTGCACTTGTCCCCATCAAACAAAACACTGTTGCATGCCCATGGATTTCGATGGACCGCTCTCTCTAGCATGGAGCGAGTGGTGATACTCTGTATTTACGCTGCCAGCAGAGATATGAGGCTGTCCTTCTCCTTGCATTTGCTCTAAATACTCACTAGATTCCCAGGATGAATATTCCCAGGATGAATATTCCCAGGATGAATATTCCAAGGATGAATATTCTTGTAGGGTTTTGCAATATTTTTTTGGCTGAGACAACAACATTTCCTAATGCGTAAATTTGCCTTTTTTTTCCTATGCATAAGCCTTAAACTCTATCAATAACTAATTGTTTTGTGTGTCTCAGACAAAGTGTAATCAACAGAGAGGATGGTGGAGAAGTGTGAAATGACAGAGTGACATTCTATGCTTAAATAAGCAAACTACACCCCAATCGAACAATGGCTCGAAAATGTTTCCATAATAAGGGTGCATAAATTACCCCCATTACTTGGAAAGCTCTTACTCGCATCTTACCAGCCACATTTCTAGTATTCACGAGAGCTGATACACTCCGATCATGATAGACATGCCTCTGTTACAGTAATTATAAAATGCTTTGTGAAAATATCATTGTGTCTACAGAGCTACTGAAGTTGTATGGTCTCCTTGGTATTTGTTTATTGCCTCTGTGAATTTAAAAAACATAATTAAAAAGAGGAAGAAAAACTACATTTGGAAAAAGATAGACCGCTTTTTGAGATTTATTCTCTGTGAGGGAAAAAGAAAACATATTTCAGGTTGTGCCAATACATGATAGGCACCGACTGGATAATGGAAGGGGGGATGATTCATTGGAAAAACAGAGGCAATAAATCCTGATCAGACGGAAACATTTCAAGAAGATACGCTGATGGTTTCCCATGTATGCTCCCTATTACATATGTGTATGTACATGTGTCCGAGAAGGGTAGGGAAGCAGCAAGGCTTTATTCGGAGAGGGCCAAAGCCACCCGGAGCTGGGTGCTGCCAGCGGTGCTGCCCCCGGCTCTGTGCGGCCCCTCTGGACCCCACGGAGGGCGAGAAACTCCCTCCTCTCTCTTGCTCTCATCTCACAGTTTGAAAAGGAATTGCTAGTCAGTGCACAACTATCTTTTTTATTTTTGGGGTCCTACAACTTGAAAAATAGCAACTTTTATTTTTCCTTTGAAGGGAAATCCTGATACAGTTCGACCAGAAATGGAGCCCTTATAATTATCTATTCTGAGACAATAAATCCCATCATTTTATATATTTTTTTCCCCTCAAATATTTTGTTTTAGCTGAATACATCTAGTGATGTAAAGCTATAAAAAGTAAATTTAAAATTCTTTTAGGATTACTGAAAATCTGGAAAATAATGATATTAATAACTGAAAAAGAAAACACAGCAATAAAAGAAATACGATTTGCTTTTAATTTTGTGGTTGGATTTATCATTACATCAAGGTAACATAACGTATCCGACCTGTACGTGATTTTGGTCCTTATCACAATTGCTGGATTCATTAAAAAGATTGTGTTAACTTTATTTTAATAGTATAAGAGTCTCAAAGCATAAGTATTTCCAAAACTAAAATCAGTCAACATAAATAAAAGGCTTGAACAAATCTGAAATGCCTTAAAGGATTGTTCTGAATTAATTTTAACACACAATGTAAGAGGAAAATGTACTTGCATCCTATTATTTTTATTATAAAGATGGATGTGGAGCAAGTTTGGAGAGAAATTGTCCACAGGCAGTGAAGTGCAAAGTGCCAAATAATAACTATACTTAGTTTTTAAAAAATTTGCCCAGTTTTCACAAGCCAACAGGGTATGAATGCATGAAAGGCATCTCCTGTATTTCAAATTAACCATAGCAAGCCCTTCCACTTACCTGGAAAACCTGATCCATACGCTAAGATTTTGTATGTTAATTTATACCGCAGAGTTCTTAACATCTGACATCGGCTGTAACAGTACAAGTTGTGCTATGACTTTATTAAGGGATGATTTCCAAAGCCCTAAAGAATACTTATTATGTTGTAATATACATTTCTGAAGAGGATTAGGTCTTTGATGCTAAAACCTAGACGTTTTAAAAGCGAGTTTACTGAAATGAAAAAGATTACATACGTTCCTTTGTGTTGCACCAGGTAGAGCTTTTTCACCTTCGTTTCAACTGTATCACAAACCTCAGTGGCATCACGGCCGAGAAATGCATCTAAAATCCCTTGGAGTTTCATTACTGAAATGGGATATTCCAGAAAAGGACCTGGGGCTTCTGCCGAACCGCAAACTGAAGAGCCAATGATGGGAAGAAACCAGAAAAATGGGGAAAAACCAGGACACATCCCTTCCTGCAATATGTTAATGTTAATATCGGACTGAGCAGCAGCTGGATTTCAAGGACTGTGTCTGGTTTTGGACAGCAGACTTTAAAAAGGATTGAAAAAGTTGAAAGAAGAGCAAGAATGATGAAAAAGTTTAGAAAACTTGACCTGTGAGAAAAGAATGATGAAACTGGGTTTGTTTAATTTAGGAAAGAGAGGATGGGTAATGGTTTTCCAAGATGTAAAAGGCTGTTGCAGAGAAAAACACCATCAGTTGTTCTCCAGATCCACTGGGGGTAGAACGAGAAATAATCAGCTTAATTTGCAGCAAAAAAAAAAAATGTAGGTTAGATATTAGCTAAAATGTCAAACTATAAAGAGAGTTAAGCACTGGGAGAGGTTACCTGGGAGTATTGTAAAAAATCTGGCACTGGAGGTTTTTGAGGCTGGGTCAGAGGAGCAGTGGGGGATGCTCGTGGTGCGGGAGCTGCCTCGGGCGCAGGACACAGCCGGTGGCCTTCAGGGCTCACCCCGCCCTGCGGCACTGCCCATTCACCCCCCCAGAAACCAAACAATTTAATTTCATTGCAGAACAGTCTGGTCCGGTTGGCATTTTCAGACCATGGCATTTTGTTTGAAATAGCCCATTTTTCAGTTATCAGGATCAGGAGAAATACTTTTCTTTTTGGCATTCTCCCAAACTTTTCTGGCATTTCCCCTCTCAGATCACTCCTTATATTAATACCAACATATTTAAATATATATATATAGCTTTTAAATAGGAAAAATTATTTATTACCTTCAATGAAGAGCATTTACATTATATATGTGTAAAAGCAAAAAGCCTCTTGTTTTTTTACTGCCTGCAACCCCTGCCAGCATCACCTGCCCAGCCACCAGACCAAGCTTGCCTTTCCCTGTGGGACGACTGGTAAATGTCTCAGTCCTAGCACTGAAGTCTGCTCTGTCCCCAAGGTCACTTCATGCTCTCAAACGAGGAGATATTGGATGTTGGTCAATATTGCCTTCCTCCTGCAGGCAAAATGCAACTTTTTGTTATTATGGTAACACTTATTTGCTCAGAAGGGAACTTTCCCAGGGACCCGTTTGAGATGGTGCCATGAGCTCCCATAGGAGCTACAGAGCCCTGGAAATCCCACCACACCTGGGGTTTTGCAGGAAAAAGGAATGAAATCTTATTTTTTTCTGATGTAAACTGAGAACAGGGAGAGGAAGGGAGGGGAGGGGAGGGGAAGGGGAAGGGGAAGGGGAAGGGGAAGGGGAAGGGGAAGGGGAAGGGGAAGGGGAAGGGGAAGGGGAAGGGGAAGGGGAAGCGAAGGGAAGGGAAGCGAAGGGAAGGGAAGGGAAGGGAAGGGAAGGGAAGGGAAGGGAAGGGAAGGGAAGGGAAGGGAAGGGAAGGGAAGGGAAGGGAAGGGAAGGGAAGGGAAGGGAAGGGAAGGGAAGGGAAGGGAAGGGAAGGGAAGGGAAGGGAAGGGAAGGGAAGGGAAGGGAAGGGAAGGGAAGGGAAGGGAAGGGAAGGGAAGGGAAGGGAAGGGAAGGGGTTTTCTTTTTCTTGGGAATGCATCAAAAAAAAAAGTAAACCACACATGGACAACAGAAGTATTTATTAATGTATACCACGAAGGCATTAAGCACTAATATCAATAAAAGACTATAAGACATCAAGAATGAGACTTCCACTTCCAGGCTTAGCCTGACCCTGCAGACAGTAGCCTCCATGCTCTTCCCTCTCTGCTGTGATCATCACTTACTCCACGCCTGGGTTTACACTGAGGTGTGTGTCCTGCCACACACACACCCACCCTCCCTGCTTGCGAGGCAGAGCCGAGAGACGATGCGGGTATTTTTTCTACAGGTTGGAGCAATGAGCACCAGGCTCTGTGGGTGGCTGGTGCAGGAGAGCAAGGTCACTACAGGAGGGATGCTCATGAGCTCATAGCCCAATGGCTAGAGCGGTTGCTTGGGAGAAAGGATTCTGGTCCTTGCATTGAATCTGTATTTTATATTAAATCATCACTGGGTAAAATATGGAAAGGACAGAAGCAGCTTTCCCCCTTACCCAGTGACCCAGCCACTGGGGTTGGTGAGGCTCCTTTCTGGGGGATGCAGGGTGCTGGCTGTGCACTGAGCGGTGCAGGCTCACCCTATATTGTAACCAGTTTTCCAGTTACAGGGACAAACGCCTTTGTCTTTATCAGGGCTGCTGAAAACCTGTACAAATTTTAAATGTGTTTTAAATTTATGAGATTAAAAAAAAAAAAAAGGAGGGGGGGATGTGAATGGAGCACATTTGCACAGTGGCTCAACTTGAGAAGAAGTGTGTAAATCTGCACTCTTTTCATCCAGCTCTGTTCTCTTCTCAAAGAAAATCCCCAGTGAAATACTATTCAGAAAAGAGTCACTTTCAAATACGGGAAATGACAGTGCTTTTAAAGTGGCATCTACATGCTCCAAATCCAGGGAAATGTTAAAGATACAGCATGAATCTGCTCTCAAGCACTGACGCCATCATACTTTCAGACATAGAACAAAACTTATCTGATAGAAAATTTGCTTGCCAGGGTCTGTGTGCCAAACAGACCCTGACTGTATCCTCTCCATTAAACCAAACACTTCTCTCTCCTACACAGTAAAAATGGAACGTAGATCAGCAACAACTGAGTTATACTGAAAAAGCCATCCATAGGTGCTATTGGGACCCAAGGGTGCTGTGTTTAAGTCAGGTCACCTCAAGATACACAAGACTGTCAGGTCCCTCACCAGTGCAGAATAGCTTGTTTCTGTCTGTTTGCAAGTTATTTGCCCACTACTCATAGCTTTAAATTGCGCTTTTCCCCATTTCTGTTGACAAGCTGCATCAAAGGATGATTTAGAATATTAGGAAGGTTTTGGAAAGGAGCACCTACATTTTCCCTTGGTAGCAGAAAGCCTCTCTTCCGAACTGCACCCCATTACATTATCTTGTCAGTCCCTGATGTTGCCAATATTTGCTAAATTTTCTGTGACAGATTTTCCCTCACTGTAACAAAGAGCTCGTATTGTGGCCCTGTCTTACTTACTATTTCTCCCCAACAAATTCATTTTTTAGAAGGAAAGCAAAACAAGGCTCCTCTTCTCCTCCATAAACCTTTTTATCAACTCCCAAAGCTCTTCTGTATACATGGGATCCCTGGCCTGGCTCCTCTGCCTGTCCTCCGGCTTCTGTGAAGCACCGTCTTCCCTCCACTTTCTCCCAGCTCAACAAATACACATGCATCCTGCCAAAAAAAAAAAAAAAAAAATCAGAATTGGCACAAAAGCATCAATTTTCCACATTTTCAGTTGGGTTGGGTATTGGAGCTGTAAATGCTCTGGTCTTGCATCCCTCTGTCCTCAACATTTCCTCCACTCTCTTGCTATTCCCTGAGCATCCCTCTGTCCTGCTGTTTGCATGGTCCCATTCCCATTCCCGTCTGTTTCGTCAACTTGTTTTTGCTCAGGAGCTTCCACCCATGGTAGCTCACAGGCTGATCAGCCACATGGAGAGAGGTTTGGCTGCACCAAGCTGTGTGTTCAGCCCATGGCTCTGCTGCCTCCTTCCTTCCCTGGGCTGGAGGCAGAGCGGGTGCTACATTTGAGGGGTGTCCACCAGGCCATGACCTGGGTTTCAGTCTCCCTTCCCTGCACCCAGGGTATTTATTGCCACCTGACTTAGCATCCCAAAACAGGCTTCAGAGGAGTGAGCAACACAAACTTCAACTCCAATATTTGAATTTTTCTCATTTCTTCTCTTTTCTGCTCCTGTTTCGCAACGCACATCTCAAGTGCGTCCTGCAGCCAAGTGATCCTTCAGCCACTTTGTTGCACACCCACTCCCTCACCAGATGCTTCCAGCACTGGGGCCCATAAACATACCAATTCTGTGTTCAAACAAGAGAGAAATGGTGAAAGACAGACCCACCATCCACCACCTGCTCCTGCTTGCGGGGATAAGCACCTCGCCAGCGCGGGCTCTGCATCCATATTACTCTGCCTTTGTTCATAACTCAATCATGCCAGCCTCTGAACTATTTTTATTGCTCTCCTCTGAATAATTTTCAATCTGTCACTATCTTTCAGGTAATGTGGTGCCCATAATTAAATACTGCAGGCGCTACCGCACCAGAGCCATATGCAGACGGACTATTACCTTCTTGCGCTGTGATGTGATGTCTTTAGCCCCAAATCAAATTGGCCTTTTTTTGCTGCCATATCTCAAGGCAAACTCATGTCTAATTTACTCCACACTATCATCTTTAGATCTCTTGCAGCATTACTGCTTCTCGGGTTTTTATCGCTGATTGACTATCTGGGGTTTAGATTATTTTTCCACAAATGTAGTAGCTTCTATTTTCTATGTTGAATCTCATTTTATTCCCCACTCATTTTTCCAGCCTTTTCAGATTCCTTTACATTATTTTGCTCTCATCTTTGGAATTTCCAAATCCACCCAGCTTAGTTGTTTGCACATAACATCAACAAACCATTCACTTCTTCTTTTAGATCATTAAAACAACTGGTAAATAAGCTCCCCATTCAGTAAATCATTTAAGCACATGCTTATAACCTTTAGGAGTCAATAGGGCTCAGGTATGGGATGAAGTGCATGTGGGCATGCTCGTTAGTTTGGTTGTAATAAGGTTGGCTGTAGCGGTGAGGGATAGGGTGACGCAAGGCAGAGGAAAGGATGCACTGAATATCACTGATGAAGCAAACCCATCACAGGCTGCCAAGTGCATCCACATGTCCTCATCTGTGTGGCTGGGGCTTGTGTCAGGGTCTTGCCCTGTTGAGATGCCACCAGAGGCTCCCCCAGATCAGCTTGTTGCCATTCCTCAGTTCTTTCTGCTGAGAGATGTTCGAAACCATGTCAATCTGAATTAATGTTGGGAATAAGATGCCCAGAGACAGCAGTGACTGTTTTATTAAAATCCAAGGACCCAACTGAGCAGTCCTGAACTGTGCTCACATGGATAATCCCACATATTTTGAGCATCAGACCTTAATCTACAAGTTTTATATTTCTGTAAAAAGGTACTCAATGTTTGCTGGTCAAGATTTTCTTTTTGTAAATCCATGCTACTTGTTTGCCCTGTTAACCTCTAAGTGTCTGATCCCACTGAAGCCAATGGAAAGATGCCCTTTGGCTCCCAACATCTTCAGATCTGGCTGCAAGGATTTATCTACCTGGAGAAAAATGTCTGGAATATCCAAAGTGAAATAAAATCGGTCCTAACATCTGAAATACATTCTTTGCATAATCTGCTCTAAAGTAAAAGGCATTTGGTTCTGGAAAATTCCACTCAGAAGACAGGGTGATTATTCTGAACCAAAACCACATTTATCTGGGGATATTGCCCACATGGAGAGGTGCTCCGGAGCAGCTATTTCTTAGTCTCCCCTTTTTTTGTCAGAGTGACTTATTTTGGCCAATTTCCCTACATAGACAAGCCCCAACTGATGTTTCTTTTATAATATTTGTTCTTTTACCTGAATCGGTATAGTAGATCCTCTGCCTTTACTAGAAAACAAGCAGGACCAGCTTTCTTCTGGCATCATTAACATTTGCTTCCTAATTTTCCTACAGCTCTTCAGCTTTTCAATAAGAAAAGAAAAGAAATTGGCAGTGCTTTAGGAAATTTGTTAGCTAATTCCCTTAGCAGTGAAGAAATCCAGTCTAGTTAGTTTATATATGGTGGTATTTTGTAGAGTCAAACTGAATTGCCTTATTTATTCTGCTTGTCCTTAAGAAATTCCAGTTCAGATCCTGTAGATATTTGGGTAAACAGGTTCGTTGTAGGACTACTTGTGAAAAGCCAGTTTTAAGTACATATGTATGAATATTTTTGGAAAATAAACTGTGGTGATGAAGGCGGCTGGCTGATGGCAAGCTGGCTCCTGATGGGGAGGCTTCCCTCCACTTGCTCAGGTGAGAGCAATACAAGCCCTGACCTGTCTGCCCACTCAGACGAGCCCACACAGCCTCAGGTTTGAGGAACAAATGCGCACAGTGAACAACTCGGTATCAACGCATGCCTCACAAGTAATTTTCAGAAAGCACCATGCAAGAATATTTAATAACGGACCTCTCAGAAACCTATACCACCCTCTCAGATAGCCTGTGACCAAAAAGCAGGAAAAAATTGAACAGATTATTTACTATACATTTCCCACTGTTTTTACCTTTGCTTGCTTATTTATTTTACTAAGTTTTCTGACCTTCCTACAAAAATAGCCCCAATTTTTATAATTCTTATTATTAAGGATAGATTTAAAAAAAAAAAGTTCAGCAGTCCAGCCATTTTTGATTCACCCTTAATTTAATCCCCTTCTAATTAATTAATGGACCTACTGTCTCTCCAGAATGTCTTTTCCCTTTGATATAGGTTTTAAAGCCCTTTTTAAGTTCTTTGGTTAGCTTTAAATTCTTTTTCTCCCCTTATCCTTATTATTTCCCCTATAATCCCTAACTGAATTTGAGTATGCTTGTTTGATTCCTTCCCCTGCCCCCTCTTGCTTTCTAATTTTGACTACAGCTTTTTTTTTTTTTTAATTAAAAAAAATTAAAGCCTCAGATCTTTGCACAGTCCCTTATGAAGCCACATTGGCCGCTTCTTGTTCTCTCCGTTCTTCATTTTGAGAGGAGCAGGAGTCTCTTGCAGCTTAATTATGGTTTCTTGCAGGAGTCCCCCTGCTTCCCCTCACACTGGTGGCTGTACAGTATTCCTCCTCCTCCGCAGACTTTTGTTAAATACAGTATGCACGGCACGTACCAACCTTTTAGATCTACCAGATTTCTCCCCCGTTGATATATAAAAATACCTGCCTATGGATTTGCATCCAGGCGGGCTTTTTGCTGTCCCTTGCCCTGTTTCTGGCATTAAGTCTGCTTCCAGAAGGACCAGGGGATGCTGCTCCTTTTGTTAGCTTCAGGGCTGATATTTTTTAATTGTTTTCCAGCAAACGCAGCTACAAGGTTGCAATCGATCCATGGCCAACGTTTTGGCACATTTTATATATTTCATCTGAATATAGCTGAAACCAGGGCCAGATCCTATGCAGGTGTAAATCTCTCCAGCCTTTTACTCCCTTAGACTTGCTTTCTGCAGGCGGCAGATGCGGCTCAAAGTTCTTCAAGACACTTGGGAGCGATTTCAAAGCCCTTCTAATTTTCCTGATAATATTGGCACTCCTGGGTGCTGGCTTCCTGGTAGCTTAATTTTTTTTTTCTCTATATATAAATCTGAAAATGTTGATAGCTTGTGTTTCTGGAATCAACTCTCAGTCCTCATGAAGCTATTTTAATTAGAATGGGAGGACTCTGTTAACTAAAAGTGGAAGAAACATTGGTACAAGGATGCTCTGAATTGTGCTCAGCCTAGCGAGCATTGTGTAACTCTTTGTGAATGCTGAACCATAAGAAATTTTAATGGGGGGGTTACTTTTTTAATATTTTATTCTATTTTTTATCTCCTTTTTTCCCCCCTTTTTTTCCCCATCACCCACTATTAGCGCCTAAAATCTTTTGTTCTCGCATCTGTAAAATACCACATTCCCAGCCACCTTTTTCACCACACACACTGAAACCCAGCAGGTTTATAATATCTTCCCCATCCCTTAGCCCACATCAGATGCCTTACAGTCCTGTCATATGTGTTTACATCCACTTGGTTTTAGTTCCTCGCTCTTTTTCTCCGTAGAGCCTTCGCCCCCCGGTTTCCTTTGAGCTGCCTTTCATGCCAGCAGACTCTGGCCGGTCAATTGTTCATCTGGGATAGGCGAGGTTGAGCCGGGCTGAGACGCGTTTCCTCTTGTCGTGACAATTGTTTGGACTGTTCACCACTTCACGCTCGGATGAGTTTTTCTCTCTCTGCTGCCCGTACCGCCTCGGTTGGCTCTCCCGCTCCTCCTGGTCGCAGACACATCCCAACACGGCGCTGCTTTGGCTTCCTTTTTGGTGAGACTTTTCCTCTGCCTTTGCAGCAGATTTTCAGCCATTTGGGGTTGAATTTTTTTTTTTTGCCATCCTCTGCCGGGGCTGGGGGTTTTGTCCCAGAGTCAGCGGTGTGCGGGCTGCCCCAATATTGACTCCCAGTCCTTCTGGACTTTTATTTTATTTCATTCAATGTTGGCACCATATGGCAACTATGGCAACTGAATATATAACCCTATTCAGTTTCTGACTCCAGTCTGGCCTATTAAAGGGCTCCATGCTCTGGTCTGGAGAAAAAAAGTGATTCCTATAGGAGATAGTGGTAGAGAATTTCAAATAACACTTAGTTGCCTTTAAGGTTTCTCTTTTCTGATATGACAAACAGATAAAAAAAAGAAGGTAAATATATTTGACAAGGTTTCACATAGCGCAAACATAGAATATATGATGTCGAAAGTGTAACAGGTTAGTTTGAATTAATAATACAATTATAGTACATATAAAAAACACAGTATGTGTAAGGCCCATCAGCAACATATTTGTGTTTATTTTTGTTTCCTTTTATTTGCAAAGAAAGCTGGAACCCACTGCTTCTCAGCTGGCTAATAAAGGACATAAATAAATAAATGAGGGAAATATTTAAAAGCATCCCAGTGACTTCAGGACGTGTGTCAGTTGGGACACATCATTTATTTAGGCATTTTCAGAAGTTGCAACCAGAGTGTGCGCTTGCTCACATGAGTAGTTTTACTTGCGCACTCCCTTTGAATTCAAGCTAAGGTTACTCATGTGCATAACTCTCTTCAGGACTGGGCCCTACGGCTGTTTCTTTCTCCTGAAAAGATACTGAGGGAACTAATTTTTCTGATGATTAATCTCAAACACTGCACCTGCAGTGCCTGTTTTCACTTGAATGAGAAGAGATTGATTTATCTAGCTATCTTTCTGTCTGTCTCATTATCCATCTCCCGTAGCATCTCAGTACCTCAAAAAACGATGACGAACTTAACTTCCCAATAGCCGTATGAGGCAGGGCGGTGTTATCTCCACTTGCCAGATGGGAAGATCAAGGTAGGAAGCAGCAAAGTGATATGCCTGAGGTCATGTAAGAAGTTGGTGGCAGAGCCAGGCGGTGCAAAGAGCTTTCTGGACTCCCAGACCCATGCCATAATTCCAGTGTCATCTGGACTGCTTTTTAGATCCTCTGAAAAGGATTAATAAATCCTGCTGCTCAAATCCCAGCTCCTGTTTGTGGAGGAGCAAAACCTCACTATGGTCCAGCATGACTGATTTCCTGCATTGCTACCTAAGCAGAGAGCTGCAAAACACACATCCCCTGGCAAGGGAGCTGCTCAGGGGCTGGAAGAAAGGAACAGCTTCTCTTATCCTTTAAGAATAAGAAAAATATCACTGTCAAAGCCAGGATAAAAAGTAGACATCTCTTGAGGTTCCCCCTGCGATCCCCTGCGACGCAACAGTCTAGTTAGGCAGGAGAAGCAGGGGGGAAGGCAAGGACAGCGGGCTGCTCAGAGGGACCCCAGCTACGACCGTGGCATGGGCAGAGTGGCCACGCCGTGAGTTGGGGTCTCCTTTAGATGGGTGAATACGTGAGGGGCCAGGTGGGAGAAGGATGCTGATGGACCCGCTGGGTGTTCCCACCACTTGGCCCAGTGGCAGCCCTAGCCTGGCACACAGGGAGCTGAAGAACAAGTTCAGTGGTTGTGTCTCCAGTGGTTGGAAAGCAATCCAGACCTGGCCATGCTGTGTGGAAAGCTCTTGTGGTAACTACCCTTGACACAAGGTTTTTGCATGAGTATTTCAGCGTTCATGGGCGCAATTCCCTGCTAGCACTGAGGGCTTTCCCTGAAGACATGCAATCCCATCCGTCTTCCAAGATGAACCAACAGAGAGCAGCTCCAGGGTGAGGGACACCTACCCCAGTGTGTGGTCTGCTGAATGCCCAGGGGAACCTGGGTTTCTTGCCTGACTTCAAATCACAGCTTGAATCCAGGCTGCCCATAGCACCTATGGGTGACCTAGACACTGACCATCCCTGGTGCTTCCTATTCTGCTCGTCCAGCCCCAAACAGCTGGATTGCAGCTCTGACCTGCTCCAGACAAGACCTGGCTTTGTGGTGATCCCATCAGGAGCACGCCATGAGAGAAGCCATCTGGCAAACTCTCAGGCATCCCAAGGTCAGTGGAGGGGACATTTTTGTGGATATTTTGTGGATATCGGTAAAGGCGGACACAAGCTGGAGAACTGAGCTCAGGGCAGGGCCACCAGCCTGCCCGCAGAGCTGTTGCCCGGACAAAGGCAGGTGACAGTAGAGCTCAGCTTTGGCAGGTGACACCACGGAAACTGCAGGCTTGCCAGGCTGAACTCCTACAACAAATGGGCAAACAGCATTAATTAAATTCCAAAAGCACCAGCTTTAATTAACTTTTATGCTGTCCCGGTGCCCAGCAGCACCTCCTACCCCCAGCACCAGGAGGACCACCAGCTGGTGGAGGTGGCACCGTGGCTGCCCAGGTGCCTGGGCATGACCTGGCTGGGTGGCAATGTGGCTGCTGGGGACAGCAGAGCCCACAGCAAAGCTGGGTTTGTCCTCTTGCCCCAGCCCCAGCCAACTCCTGGCGGATGTCCCTGCTCAAGCCATTTTAGGGTGCTCCGGAGGAGGAAGTGGCTCACTGCAGGTTAACTTTTCCGGGCACGTCAGCTCCATTGCTTTCAACAGGGCTACAAGCATGGAGGACCTCACCTTTCTTTCTTCTTAATGTGTATCTTAATGTGCAGTCGATGGGGCTAGTTATCTTGTCAGGGGCCTGGGGTAAGCGGGGGGCTGACGGGCGATGGCAGCCAGCAATAGTTCTTCGTACACCGCTTTGTAGTATGCACCCAAGTATTACAAGCCTGGGTCCAATACAAATAAATAATTAAGCGCATTTCCCGGGGCAAGAAAATGAAGACTTGGAGCTGTGGCAAGAATGAATAAGTACGAGACCTCTAGACCTGCAGCGCACGCACGCAGCATGTGACTGACAGCGGGTTTCTTGCAGCCATCACATCAAAAGACTTCAGAAAACTGCTGTGTTGGGTGTCACCGAGAGGCGAGGCTTTGGCCCTGCCAGCCCTGCCGGAGGAGAGGACCCGGCACGCCAGGCAGGGCTGTAATGCAAGCTGTGGGGCTCGGGATTTTGAGCAGCCCTAGGAAACTTTGCTGTGCTTCAGATGGTGCCATCGATTTTAGCATGTCAGTCTTAAAGGGAAGAGGAGGATAAAGGCCTTCCGCAGGTGGAGGGCAGGCAGCACATTAACTTCCAGGCAGGACCCTAGGGGAGAAGTGAGTTGTCACCTGTGTCCCCACAGGGCTCCTGGCTCCCTCCAGAGCTAGCTCTCCTCCCGTCTCCCACCCCAGCCCACCCACTTGTCCTGTCCCACTCCCACTGAAGTTTCTCCCATCATGCAGGCTGCCATGCCCGATGTCCAGGACTGCTGCTTGGCACACGGGACTCTTGGTAGGCACACTGGGAAAATGGGTCAGCATAAAAGCCATCCTTTTCCAGAGCATGCCTGGGATGCCTCCTAAATGTATTTCCAATGTGTAAAACAGAGTGGGGATGGCTGGGGCACAGGGAGCAAGAAGGCTCTGCACACCCCTGTGTGCTCAGCTACAGAGGGAAGGGGCCAAAATTAGGCTTCTCAGATCTTCACCCATTTCACTAGCCAGGCTTTTTGGGGCCATCTGGAGTCTCTGCAGAGGTTTCTCGATTTTGGAGAATGTCACTTTTGGAGCGAGGTCTGCATCTTGTGGCAGGTTGATGCAGCATGAAACACTCCCAAGGCACCGCTCAGGTCTGCACATTCGCCACCAGCTCCATCACAGGACTGCTGGAAAATAGACACCTGGTATCACCGTTTGAGTTTGCATTTTGGCCTGTTCTTTTCAAATAACCTGAGTTTTTCCTCTTCTCTCCCTGTAAGTTGGTTTAAACTTACCTTTTATTTAATTTCCTTTGGGGATCTTGCTTCCTTTTCAATTTTGTAAATAACTTTTCTAACATTTTAGAGGAAAAGAAGTGCAACCCAGTGTTTCCTGCATCCCTCAGCAGATGGTGCACTGCTGCTTGCACTACTGTCATGGTTGTTTGGGGGAGGGACAGTCAACACATTCTTAGTTTTTAACAATTTTGCTAGTGCCAGTTGTTTTTATGAAAAAATCCTTAAAAAGGCAATTATTGACAAAAAACCCCCAACATTCCTTAATTTTCCCTGGTACACCTATAGCTACTGTCTGTTCATGTGCTCAACTGGTTTGGGTTTTCCCTCCTCCAATGCCTGGTACCCATTGTCCTCACGCATCCCTGCTCGAATCCCTGATCTACACCAGGCCTTTTCCCTCTTCTTTATTCTTCTCATATTTCCTCACTCCTATTCAGCTTTCTTGACTCTGTCCCAGCCCTTCACTTCTCTTCTACAGCCTGGCTCCTCCCTAGACTTTACCTCTTTGCTTCTCCATGGGGTTTCAGACCCTTCCATGGAAAGGACGTAAACACTCAGCAGGACACAACCCACAAAGTCTTCATTTCTAGAAAGGGCAGGGACCAAGCTTGAGCCCTTTAGACATCCATGAACCTTGGAGTACACATTACTGAACAGGCTATGTAGTGTAAGACTGTGCCCCAGCTCTGCCTTAGTTATTTCTCTGTTCTTTGCCTTAATTCAGAAGCTTTCACATGGTGAAGAACATTAATTTGCTTCAAGGATTACACATTAATAACTTCAAAATTGTCCTTCTGATCGTTACCTGGAGGAGATTTCTTGAAGGTAACTACCTCAAAGGAAGCAAGTCTGACACCATTCAGCCTTTAAGACCCACAGCTTTTCTTTGTGGAAGGACCCATGTCTTCTGAAGCTAGAAATGTCTCTGTGGCCAAGCTGCTTCTGATCTGAATGATCTTGGGTTTGCTACAGAAGAAGCAGAAAGGCTGGCTGTTGAGATGGAGGTTGTGATGCCAGGTCTCAGAAGCACAAAAAGCAGAACTAAAGTTGAGAAATCCCATTCTTATTGATTTCTGTGAGGTCTCAAGAAAGGACTTCCATCCAGAAGGATCGTGTCCATCAGGAAGTGTGGAGCCCTCCTATCCTGGAGCAGAGCTGGAGGGAATTTGTGTTTTCCTTCACCAAAGTAAGTTTTTTTCAGATCTTTCCCCTCTGTAAGAGAAAGAGTGGGAAAACATGCTAAAAAAGAGAAAACTTAACCTGCATATTCTAGGTATAACTCATTCTTCATCCAACATGTAATCCTGAATAAGAGCTGCTAGAGATGGGACCTGGTGCTGAGAAGACTGTTCCTGGATTTGGGCACTTGCAGACAAAGAGAAAACTGTTCATGTTAATATGGACAATGTCCATGAAGTGCCAGTTAAAAAATTCTGCTGATTTGTTCTTAACTTGAACAAGAAAAGCTCCAAATATTAGATGAGTTGCCATGATTTGGTAATAAAGTTTTATACACAGAACTCAGCTTTTTATATGTTTCCATACAACCTAGCTTTTCCAGGAATTATCCATTCTCAAAAAGTCTGAGATAACTCCTAGTTTCTCTCTGAAGCATCTCTTAGAATTGCCTTCAGTAATAGAGAACCATGAAAGAGCCTGTCAAAATAAAAGAGCTTAGAATGTTTGAGGTGTGTTTTAAATAAACTCCATGTGCCCCACTGAGGTTGATGGATTTCTTATATCCAGATTTATGGAAGTCCAATTAAAAGCAGGCAAATAGTAAGGCTCTTGTAGAAGAAACTGGTTTAGTCAGAAATCTTATTTGGACAATTAGTCAAAGAGAAAAACTCTTTCTTGTAACCACATCTAGATGTGGGGTTCATTTCTCCTCTGGGAGCATCAAGAGTAAGTTCAGTCAAATCCCTGAAATTTTTCTGGTATAAAAGAAGTCTCAGCAAGAAGAGAATCAGGCACTTAGAGCATTTAGGAGAGTGATATGAATGTCATAACATGTACCACCTTTCCCTGCAGTGTCTGTGGAACTGGAAGAGAGTACACACTACGTGAAAGGTGTTCTGGATACCTTCTGTAGATGTTCCCATAAATGTTATCCAAACAGGACATTCCACACAAACCTGTGGCTTCTACAGAGTCTAAAAAGCCTGAAAGCATTGCTGTAAATGGCAACCCATCATGCAGATTTGAAGAGCATCTCAGAATAACTCTGCTGCCTCCAGACCACATTGCTGGATGCAATGCTCTAGCTACACACAAGTTATATCCCAGGTACCACCAGACTTTAGCTAGGTGCTTTTCATCCTTAAGTCATCCAGTAAATAAACCACCAGCAGGACAGGTGTGCCAGGAGATCATACAATCACTCCTCACTTACAGCTTTTGACAACTGGAAGTGTCTGGAAAACAATTCCCCCTGTGTGTTTCATGTGCTTTGAAGTAATTCTTCCTCATTTCTTGCATAGTCAAGACAAGATCTTGATCTCTATGGAGCAGGTAGCAGTATTGTCCATGCAGACACCAACTTATTGCTGAAAGCTCTGCTAAGGAAGGGTAACCTACCTCCCTTCCTGAATACAGCCATCAAAAATCAGCTTCCTGTCAAGGTAAACGAATATTTTATTAAAAACAGTTGTCATATAGAACTAAATCCCGAAGCTGTGAAGTATAAAAGAGGCTTTCAAGCTGACTTTCCTTGAACTGTGGCAGCTTAAGTCTTGTTGCCATTGCTGAAGCTCATCAGGAAATCATTTGAAGGGCTCAAAGGTTAAGAATCTGTGTTTTCATCTGGACACAAAGGTGAAAGATCAGATGGCTGATCTCAGCTATTTGTGTTTTGTCTTTTTATCATCTTCAAATGAATCAAGGAGCTGTTCATTCAGTTTCATGAGGGCAGGGCTTTCTTAGATGTATCCAGGGTTGTTTACAGGCTTTTCAGGAGAGATGGAAGACCCTTCCTGAAGAGAAACAGCCAGAGCTGGTGATATTCTTTGTTATTTCTATCACAGCAATATTTCAGGAAGCTCCTGAAATCAGACTGCCCATGACGTTAAGTTTTGTATCAACATGTAATAAAGAAAGAGCTCTGCCCTTACTATTTGAAGACAGAAAACAGGTGGATAAAATAAGATCGGACTGAAGGGTAGAGGAGGAGAAAAAGGAAAAAAGATGAAAAGCGAGGGGGAAGTAAAGTCCACAGTGACTAAAGAAGATACAGTCTCTAAATATAAAACAGAGTAACAGACTGAGCCCTGCACACCCATCAGAGAAGATAAGACAGGAATCTCTCAAACACAGAATTCTGGAGTTAATCCTCAGTTCCTTCCTGGGAACTTTGGGTTGAACGATGGCCAGCCCCAAGGTGCTCCGCAGGACCGTTGCACTTGATGAAAGAGCGGCAGAGGAACATGGAGGATGCACAAGAACACATAGCGATGGCCATGGCCACCCCACCGGTGCTGCAGCTGCCAGGTCTGTGTCTCTGCCTGGAGCAGAAACATGCTTGAAGTTAAGCCACAAAACACATGCTTGTTCCTAGGGGCTGAGGAACATATCCCACCATGAAGACTTTGCAAAGTCAGTGAGAGGTGAGTGACTGCTCGTGCCTACAGCCCATCCTTCCTGGTGTCCCAGCCTTTGGCTCCCACTAAGGAGAGGGTAGCTCTCTCTTATTCCACATGTGATAGTCCAAGGCTCTTCCCCAGTACTTTTAAAAACCCCTACAGTGCAGCAGCTCTGGGCAGAAAGAAACAGACTGACAAAATCACCCTTAAGGAGAAGCAGTCTTAACCTAAAAAGACTCCTCCATGGAAAGAAGATGCAACTTTCTCATTCCTTACAGGCTCTGGGTGGGAAAGGGCTGCAGGCAGATAGATCTTCATGTCTGTCCCTCTTTTGAACCTGGAAGACGGCAGACAGGTAGGTTTCCTGAGAGCTTAAGAATTGACTGTACAGGAGAAGCAAAAAGATGGGGAAAACCGGAGAGTGACTCATTTTGGGGAGATGAAGCATTCTGAAACCAGGATCTACCCTGCGCACCACGCTGTGCTATTGTATGAGAAAGCCTTGCAACCACAAACCCTTCTGAGTTCTCATCTTTCCCAACTGTTCCTGCTGCTCCCGAGTGTCCCCAGCACAAAGGTGGCTCAGCCCAGAAGGACCACAAAGCGAGCACAACTGGGGAAACTGTGTCTGGTGGGAATGAAGGCCAGTAATCCGGGTAAATTGTGACCACCCGCTGTGTGGCAGTCCTCCTCTCACCTGGGCCAGTGTAATCAAGGGCTTTGAAAAGGAGAAAGAAAGTCTTGATTTTGGTGCAGCATGCCACAGACAACCTTCCAATGCAAAGATTCATGACAGCCTGTAGCATGGATATATAAAGATCATGATAATAACTAACAATAAAAGCAATGTATGTCTGCAACCCAGTACCTATGTTAAGTAACGTGGTGCAGCAAATCAGGAGTTGGACAAGAAATGAGGATGTGTGATTTCTAGTCCCATTTCTGCCAAATTTTGTCTCTACTCCTTGTTATTTTATGTTGTGGGTAAAGATACTTATTCACCTTGGTAAAGTGCTTTGGCATATTTAGGTTGCTCTGATGAAAAGCAAAGTCAAAGGCTATATGAAAGATGACTCAGGCTCAGAAAACACCAAATATCTTGAAATTCCTTTTATGGTTTTACCTGGTCATGCAAAGTGAAGCCTTTGAAAGTTAAAGCAAAATTACTCCAAGAAAACCAACCTTGCATATTCCCACACCCCGGGATTCAGATGTCATCACTGTCCTCCCAAGCTGCACCATCCCCAGGTGACCATGAGTCCTTCTGCTCCCATGTGCGTGTAAAACATGGCCAGGAGGGCTCGGGGAGACACGGTGGCTTAAGTCAAAGCCCACTGCAAGTAGGTGAGTGTTAAAGCACAGGCTGAGAGTTAGGGTTTAATTATGCATGGGAAGCTTCTTTAGGAAAGGCAGCATCACAGACTGGGGGCTGAGGGCTGGCAACACTGCCTGCACTGGAATTAAGCCCAGGGGACTGGAAAGAGGGAAGATATTTGAAACCATAAGATCTACCAAACCTAGACAGCTCAGTTTTATATTCTGAAATCCAGTGGTAATGGGGAAATTAGGGGGGAAGAACACACATGGGGCATATTGATAACCAAAGCCTCATAGGAGGCACAGCTCCAGCTCCCCCCTGCCTTTAGCAGAGTAGGCACATAGCACCTGGAGGCTCATACAGGGTGCTTGGGTGCTCTCTTTGCATCCATCAGTCATAAATGTCACAGATTAGGAAGGAGACTCCTTCTTCTTCTTCTTCCAGAAGGGCCAGGAGTGTCTCAGTGGATGAAACGGGGTATATTTTGCAGTTTACTTCATGTGTCACAATGAGCAGAGCAGCGTGCAGTGGGCTGGGGGCACAACGAAGCCGTCCTGCTGCCGGCCAACAGAGCTGAGCAGGGCAGAAAATCCCCAGCTGAACTAAATGCAATGGAGAAGTATTCATTAGTCACCAGGATACAGCTTACACAGTGAAAGAAGTTGAGACAAATCTCCATCTCCTTCGCTATCAGCAAACAGGCATTTAATCACTCTTTTCTGTCCCCAAATAATGCTTTCTAATAATTTACCATCCCTGTGGAGGCCCGAAAAGATGGCTGCGTGGTTAAGACCTGGCCACAGCAAGGCCAAAGGTGGGCACGTTGTTTAATCTCTGCCCATTCTCAACCTGTGAAAATAAGGAGCAATACTCCTGCATCATCTGGTGCGTGGTGACAGGAGTCAGAGCTCCGGGTGAATTAACTCTGCTGCTCATACAAGGCCAAGCACATGGGATCCCGATTCCCACCAGGGCTGAGAGCCGCCCCTCTAACACAGCTCATAATGAACAATGATAACAATGAAATTCAAAGACAAAACAGATCAGCTCAAGATACCTTGGTCATTGTGTAACACACTTTGCACAGTGCTTAACCTTCATTTTCCCGCTCTTTACAAGTGTCACCCTGAAAATTAGATCCTAACCCTTGGTCCTGCTAAACAGCAAATGGCTGGCACTGATCTTATTTTCGGTGTATTTGGCCCTTGGCACAGGTCTGAGCAGCAGCAACCCAGTGCTGCTCCTGTGCTTCTGCAACACTGATGCCGGCTGGAGCTCAGCCCCGGTTGCGGGAATTAGCAGAACTGATCAACACGCGCAGTCATGAATACAGCCCTGCCGAGCGCCAAGGTTTTCTGAACTCTCACCTTTTGCTCATGTCACATTTAATATGACAGGGAAGATTTTTTTTTTTTTTTTACTATTTGAGAAACATTGCCATATCGAAATCTTTTTCTTTCTTCCTTCATTAATGTCTGTGTCACCTCAAGGGTTGTTATAATTCCTTATTGGCTGCTATTCCAGAATTTGCTTTAAGAAAACTTCAGCTAGTTTTGAATGCGGCTGCAAGGTTAACTAGAAATAGAAAATGTCACGAACATGCTGGATATATATCCCTTCTGCTTCCCTGCCACTAAGCCAGCTTTTCATAAAGTTTGAAACTGATATTAATATTTAACTTTTAACTCACAAGGTCTTTCATGGTCTCAGCTCTGCTTAATTAGCTGACATTTAGCTCCCTCTATTCCACGGCACACACCTAGGAGTCCTTGGGTACCGGTTTATTAACATTCCCCAAAGTAGATTGGAGCAGGCGGTTACCAGAACCTTTATCAATTGCTCCCGAAGGCGATGGAATTTATTGCTGAATGCCATTAAACCAGCCAGGTCTGTAAATACGGTTAAAGGCTCGAAGACACCCCTGTTTTCCAAAGCTTCTCGCTCAGTTTAAATGAGCTTTGTGAATTGGTCTCTCTCTTCCTCTTACTCTTTCGCACGCAGCCTTGTTGAGGCGCTCCTAAAGAAAGACTCTGTATTAACCTATATTGCATTAAGCACAGTTCTGCTGTTAATCAACGCTCTTACAGCAATATACGCTGCTACAGCGCTGCTCCGGCATAGACACGGCTGCGTGGAAGTTGCCAAGCATAGCAACTCCACCTTGAATTTATTTGCTAACCTTTCATGCTCTTCCCTTACTAAAAGCTTTCTTCCTTTTCATCCATCCTCAGAAATCCGCTGCTCAGACAATATAGGGTGTAGGTGCTGGTTTTACATGTACACTGTGCCCACAGTAACATATCAAGAGCATTTCTCCCCTCGCTCCCTTCCCTAGCCCTGGCTGGTCTCCTGTTGCCACCTCCACCCCTCCGGTGGCAGAGGTGCTCCTGCCCAGTGGGTAACTCCAAAAGACTTGTTCTCAGAGTAACCATATCCATCCCAGCACTAAAAGTAAGGACAATTTTCAGAGACTGACATAATTTAAGATCACTCACAACTCTATAACCGCAATACTAATTGCCTACTTAAGCCTGCAGAACAAAGTATGCTGTACTTGGATGTGTACGCCATAATTACGAGGTATTCCTCACCGCTCCTGCCATAAGACCCATTAATAGTATTTCATTTAATACGTATCTGGCTCTTCTCATTTCTGGTAAACTTAATATGCATTAGAAACACCATACAAGTTAATATTTTGCTCATAAAATTCTAACATGCTTGTTCTTTATGTCAATGAAACAGTGACAAGCAATATGCACTTTCTAAAAACTGTATTTTGATGAAGCTATCACACTATGAGCAAATGCCAGACCACAAAGACAAATATGAATAAAAACTATGACCAGTTAGTGAACAACCTTGTTTTAGGGCTTATCTTAGTAAATAAAGCATTGATCTTGCCCATTCAGGATCTTGCTTCATCCGTTTTTGATTCCTCAGCGAAATGAATTTAGTGACCTCAACTCATTCAGCGTAAGCCACGTTTGAAATAAAATCTGTCACCAGGAAAGTGCTCTTTGCCTAGTATATTTGGCATGGAAAATGAAATAAAGCATTTTAAACAAAATGTATTAACAGTCCTCATGAACCGGGGACCCCCAGTCTCCCCAGGTCAAATGTAACAGCTCTATCCCAAGTCAACAGACTAAAGCTTCTTGCTCTGGACAAGGATCTGGTCCTCCTTTCTTAGAGACGACCTTTACATTTCTGTTGCATTGATAAAAGGCTCGATCATGCCTTTGGATACATCTCTGACTTCATCAGAGTAGGGTGAGATAAATAAGGGACAAAAGACAGGGTCTGAAGTCAGGACATATTTCTCTGATTTTCCATATAGGTTTTGAGATGCTCATCTCTTGGAGGGGACTGAGAGGACCAGCTGAATTCAGCTATATAAGTATCTGGATAGGTGGGATCCCAAGCAGTTCAGTTCATGTCATGTCATGTCATGTCATGTCATGTCATGTCATGTCATGTCATGTCATATCATATCATATCATATCATTTTACCTAATCTGCTAACTTACAGAAGACTAAACACATGAATCCTTTTTCAGACAGAGCACTTCTTACTGAACCCAAAATGAGTTTGGCTTCACAAAGGGCCTCACAAATTTTTAAGTTTGATTCTCAGCATCTGCTTCAATAAAGCAATAGTGAAACAGTCTGAGTATTTACCCCACAGATAAATACCCCAGGCTGGTGACAGTACGTATCAGATGTGGTCCATTTGCACCCAAGTTACACCAGGATAAGACTGAGGTGATACAGGGATGAATCTGGCCTGTATCTTATCATTGATGCAAAAAGGAACAGATACAAAAATCCTCTGGTAGTTTTTCACTGTGAAATTCAAAGACAGAATATAAATGTGGAAAACTACAGCTTAAAGAAAGACTTTCCTTCTGAGGATATCAATACTATCATCTAGTAGTGTTTTCTCAGCATAAACCACACTAACCTCAGTGGCTGAATGCATGGATCGAGCACAGCACTAGAGGACTTGATACTCAGCAAAACAACCCGGCCAGGTAGTCAGGAGCTCTTTTATATCATGATTGTGATCAATTTTGAGGGCATATCAAATAAAGTACAAGACAGCACTAAAATTTTAAGAAGACAGAGAAGAAAACTCTAACATACCCACCTGAAATAATATACCAGTCATTGTTACAGAAAGCACATAAGTTCCCTCTAATTATAAAAAAAAAAAAAAAAGGAAAAACCCCCACAAATTACTCTCTATTGCCATCTTGGTTTGTTTATTTTGATCTTTTGATAATGGTCGGCCACTTGCACTATGCTGTTCTCCTGGATAATCAATTTTTTTTGTTGCTTTTATGGGTTTTTCACGTTGAATGATAAAAAGAGGATGCTGGAGAGAGGGGAAATATTTTTAAATTCGGGGAAAAAAAAGATATGATGAAAAATAAGGTGAAAATTAGCTAGACTTTAAAATAGCTGCACAGATTCCCAGCACCTGTGTTCCTTTTATGTGACCTGGTAATATACGTTTTTTAAGCACACTTTGGGCTAAATCTGTCTTTTCTGTCCACTCAAAAATAAAGAGATTTCACAGAATGGAAATAGGAGGGGAATCCAAACCTTTCCCATTAGTTTGATATGTACACGTATTAGTTTTCCATGTAATGTATAAGAAACATTTTCCTGCTCTCGGACTTTAAACGCAGCCAGCTGACTGTAGGTTTTGCATACGAGGTGAGCTCAGTATCCATACTGAAGACCCCATCTCAGCGTAAATTGGCTATTTGGAAGCAGAATGAAGTAGAAAGAGAGTTCAAATTTGTGAAAGTTTCTTTAAAAATTGGTGTTTACATACACATGAAAGAAGGTGTTGGATTGGATTAAGTGTGAAGAAAGTCTTCCTTAAATACTGAAGGCATTTGCATTTTATATAGTATAGCTGCTCCACGATACTCAAACTATAACTTTGATGAAGTATTCTGCAAAATTGGTCTGTCAGTAGGATATGGCAGAAAATATTCCGCCCCAAGGAAAAACTTAAGAGTCTTTTTAAAAACATTAAACCAGACAACAAGTCTTTGTGTAACGGATTTAGGGGACCAGATGTTAAACTGTTGTAAATCAGTATTGCTCTAATGGCTTCTGTGAAGCTTGAACAATTTACACTCACGGAGGGATGGACTGTGTTATTGTTGAAATATTTAACTTTACAAATATTGTAAAAATCTATAAATAAACTTTAAAATTATGTGACACATATTAACAGATTTTTAATCACTGTGAGTTTTTTTTTTCCACAATACAATTCATCATTTTATATTCTTCAGTGGTTACTCAATCTGCAGTAAAGGTGACATATATAATTTTAGAATTGCTTTTTTGTTATAAAGCTTACTTTTTCTCTAAATATTTTACTGCTTTGAATAAACTATCCTTGTTACCTTAAAACCACAGATAAGTAGCTAAAGTCTTTTTAAACAGTGCTTTCACAGAGTATTGGAGCCTGAAGCAGATATTCTCCTACTTTATCTTCTGGGGACACAGCGACAACCTGAACTGAGTCCCAGCTCTGGGTGAGATTTATGACCGAATATTTTATACTGATTAATAAATACTTTGGACCAAAACAAAAACCCCAATGATGAAAGGCATAACCCCTGTCAGAAATATTTTTATGTTTTTTTGCTATTTCTTCAGCAAGAAAGCTTTAATTTAAAAAAGTTATTACACTAGTGGTGCTCAGGTTGAGTGAACATTTATATTGGGATCAACAGGACTTTGGTATGGAAATATTAAAGGAATGGCTTGTTTTAAGGAAACTACACACATCCCACTAAGCTATTTCACCTTTAAAAGGAGAAATATTTGGAAAGTTTCCCATCGCCATCTCAACAGCAGCAATAGAAACTTAGCAGCTCTTAGCTATAAACTCTTTTCTAGTGCAGAAATAGAGATGAATTGATCATCTGTTAAAACAGACAGATGAACATGAAAAAATAACAGGTTTATTGAAATTATCTTAGTTATCTTTTTCTGCTGGAGCAGGAGGCTCGGTTTTTATAGACTAATTCTGTTACAATCAGATGTTGATTTTGTGAAAATCAGCACAATTGAGATGAATACCTCAGGCTAAATAAAAACCTGACCACAGAAAGACAGTCAAATAGCCAATTCCCCATTAAACTTCACATTCACGCCAAAAACTCTGCGTGTTTCATTTCAAAATACCAGAAATAGAAAACCTGTTAAAATGGAAAAAAAAAAAAAAAAAAGTCTAGGGAATGTGGGCACATTTAAAGATTAAAAGTAGAAAATACAGGACATATTACAATGGCAAGAATTGATTACACAAGAAAAAAAAAGATGTTTTCATCTTACTTCACTCTGAAATGAGGAGCTGATGTCTTCTATAACCCTGTGCGAGCAGCAGCCTCTGCACGGGCACCCAAGGAAGGAAAAGTTCCCTGTGATTTACTGATGTCCTGAACAGTGACACTTTGCTAAAAGTACTTGTTTCTTTAATAAAAAAAATATATTTTTCGAATGAGAAAAAGACAGGTTTTCTTCTTGAAGCACTTCCACCACTGAAAGTGTTAAGGTGAAAATTAAAGCACGTTGAACTACTTTTGCGCAATAAATCAGAAAGGAGGAACAGCATGAGGCATAACCATGACACGCTGATAGTGAGTCAGGCTGTTTTAGATATGATCTTCGAAACAGAGCAAGAAGGACTTTTACAAAACAGAGTAAAGCAATACATTCTCAATTCCTGTCCTCAAACGCATTAAATAATTCAGGGTCCAACTCTTCCCTTACAGGGCACGGGCACAACCCGTGCATCCCCACGTGAGGTGGCATTTTTGCAAAGCCCTGAAAACTCTCGCTCATTTTAATTGAAAAATTATCCCACAACGCCAGGGTTTCTGAAGATTTTCACATCACATAAACACAGTTTATGGAGAAATAGTTGCTAGAAACCCAAGTCAGGAAGCACCCAAGCTCTCATGGTGAACCTGCTGCTGCCCAGGTGGGTTTCACATCTGGCTTTGGGTGCTTGCTGGTGCTCCCGTGGATGGGGTTGGCCATGGATCGGCCTTGGAGAACAGACCCCAGCGTACTGCACCCTAAGAAAAATTTAACTACACCAGTAAACATAGAAAATATCCCATCTCTCTCTCCAGAGGGGGTCACATTAGTGTTTAAATTCACTTTCCCTTGTCTTCCCAGTATAATCTTATTGCTGCAGCCAAAATCTGGGTTTTTTTTAATCAAACCTGGTATTTTAAAACAAGGACTGTCATGGCCCAGTTCTTTAATAAACCCCACTGATCTGGATCCTTCAATCCCTTGTAGCGTTCAGGGAAATCTGTGCTCACAGATCCTATTGCAGGGCAGGGGACTCAAAGGCTAATCTCTCTCTATACTGTTCTTTTTCCTAGTTGCATGGGGAGAAAAATGTGAGAAAATATGTAATTCCAGGGTACTGTGTCAGCATTAAACCACAGCTTCATACCCCATATATTGCCTTTATTAACCATAATCTTGCAGAGGGTGTTAAGGTAAATGGTAAATGGTTTAATGGCAGTTTAATATTCTGCACATACCCATAACAGACATTTTAGTTGCTTTTAATTGATGTAGCTGCTAGCTTTGTTAAACTCTCCAGGAGAGTAGTTCTCACTGGGAACGAGCCTCCTAGAAAGTATCAGTTTGCAAAAACACAATAGTTTGAGCGATAATTGTGCAGAAAGAGACTTCTGGATTTCTTTGCAGTTGAATAACAGCGTTTTGTTTCACTTTTGTGTAACTCAACATCGGGTGCCTAAATTACAGTCAAACTTTCCAAACAGCTAAATAAAGAAATACATGGGTTAAGCCACTTTTAAGATAAAACGGCGACTGGAAGATTTTAGCCAAACAGAACATTTTCATAGCTGTGAGCACGTAAAAAAAAAAAAGATGTAGGAGAAGTCCCGGTGTTACTTAAACAGTAGCTTTCAGCACTCATAAAAGAAGCGGTATTAAATTATTTTCCACTTATAAATCAACTGGCCGTGGTCTATACATTAGCACAAGCTTTAGCTGGTTTCTGACTTCTTACTGGTCTTCGCATAACTCCATCTAACCCTGAATGAAATGCTGTTGGCATGGCACTGAACCCCAACTATCACAACTAAAAATATATATAAACCCAGAAAGATCAGGCAGACAATGATTGCAATCAGCAAAGAAAATTAAAGGGCTCTGCAATTAAAAAACCTCTGTTACTCCACTGGTCTGACCGGCAGCTGCACCTCCTATTTGGTGGGGAATAAAAAAAAAGGTAATCTCCTTGAAAATTAACTTCTAGATTTTTTTTAAGCTTCTAAAAATAGTAGAGGATCTGCAGGTGTGTCTCAGCAGGTTTTGCCTGCCTGTCTAGCGCCAAGACTTTTTGCGTGATCAAAGAATACATGACAGTGAAGGGATCTATGCTTGTAAATATCAAACGGTTTGATCATGCTAAAAGACTTCCTTGAAGTTTCTCACTTTTTAATCAAACAAGAAACATCCACCTCCAGTACCCATAGAAAACGGGCTAGTATGATATTAGAATAAAAAAAAAAAGTACTAAACGGGACTTACGGATAAGGGGTTTTCTTTCTATAACATGGAACTTCCATTAATATCACGTTTGTAGGCTGAGAGGAAACTGCAACCCTCATAATTTTACCATAGTACAGTATAAAAAGCGTTTGATTACACCAATATTAATAAGTCCGCAATGGGCCACAAGAAATAAGCCATGTTCACATGCGCAGCCTTTTAAAACAGAATTAAAAGCATAATAGTGAAATGAATACACCACTGACTTGTTTTTCTTTCTTTTTTTTTTTCTGCTGCTTTATGGGGAGATCCACAGCATCAAAATCTGCAACTGGCCCGTGGAGACGTTTTCTATACTATTTCTGTCGCTTAGTATGATAATTTGCCCCCCCGCCCAAAGTTAGAAATGCCATTCTGAATGAACACATGGAGCTTTGAATAAAAAGAGCCAATAATTTACAGTAGGACGATAAGAGTGTGATATTGCTTTAATATAATGTATTAATGAATATTGCCATTGTAAGATAGATAAGACTTAATAATATAACTCTCATTGTGTTCTGTGAGTTGGAGGCTTTGGTAAGTTATATCTTAGTGCTGCGTGGCTGGCGTGAATCCTGACACAATTTCGAAGCCTCACCGTCTCCAATGCCACCAGAGCCTGAATTTATTTTCCCTGGAAAAACCCAGGCAGGCACTTTCCTGCTCTGTCAGGTACTACTGTGCTCCTCTCCCAGCTCCTGCCTGCTGCAGAGTTCATGCAAACATGTTTTCATTATTTTTAATGCAATTTAATACACTTATTTTCATCCCACTTTATACATAGAGCGAATTAGCTTAAAAAAAACCTCTCTGTGGCTTTTTTTTAGTTTTTGTTCTTTAATATACTGATATTTTTTAAATGGGCAATGGGGCGATACAGGGAATGGCAGATTAATTTCTTGCTCTTATTTTTATGCCAGGGCAGCTCAGCATCACCCTGTAGTCTTCCTGCCACTTTTGCAGGCATCTTATATTTGCAACGATGAGGGCTTATACTTCTGTTTATTAAACGGCAGCTTGTTTATCTGTGCTAATTGCCTGGAAGAAAATGAAACTTCTTTCCTCTCTGCGGACCACTATTTATAGTTAGGAGGAGCAGCCCTGCACATATGCAGGGGGGTATTTGTGTGAAGGAGGCTAACGTGCAGTTACAGCAATCTCTTCTGCCAGAAGTGAGGAAATTATTTTGTTGATGTAAGAAGGCTGGATGAGCACATAGTGTGGGTTTTAAACCCAAAATGTAATTTCAAAGGGGAAAAAAAAAAAGCTTTCCAGAAGATCCATGAAAAAAAAGGGAGATTTTTAACAGCAGGTGATTTGATATCAATATTTTGCGTGCACCTTTGGCAAATATTTTTGTAGTATTACTAAAGATGCACAAAACTGCAATTTGCTCTCCAAAAAGGCTGCTATGAGGGGAGGCATCGAGGAGAGGGGATTTATCCCAGTCTCCTCTTCTCTGAGAAAATCTCTCAGGAAGATGATGATTTTTCTATGTTATCACACAGACCCTTCTGGGTTCTGTTTCTGAAATGCCCAGAAAGTTTTTCTGTACAAGTCCCGCTACCAGAAATCCTGCCGTCCATTTTGGAGGAAGTACGTTGTTTTCAAAATAATTTGTTACTCGGTGCGTCTGCTCTTCTGGCGCGACAGAGGGTAGCTCCATCATGGCAGATATGACAAATAAGAACTATTTGCAAAAAAATCAAATCTGTCCTGGAAAGTTTTTTTTTTTGAAATTATTTGTCCGCACAGATATAGAGAGAACTTTGTGTCATTACAGATGGAGGTCTCTAGTACTCTGGACTATGCTTTTTCAATAAGCATTAAAAATACACTGATGCGTTAAAGTACACAAACTTATTTCTATGAACTTCCAGTGAGTCAGCTTTCGCCAACTTCTAGTACTTTTTATGGGCTCTGTTTCTTACATCCCAAATAATGCTTACAGCCTTTAAATCTCAAAAACACACAACAATATTTACAAGCATTGATTCTGAGATCAATATTTTCATGCATATTCTATCACTAAAGGCAGCACGTTGAGGAAGGATAATCCAACTCCATTTATAATCTCATAGTACTTAGTGCCTTAAGTGATGTGCTTTTTAGATTCAGAAATGAATATAAAAGCTAAAAAAAAAAACCAACACTGAAAATGAGGGCAACATAGTGCACTGGAGGAAGATTTTAAATAAGCTATAATTAATTTTTGAAAGCATTTTCTTACTTTGTCAGGATTGAAAAGAGACCTTACTTATTTGAAATTACATATTTTACAGAGAAAGAAAACATTTATAAAATACATCCTAGTAGGTGATGGCAGTGGGCTGGCCAGCGCTTCTAAGGACAGCTCTTGTCTGATGGCAACGAAGAGTTCATCTAAAAATGAACGGCACATTTCTAAACCTGCACTCTCATGGCTCGCAGTTCAGCTTAGTGGCCGCAATTAGCAATTAAAGGGGAGACACAAATGCCTGTATTTTGTTGCAAGAGGGTTAGTTTCATTTCTGACTTGGAAATGACAGCAACAGACACATAAGGAGCAAAAAATCACCAGGAGGAAAACACGCCGCGTTAGCTGGGATGCTCAAATTATGCTGCATTAATATGCACGAAAGAATTACAAGAATTAAAAGCCTTTAAAAAAAGGATGTTTTTTTAAAAAGTCATGTAGTGTCATTGCTTATTCAACAACAGCCCACTTCTCCTCCAAAGCAGTACGCTGGGTTTGAAAAAAAACCCAACCCCACACCGCTGTAGAGAGAGCACATGTTACATCAGACACAGTACCTGATTTTTCACTGCACAGCTTGTCAGCTAGATAGTCTGCCTCTTGGGCGATAAGTGAGAATATTTCATCTTCATACTCTTCTACGATACTTTCCCACTGTAAGGATGAAAAAAAGAAGGATACTCGTATTGTGCTTTTTTTTTTTTTTAGCTAGAAATAAGCAAGGCGGTTGCGATGCTGCGGCGTGGAGCCCCCTGCTCGCTCCGCTCTCCCTGCCCTACGCAGCGCAGGGATGAATGGGGGCTGCCCGAGAATTAATGCTACCAAATATTACTTAAACTTTATGCCCAGCCTCACTGTTGTTTCCAAACCACATTCATGGCTTGGGGGGGAAAAACCCCTCCAAAAGGCATTGCACTCGGTTAGGGACAACCCCCCCCCCCCTTTCAACAGGGACTCAGGGAGGAGGCACTAGAAATTTAAATAAAACAAGCCCATTTTGTATTCTGATATTAGTGGTCACGATGTGCAATAAATACAGCTCCCTGACCGTGCAGATGCAGCTCTGATTTCACTACAGATAGAGCAGACAGCAATGAGCTGGCGAGCCCCCCCCGCCCCAGTATTTAGGGAGCTGCTGGTAATTCGCCTCCGTGCCACGAAATGGGTGTCTGATCCCCTGGAAAGGGTGGAGGAGCGCGGCTCCGAGGGGGTACACCATCCAGCCTGGTGTTTGGCACCTTTTGGGAAGCCTGGGTTCATATTAAGAGGGAATTCCTGTCCCCAAAATCCAGACTTCAACCCATAAACAAGGGGAAGCCCTTTAACATAGGTGGAGAAAAAACATACTGAAATAAAATCTGCTTGCTGGAAATCGTGCTCAGTACACACACAAAAAAAGGCCCTTTGCTGTGCTTTGCTAAAAAAAAATCAAACCAGTGTCTGCCAGGACATGCATTAACCCCGAACTGCCGGTGACCGAGGCAGAGCTCCTGCCTGCGCTCCTCGCCAGGATCTCCAGCCCTCCGAGCGTGCACGTTGGCTCGCTCGCCTGCCTCTTTCAAGTCCCCAACTGCTCGAAAGGCCCCGGCCAGCACAACCTCATGGCTTTTTTTGGGTCTTCATTTTTTTTTTTTTTACATGCTTTCCACGAGAGCTAAAAAAAAAAAAAGACCCCAAAAGCATTAAAAAAAAAAAATATACATATATATATTTGAAGAAGGCACTGGCATGAAGCCAAGCAGAGCATCTCAGCATTTTTAGCAGAATTAGCTGAGAAAAATCCATCCCTATGCCACGAGGCCTAAGAAAAAAAAGATGACATCCCTCCCCTCCTCCCCTAATTTGTCCATAAATATTTGAAACTACTTTAGTAGCAATCTAGATTTTTAGCCACTAGTACAATTCCCTTATTTCCTGCACATAAATCAACACAGATATTTTTCTGGGAAACGCTGGTTTATATTTAATCACTTAGAAAAAAATTCCCCAAGTAAAATGTAGTTTTGAACTGTTGGAGTTCAGGAAATTTGTAACCTATAAAGCATTTGGTATAATCCGTGGGTTACTTCTGCAAGTGACGTGCCTTTTGTAAATGCTTTATTCATATTTATGAAGCCCTAAATAGATCCGAATATGTTTCTAAATAACGTTATAAAGCATCTGACAAAACACAGTGTTATCTCCAAATACTCAGCCAGCTTCTGTGAGGAGCCAGTATGGAGTATGCTAAAATATGGCAAGAATCTTAAAACAAGGCACAATCTGCATGAATTTCCTAGTGACGAGAAAGAGTGGGTACACTGACACAGCTTTCGCTGGAAAATAAAAGGTTACTCATTCGTTATGTTGGCTTACCACAAATTTCAAAGGTTTGTAAGCATCAGACTAAACCCTGAGGTTTTTTTAAAGTCTGTACAGATTTTTCTCTTCTCACCTAGGAGCAAATCTCTCCCATCTCCTTTTCTGTCCCAACAACTCCATTAAGTTGCTCTCTGACTTTGCTAAAGGAACCTCATGGAGGCAAAATTTTTTTTTTTTTTTGCTTATTATATCACCAAAAAACCCCACTTCATACAGATAATGCCTAGTTTGATTGAGGAAAGAGAAAAAGAGCATCCCTCTTGCTATGTAGAACTGTTGACACATTACATTACACACGTAATGAAAAACGTCAGCTCCAGCTAAGGTGGCCCTGGAGAACCTGCACAGACCCTTCTGGCTCACACCCAACGCACCCCTCACGCCCCTCGCCCTCCTCCAGAAGCCAGCCGCCCGGTTTGAAACCTCCCGGCAGCCCGAAGAGACCGCGGCGAAGGGAGACAGCCGGCGGCGGCGGATGTTTCGGGCCATGAAAGCCCTTGGTGCTCCAGCCACTTGTTTCTCTAGTTGAAGCGGAGTTTGCAAAAGTCCTGGGCTTTCAGTTGTTGCTCTGTCTTTTAGCCGCTGCTCGCCAGCTCAGATGCAGCTGTTTAATACCTCCCAGGGGTTTTGTGCGGAAAATAATAGCTTACAAAACCTAGCTTCTCCCAGGTTCTACTATTTCAGCTTTATTTCCGAACAGCTGGTCCGTGTCTTTGTCCATCCCCTTCCCTCCCGGCCGCGGCGAGAATTCGGCAGGAAACCTCCGGCCGCTACCTACGCCCCGAGAGCCACCACCGCTGGCGGTGGGGGTCAAAGAGCAACCCTCGCCCTTGGAAACAGGGACAAAAAAAAAAAAACCCCAAACTTCGCGCCCCGTCTAGACAGGTCAAGGTGCAAGATGCTCCTCTCCCTGTTGCGTCTTCCGGAAAGGGGCGTGAACCGGAGCCAAGTGCACAGCAAACACCCGCGCCGCATCCCTGCCCCTTTAGAAGACTCCTTTTTTTTTTTCTTCTTCTTCTTTTTCTCTCCACCCTCTGCTGATCAAAGTAGGAAGTTTTCATGACAACCATAGTCAAAGGGCCTGCATCGCAAATGAACTCGATTTCGGCGATGTTGATATATCCCGGCTCCATTGTCTCTTTTCAGACACAGTATGAACCCTTCCGGTCTCAATGATTACATTACAGAAGGACTTTCACATGTGGGCTTCATTTGCACAAAGGGGTTGCCTTGCTTCACCACCATCTGGCCACAAATCAGATAAATAAAGGCAGGAGAATTAAAATTAAAGCTTAGAGGTTTTTTTTTTTTCTCTCTCTCCGCCTTCGTCTTCTTCTTGCACCAGGGCCCATTATGAAATCCCTCCCTCCCCCAGTCGCATTCTGGATGGGGAGAGTACTTTTTATGAAACCTGGGAAAAGCAAAAAAGTGCCTAAAAAAAAGACAAAAAAAAAAGACAAAAAATAATAAAAAGTCTGGGAAAAGCAAAAAAGTGCCAAAAAAAAAAGGACCAAAAACAAAAAAGAAAAAGACTGCAGTCTTTCACTCCCAACCCTGTTTGTAGGGCAGCGTAACCTATTTTACAGTAAAGACAGGCTTGTACAAAACCACATTTTGCTATCAAAAGTCAGTCTCATCCACTGGGATGCAAATATGTTTTTTCAGGAAAGCACAATGTCCCACAAGCTGACAAAAAAAAAAGCTGGTGGCGGCAGAAGGTGGTGGCAGAAGTTGCGTTTGAAACTTGTGCTCCAAACTCTGCTGCTGCTTCTTCCCGCCAGGGCGGGGAGTGCAGAGGCTCAGGCAGCTCTCAGACACACAGCAAGGGCTTTTCCCCCCTCCAAAAAAAAAGAAAAACGTGGCAGTTTCTGAAAGTAGAAAATAAAATAACTTGTGAACGCGGGAGGAAGGTGTTACAGCCCTTACGACAGAAGGTGAGATTCGACCTCACAATCTAATTTCAGCCCTGGCATCACTTCTATTGAGGTCAGTGTTGCTCCGGGAGGGATTTCTTTTTTTTTTTGCAATCTGATTGCTATAGCAATAAATTGCACTAAATTACATCCCCCTTCTAAGATACTTCCAGGACAGTAACTTAAGTCAGCTGATGGGGAAAGCCACTTTTCATGGCTGTATTTCTTTACACATAGAGATGTTCAGTATCATAAGCAGATTTACTCTGTAAATTCTGGAAAAAAAGATTTTTCCACGTCTATATTCCAACTGATATTCAGGTGTGTAGTCATATCCTCTATTGCCCCTCTGCAGCCCCTTTCCGTGGCTGCCTGGCTGGTGGAGAACGCTGTGAGCGTGGCCGAGCCAAAGCCCGCAGATGCCACAGATGCCCAAAGACAGGGCACTCACATCTCCTGAACGTTATCACTTGCAGCAAAGCCAAGCACCGACCCAGGAGAAAATGCATCCAATGTTTGAAAAATATAACGAACGCTCAAAATTAATGTGACAAATCCCACAAATTTACAGAAATGGTTTTGCTGTATGTACTTTCTTTTGGATGCACAAGAAAGTTTTTGTATGCGTACTGGCCCCTATAACGATGTGGTTCAGGCTGAGCATGGCTTGTATTTAGCAACATATTTAGATTTGGGCTGTATTCCCTTCCCCCAGTAATGAAAAGTATTTTCAGATAGCATATACATAAAGAAGATGAATAAAACCATAAAAGCATAACTTGCCAACAGTTGGATTTACTCATTTTTTGTTTCTCTTTAATAAATTACACATTGGATGCGTAATCTCTGAATAACTTTGTCTTCCCTCGTTTGTTTGGAGTCAGACTCACACTTTGGGTAGCAACTATTATTATAAGAGCATGTTTCTTGTAAATCTGTGGATGCAGAAGCTGCCAAGATAATCTGTTAATTTCTGTTGTCAATTTGTTGGGTTTTGCCTAGGGAAATTTTTGCAGAAATAAATGCAACTTGCATTTAAGTGAAGTATTTCTTGCTGAGCTGTGCTCTGCCCGGGCGTACAGGGCTCTAGGCAGTTGAGAGTGCTCTTTCTGAAAGTGTTTTAATAGTAAGAGAGGAATAAGTATTTGGACAAGTGGTGGAAAACTAAAGCCTTTCTTTCTATACTGTGAAGATTTTGAATAGTACTTGTCAATAAAGCAACTCCTATTGTAATTGTACCGGAGACATGGGCCTCCACCCCGAAAAAGCTGTCTCAGAGATACTAACCTCATTAAAATATGAATGAAAAGGCAGCCATCATTGTAATGGGAGAAAACCATTTACTCGGCAACAAACTTTATCTGCTATCTTTTGTAAAAATATAAATATGATATCCAGCAGATTTTTCATTACATTTGACGAGGAGGTTGATGAATGCACAATTTTTTTTTAAGTTTTCAAATAAGTCACAAAATCTGATCCTTCCCTCCCTGCTTTTTCTACTGAGCATTTCAAAATTGGAAGCACCTTCAGATCATTTGAAATCTTTAAAAAGGAAAAAAAAAGAGGGCTTTGTTTCTTTGGGGCTTTTTTTAAGGGTGAAGGAAACTTTCGCATTTATTTTTGTGGTTTTTTTCCAGAATACCTCCTCCAATTTCAAAACAAAACAAGAGAATTCATTACGGACTACTGTGATGACACCCTAATAACAGTCAATTATAGGGTGCTCAAATGCCTGTTCATTACTATGTCTCTGTTAATCTAGTCCTAAATTTCTTGCTTGATAGATACCACAACCGGCCAAGAATACAATTGCATTACAAAGTGCAATGAAAAATATACAAAATGTAACTGCAGGAAGTAGGCAGTTTCAAAATAACCGAGCTGTCAATCAAACATTTGTCAAAACAATTAGACATATCTGGCCTTTTTTTTTATAAAATATAGACAGACTCGGAATGGATAATATGCGAAGCTTTAAGTTTAAATAGGAATTGTTTCAAAGACTTGGAAATAAGTCTTTAAAAATGTTTCATGTAGTTTAATCATTATCTTTTCATCCACAAAAGTGTTCAAATCATTTTTGATATTAGTTAAAAGTCAATATTTAGAAGTGAAAATTCAAACCTCCTTTGCTCTAGGCTAAAACAGGAGCAACATGAATGCTGAGCTATTCTAAAGGCTGATGGGATATATAATTAGCTATTATGTTAATTGAATCCACTGTGAGTTTGTTGTATGAGATTTCTTCATATAATATGCAAATAGCTTCGAAGGTTTAGTTTTATTAGACAATATAATTAGAAATCTTCTAAAGGAGTGAATTCTAATGAGGCATAATAAAGCTTTGTAAAATATCTGTTTGCTGGGCGAGCAGACCACCTGGGCTTAATCAATACCAGGAACTTTATTGTGTAACGGCATATTTTAAAGAAAGTTTAAGAATTTACCTTTCTAGTTCCATTCATCGTAGTTTTATTTTAGGAGAAGGAGAGATCATTTTAGCAAGGAAGGAGGTGAAATTCTTGTAGTAAGGAAGGAGGTGAAATTCTTGTAATCTGAGGGGAGGAAATAACTTCAAAAATAAACGATTCGAATTCTGCTTATTTAAAAGAAAATAAAAATAAATTAAAAAACCCCTCTCCCAGCTGTAGAGTCAGTTATGTGCATCTCGAGACGCTTAGAGTGAAACGTTACATGAGCAAAGTTAGCCATTATTCCTGCCATTAAATGCCTGCTTCAAGCAGATGTACATACTTCAGCTTCTGTAGTGTAACTAATCAGCGTAACTTCACTTTTAGTAAGATAGCCCAACATGTTAAAATGTGGAATTAAGCACTCTCTTCTAAAGGAAGAAATTCACACCAGGGTATTCCGGAGCCGGTCCCGAATTCCACCCTTGCATTCCACTTGCTTTAAGACCACCACTAAAGACAAAGCTTAAACTATTTTAGCTAATGCCAGAATGCCAAAAATGTGTAATCTCTTGTCTAATTCGCCTTGTTCGCACTTTAGACTGTGCCAAAGCTGCACTATTCAGTCTTAATATTAATTGAAAATAATAAAGACAGGATACTTTGTGCTAGGGTAGCATTCAGAGAAGGGCATTTTATTTCCCCCGTCGACAATAATCAGTAGCAACACATTAAGAAAGAACCAGAAGCCCCGATTAAAGCAGTACATTTAACCAAACCAAAAAAACCACATTATCACAGCAAGTGCCTTGCCAGCCCCGTTGCGGAGGAGAGGCAGAAGATGACCCACACTACAGCCAGGCGAGGTGTCCATGCAGCCAGGCTGTAGCTGCCTAGAAAATGTCTCATTTCTTTGTGCCGTACCCAAATATCTCTGGTCCTGTGCTTCACAGAGATGCTCTCTGCAATGCCAAAAATCCAACAAACCCATACTTAATAAAGGTGATGTTGTGAATATATTATAAACTTATCATGCCTCATATAGTGTATTATAAAACTGTTGTACCGAGGTCTGGGTGGAGACCTAGCTGGTGCAAGTAGACGTCCATAACACATTTCTGATCCATACACATAAAATCTGCAGCAGCAAGTGCTTGTTCCTCTGAATAATGAGGATCTCAGCACAGCGGAAAAAGATGACATTGTACACACCAGTTTCAGCTGAAAAAAAATCACTGGGTTTATTTTCCCAAGTTCTGCTCTAAGCCGTTCAGAAGTTGTTTGTGATCTCTCAAAAACTCCCCCCCTCCCCACCACCACTTGAGGAAACAAATAGTCAGTCAAAGCCAACCTTCCTCCCCAAATGTGAACTTTATTCACACTCCGTTTTTTTATTTCTTCCTTAGATCCAAAGCGTCTGGAGAAGATAGCCTGGAGCAGCCTTCAGAAATCAGGACCATGCCCTGGAGAATTAGTGTCAGAAGAGGATGTTACCTGTTTGCCTTGCCTGCTATCCTCCCCTTATCCCCTAAGGGAACAAAACCAGGCAGATTCTGCCTAATGTTAATTAAATCACTCTGTTAATTAGAAGTAAGGTGCTTTAGCAACAAGCAAACAAAGGGCCCTATTCCTCCCTTGCTCTGCAGGATGGACTCAAATGTGCTCAAACGCTGACTGGATAAACTCAGAAAGCAAAAAGAGGCTGAGGAGGAACCCACGTGCTTTGATCAACCTTTCCTACCTCTTCGCCAGGCGAAATGAGCTCTCCTAACGAAGGGCTGCCTGCGAGGGACGCTGGATGCTGTTAGGAAAGGCTAACTAGGCAGGGAAACTGGGAACAACTCATGTACGTGACCGAGTCCCCAGCAAAGGAGAGAAAATGTGAAAAAAAATTAAGTTTGATATAGTCTGCTGTGCTGGAGAAGGTTTAAGTGTTCAGTCCCACGGGCCACATCTGGGCTAATGCACTCAACAGGCACCGTCACAGGCATTGAAATGCAACTGTCTGTGCTATTGGGCTTGGGCCAGCTCCTTGGTGGGGACAGCTGGGGAGGTCTTGTGGGGTGAAGGGCTGAGGAGGTCAGGCTGGAGGTGAACACCGCATCTTGGAGTGCATGGATGGATGTCACCCCTCATTGCGGGACCTTGGTGCTGGAGAGCATGTTGTGGAGTTTCGTTTAGGGAAAGCAAGCTGAGATAAAATGCTGGCCTACTGGGATTCCCATGGGATCCAGCTCTGAGCTGAGTAACGGTGCATCCCCAGAGCCATCGGTTCTCAGCTGGGGGGTGACGCTCCCCACTGATGCTGGCTGTGCCACCTCCTCCCTGGGGGTGACACCCTGCACCTCCTGAACCTCTTTTTCCATCCCTGCAAGCAGGTGAGTCGAAAGAGTTGCTACTCCCTGATGTTCAAAATAAAACAGCAGGTTCTTCTCATTGCTCTATTAAAGTCGTAATTTTAAAGCAGCAACACGTCTGTCAGGGGACAGACTGTGACTACAGCGCAGGAAATAACACTGATAGAGGGAAGCCCCGCTGGAAATTTTTAACTAGTCTTGTACATGACAGTAGATAAAATTTTCTAATCCGTGGACATTTCTATGCTTCATAGATTTCCTTGCTAAAAGCTCAGAATTTCTCCAACTCTTCTGCCCTCCTCCCCCAGCAACCTCTGCTCAGAAAGACAGGTCTGCAGCCTCCCCCAATGCTCCCTGGGGAAATCCAGCTCATCCTCCGCACCAGGAATATCGCACAAGCCTCCATCCACTGCTGCTGCTTCCACACTTCCAGGGCAAGTAAAGGGTGGCAGGTTTCAGCTACTTCACTGCAGCCTTCTAAGACCACCTATAGACTTAAGCCTGTTAAATTAACCTTAATACCTTCATTATTCCTCTGCTGGATGGTAACCATCTGGCCATGACTTCATGTTGCAGTTAACCTAGGCTCCTGCCTAGGTTTTAGCTGAAATCCCTTTTTTGTTTTTTGCCCACTGACTGAAGCTGGGACAGGTTTAAGCTGGGCTATGTCTCCCCAGCATCAGTAGGGATGTGGATTGGTGAATCCCATCCCAGTTTACCCAAAGTCGCCAACTCTGGCAACTTTACAGTGAGGATACCAGCACATGGCTTATCCTCTGACTGTCCTCTGGTGCCCACATTCATCCCTCTTTGAGTACAAGGGGTTGGAAAAACAGGTCTCCACATAAATGATGGTTCCTACATACTTTTATCTTGGCTTTTCTCTTTGCTTGGGGATGCAGTTAAAGCAGTTTAATTTTCACTGAAAATAACCTCTAGCATGGCATTAGTAGCACGGATGCTGCCTCAGCTGGAGCTGTGATAGTCTCCATTTTTAGGAGAACTTAGGGGCTGGATTTTGTGTCTCCTCTGCCTACTCCATCCCCACTCACTCCACATGTGTCTGAAGCTCCTTACGTACCCCTGATCCACGGCACAGAGCCACTTCTCACTGCTCTGTTTACTATGACAGGGCCATTTCTGTCCTCAAGGTCCCATATGCACATCACCACTTGTACAAGGAACGATGAAACACATCATACAGTCCTCATGGATAGCAGCTTGGGGTGATATTCCCTGTTCTCAGTCAACAGCAAGTGATTTGTTTTCATTTTTCCTTTCCTATTCCTGGACAAAAGGTAATACACCCTTTCATTGCCTGAGAAAGCTCTTTCCACCTCTGTTAAGCCACCCCAGCCCAGTGACACAAAGCTTTTTGAGGACAGGACCATAAATTAGCAGACAAAAAGAAAAAGGCTTACCAACAAAACACAGCCCTGGCTGGGCTGCGATGTGATTTTACCACATAATTTCTTTTTTGTTTCTTAATAGAGCTTTCAGTTGCATGCTGCATTGGTTTTTGAATGTCCAGGAAACAAGAAGTGAGCAGGAGGTTTTGTTCAAAGATATTGCTGGGTCACAAAGTAATATAAAGCCATGGCAAATTGTCCATTTGAGGTGTATTTTAAAACACTGCACAGCATTGTGTTATTCCCCACATACAATGAAGCACTTCAGCACATTGATCCTTTGACTTTAGTGGAACATAAGCGTATATCCATATGCTTAAATATATGTGTCATATATACACGCTTACATACATGTGTCAACCTTAAAGCGGGTATCTAAGCACACTGGATCCAGAAGGTCCAGAACAGTCTCACTCCAGTTTCTCAGCACAAAACTGCTGTGAGGTTGCCCATCCTGAGAGAGGACGTCCAAACGTAGTTTAAGGCTCCCTGAACGATGGATCAAGAGCAGATGTGATCCAGGTGAGCTCTGTATAGAGAAGGGCAATCAGCCACCTAGAGATTTATCTATTTTACACCAGATTTTCTATGGCAATGCGCAGTCCCAGCCTATGTCTTGTGTGGTATAAATCCTGCTCAAAACAAGGGACAGCAGAGGGCTTGTCCCAGCTTCAGGGCTCTGCACCTCCCTCCTACTAGGGACAGCTGTAACTCACAAAACTGGATGTTTGGGACATGGAAAGAGAGCACAAAATCCATGGGCCTCCCCGCTACCACTCAGCGAGCCCCAATGAGCATCACCAGCATCCCAGCAGCTGCAAGAAAGCCAGGTACTGCCTCTTCCTTCATTCAGTCTGAACAAAAACAAGGGCATTTAGCCTTCATGAAAGGTATTCCAGGAATGTTGAAGTTTCAGTGTTTTTTGCTTTTTCTTCCTCAAAAAAAATCTATTGCAAATTTTTAGAGCTCAACTCCAACACATCTACCTGCATAGTGCCCAGGGGAAGCCAGTGGAAATTTCATAACCTCACCTATGAGCAATCTAAAGTAAGCTTCCCTACCCAAAAAAATTGATTCTGAGTAACTGAGTGGTGAAAAGAGACTCAGTTGATAAATAAACATCACCAACTAATTCTGTGCAGACTTATCAGCTATCGCTTAAGAGAGGCAAGGGGGATTATCACCCCAGCTGGCAGGAGCGGCTGCCTCTCTGCTGCACTTACAGGTACCAAAGGTCAGCTTCTTCCAGCGGCTTGCTGGGACTCTCTGCATTTCTCCAGGGAGTTAACCTCCATTCTGCAGAAAACCAAGAGCTGATTTCACTTAAACACTGAGAAATGTTTATATACGCAAGGAAATTAACAGTAAGAAGTACTTTCTGCTTTTATCTTAAGGAGATGGTTGCCACTGAAGCATCCCTTTTGTACAGTTGGTAGAACAAAACCCAAGTCTGGCTGCTTTTCTGTTCAGTGCATGAAGGTACTCGATACAATAGGATTTTATTTTAATTAAAAGAAAAAGTTGAGAGCAGTTCATTTCGTGAATTAAGCCTAATTTTCCACAGTGAAGCCTTTCTAATTTCTAGATTGGTTTCTAGAATGTTTCTAGGGATGGTAGATCCAAATATTCCGAGCACATGTGTATTTTTATGAGCCATCTGCTTTAAGGGTACATTTGATAATGCCTTAGATACAGCTGTACAAATTTTCCAGATTATGGTAAGCATTCGTGGGTGTTTTTGTACAGCAAAAGTGCGCACAAATCTACAAATACCAAAGTCATCTGTTTTCAAAGCAAACACAAATTAATGGGGATGACTACATACACAAAAACATAGTGTAAAACCAGGCATATCTGCATGCCATGAGCTGAATACCATGGGCATAAATCTGTGTCGAACCCCAGCCACTCAACCCCCGAATATCTGGCTGTCACCGGTTCCCCATCCAACAGCGACAGGCTCCATGCAATATTCTTGAGATGATTATGAGAGTACTACCCCACCTAGCACTGCTGAAGAAAGGCTCCCACGCTGAAGGGAGTCACAAATAATTAAATGTTTCAAAACACAATGGATATGACATGCTTTCAAAATAGCATCTATAGAATCGCTTCCACTAGGGCGAGGAGCTCTCGGGAGGAAAAGCCCTTTCACTCACTTGAGTTGATTACCTGTATAAAAGGGCTTAATTTCTCTGGAGCGTTTCCTTCCCAAATCGCCTCTTTTTACCAAAGCCATTGCGGCAGGAGTGGCAGGTACTCACACAACTCGTGAGATGATGTTCTCCCAGACAGAGCTATGAGGACATGGGTCCTGGCTAGATTTAATTTTTAACATGCAATTTGAAAAAAAAAAAAAAAACAAAAAAACCCCAACAACTTAAAAAAGAATTGGCAAAAAATTGCCATTCCTGGGCTTGTAATTCACTGGTAAAATGCCCAAACTATTAATCAGAAGTCTGATCATGACTTAAGACTTCAGCTCAGGGTGTTTCAGCGATGCCTGGGAGCTTTTTCTTGGAAATCACCTTTTCCATCCCAATTCTGCTAACCTAGACCTATCGAGCGATGCCCTTCCTTCGCCCAGGTTGATAAGCAGCAGATTCCTGAAGGATTTTGGCATCCCCTGAGTGAGACTCAGCCCAGCTCCTGGCCCCCTTCAGCTCCCGTTTGGGAAGACGGGGTTGCCCAGTCCCCTTGGCGATGGTGCTCCATGAGTCACTTGTAGGCTAAAATCTCATATTTCTTTGGTGGGTTCCTGGAGTTGTGTCCTAAACTGGTAGTGCCATTTTCAAATGCATTTTGATGGGAGATGCTGGATGGTCAGTGGGTTTAAAAGATTGCCTCACCTCTTTCAGTGAAGAAACAGTTGTTGGGGAACAAAACTGCAATCACTCATTAAGAACACCTTGGTCACGTGAAAATAATTTCCTTAAAAACTAGCTCAGCATGTTAAAATCCACAAATAAATTAAATACTTCAAGAAAAAAATATGTGACATTATAAAGCTGTCTAAAACAGCCAGATAGCAAAAAGAACACAGGAAAAGACAGTGCAGAACACGCAAACAAAACTGATATCAACTTTTAACATCTGTGGTGAGCTGCTATTGACTTCCCGTGATCAATGTTTCGAACAACTGTCCCTCTGCCCCTGACACCCTATGGCTAATTCAGGATCCGTGTCTCATTGACAGCAATAATACTCTCCATTTTATCTGATAGGAACCAGATCAGGTCATTGGATACTTCTGTGTTTATTACCTTAACATGCTTTTAATTCTTTGGTAGTGTATATTTAGATCTGACTTCCTGGGGGTTTTATGCTCTTTATAAGGATAATCGCAACCCATTAGGAAGATGCTCTTAAGTTCTATGAATACATTCTCAACTTTAGTCTTCCTTTTATGCAGATGTTTTCCCTGGGATTTTTCTCCCATTTAAAAAAATAATATTTAAAAATTTATATGCAAGGGAGCCAGATCAAGAAATATGGCAGTTTTGGGTAGGTATGCATTGCTGAAATGTTCGTGGATTTGTGGGCTTTCCCAAGGATTTTATGGGACGTAAACATTTTTACAAGCTTGAGACGAATGAGGATAAAGTACATGTAGTTTCTAGAGAAACTTGATGGAGATAAATGCAGCCAGTCTGGACTTTCTTATCGCCAACATTACATTTCAGAGGGAAGCTTGCGTGGTGGCTGGCTGTTAAAAATAGGATGTTAATGTCCCTGTGTGCACACAGTATGAGGCTGGTGCCAGTAGAGATGCAACTGGGTGAGGACATACAAGGTTTTATTCCTTATGAGTTTGAATTTGGCATTTACTGGGTGCTGGTGTTCTCCCTGGGTCCATCTGGCTAGCCGCAGTGCCCTCTCTTGGAAATCCCCATTTGTGTCCGTGGGACCTTCTCCCTCATCACCTTTGCCATCTCTCTTCAGGAAATGGAAAAACTCAAATCACTGAGCAACTAAACAACTTAAAACTCGCATAGTGATGGAGACAAGAACAAAAGAAGAATAATTAAGCATTAAAAATCCTATGTGAAAATGACTTCATTCTCAAGTGGGTATAAAACTAATATACGTGTGGGACATTTGAAGAGCACCAAAGGCTCATGAGATACTGCGCTGAAATTTAGACCACAGCTAATTTTAACTTCTCTGATGGAATGGTTTTTCCTTTTATCCTCCAGTTTCCAAATTTTCAGGGCAAATTCTGATTTTACCTATTTAAAAAATACCTATTTTTATTATTAAAATTACTTGGATTAGAAACACCTTTGGGCAAAAGCTGATTTTCTGTAATGTCTTTATACTGGGTGGTATAGAGTTGTTTGCTCCATGATTAAGACTCTTGGTACTACTGAGGTGCCAGCACTAAATAGTAGTAAGTTCTTAGTGCATCCTTAGTGCATCTTGCTGCAGGAGAGATGGTGCAAACACTGCAGAATGGGATTATTGAGGAAAAATCAATTTGTTTGTTTTGTAACAAAACACAAAATCCAGTTCTTGTGAAAATTTCTGTTTAGCTTCCTCACAAGAAAATCTTGGAAATATCTGGGAGTGGGGAAGCATCTGCTTCCTTCTCCAAAAAGCTAGGCACCAGTTCTCCATATAGGAGACAGCACGGTCCAGTAGATGGTAGCACCAGGCTCTAGGTTTCAGCTCCACTGTCAACCAGGTGAGCCACATAGTCACTTATGCCTCTCTTTGCCCACCAAGATGTTCAGAAACAGCAGCCTTGCTTCTATGTACATGCCAGGGGCTGAGCTGGCCTCAGACAGAGATTTTGATTTCCATTTGGATAGTTTGGAGGGATTTGGGGAAGCAGACTGTGAGGCTGCTCTGTATCTATATTTCACCAGCATCTTTAAGGTGTTGGACTATGTCTTTAGCTTCTCCTCCTTGTGAGAAAGTGCACACCAGTAAAATGGGTGGCTCCCAGGGTGGGAGACTAGACCTGTTCACACCCCGGGGGATATTGGAAGTGACAAGAATACCTAAGAAGAGCTTTAGAAGTACATCTTATCCTCTGTATGTTGCCAATCTGCCTTTTGCTGAGAGCTGCCTGGGAATGGATTTCCCACTGGATTAATTAATTCTAATTATGACCTTCCATCATCTATCCATAAATTAGCTTGGTGTGGACGTAGGTGAGATTTCAAATACAGGCTGCACATTAAATATACATATATATATATATGTATATCTGTGTGTACATACACAAGCAATTCTTCATCTGGGACTGCACAGCAACTGTGCTGGGTGCTGTGTGCACACACATCACCAAAGGATATTCCTGTCTCTGTTGAATAATGAAAGCCAGCCAGGCTGGCAGGTAGGTAGAGAGTGACATTTTATAAGGGACCTCTATCTTCAATGGCAGATGTTGGGTTTTGGCCAGATTTCTTTATTCTTGGTTTTTCTTTTTTTCAGCGGAGTCACCCAGGTTCTGCTTTCCTCCAACTACAGTCAATCTTATAGTTTTGCCTCTGGCTTAATTTTCTCCTCTCAGCTCTACGTGGCCTTGCTTCCAATGTGCTCCAGGATCTCAGCGGGATCTCTTGGGGATGCAGCAGCACCTTCGAGGCTGTCCTCAGGGCTGTTGTGGAACACTGCTAAAAGCACTCACAGCCTCCACTTCCATTACACTGCAGAGTATTAAAGATATGGATATTTATTGGACACTGACATATAAATTAATATTAAGAATGCTGTTTAAAATAATGCACTGGATAGGGCCTGAGGGGTAGCAAGCCAAGGAAATGACTGTAAATCTTCCATCTGCAACTCACCCTGTTGGGTGTGGAACATGCAATGTATCTTCACCTGATTAACCCAGTGTCCCAGGTTGGACTGCGGGTACGGGGCTGCCTTGGTCTTGCTATTGCTTGCCCTCGGCAGCATCGAGCAGGCTATATTCTCCCTGCCAAAAGACATCGAGGTCTCATAGCCTTAGCAGGGAGCTCAGCCACTGCCACATCTCTTGGATGATGTATATGGCATGATCAGAACCCAGGCTTGGCCCAGTGTTTTCTTCTTTCCAGTAAAAGTTTTACAGAAAACTGCTTTTTGTACAATATTTTGATCAAGAAGATTAAAAAAAAAAAGAAGGAAAGTTATCCCAAGTTATCCAAAAGGAGAGAAATAAAGAAATAGTTCTCCTTTTCCTGATACTCTGCTGCAAAGCTTCTAGCACAACAGTTGCAGTAAGTATCAGCTACTGTTTGTAATTCATATATGTGGAGCCATATGTTTTACAGTCCGGATTAAGGCAACCAAAGCCCATCTGATCTTGGCTGTCAATAAATCACACAGACCCAGAAGGACTCACAGGAATCTCAGGAATTGAAAAGCTATAGTTACCTCTTTGCTTTATAACATTACCAGTGATTCACAGAAACTGTAACACTGGTAATGTAAAGAAAACTTGTGACTACTCTGAAAACTATAGTCATACATAGCTACTCTGAAAATACTTAGAACAGGTCTGTTTTGAGAGTATCAAGGCTGAATTGCAGCAAACTCCTGCAGAAAATGAGAGGAATAGCCACTCCTTTATCAGCTTATTTTTTGAGTGAAAAATCATACTGTACAGGATCATATAATTTTGGTGATGCTTATAGGAGCATTATCCCCTTTGACCAACTTTTTGCAAGATCAGGATAATGGGCAAGTAAAGCTCAGAAAGATAAAATTATTTTATCTAAGTTAAAGAAATACATGGCACAACAGCTCCTCTTTAAACAGAAGCTAAAGTTTTTAATGCCTCAAGTCCACAGCTCCTCCTGCAATTCACCTAACCCAAGTGCAAATTTTCCCTTGATTATTTTTTGTGGCAAAAAAAAATTGAGCAAAAAGATGCGTGTTTAGGAAATGGGTACTGCCAGGCTAAAAAAAAATTATCCCTGCTTCCCCCTGTGTCTTAGTGCAGGTCAGGCCACCTTTGGGGTCATCCTTTCGGGAAAGCATTGCCCTGAAAGAGTGCCTGCCCTGCAGCCCAGAGGTGTAACGGCAGTAGTGCAGTCCAGTCCCAGCGCAGGCCGGCTCTGCGGGGCTGCAGCCAGACCTCAGGGTGCCTTAATGAGGCTTTTTAGGTTTTGGGTGATCCTTCACGTTTTTATGTATGAAAACACATTGCCATCACATAAATAGAGCAGGTTTTGTTCTAGGGAAAGCCTGATAGCTCCTCTCAGTTATCTTTTTGTAAACCGCAGGAGAATGGGAATGTACACTTAAGACTTTAAGCTCCTATGTGTGAAATATTTAAATACAGGGTTTTTTCTGCCTTGTATTATGTTTGTGTGGCAAGGTTTTGGTAGTGGGGGGGCTGCAGGGGTGGCTTATGTGAAAAGCTGCCAGAAGCTTCCCCTATGTCCAATAGAGCCAATGCCAGCCAGCTCCAAGATGGACCCACTGCTGGTCAGGGCTGAGCCCATCAGTGATGGTGGCAGTGCCTTTGGGGTAACATATTAAGAAGGAGGAGAAAAAAAAAAGACTGTGACACAGCAGCCAGAGACAGGAGTGAGAATATGTGAGAGGAACAACCCTGCAGACCCCAAGGTCAGTGAAGAAGGAGGGGGAGGAGGTGCTCCAGGTGCAGGAGCAGAGATTCCCCTGCAGCCCCTGGGGAAGACCATGGTGAGGCAGGCTGTCCCCCTGCAGCCCATGGAGGTCCACGCTGGAGCAGAGATCCACCTGCAGCTCACGGAGGACCCCACGCCGGAGCGGAGGACCCCACGCCGGAGCAGGTGGATGCCCAAAGAAGGCTGTGACCCCATGGTAAGCCCGTGCTGGAGCAGGCTCCTGGCAGGACCTCTGGACCCGTGGAGAGAGAAGCCCAGGCTGCAGCAGGTTTGCTGGCAGGGCTTGTGACCCCACGGGGAACCCTCGCTGGAGCAGTCTGCTCCTGAAGGACTGCACCCCATGGAAGGGACCCACGCTGGGGCAGTTTGTGAAGAACTGCAGCCCCTGGGAAGGACCCACGCTAGAGCAGTTTGTGGAGGACTGCCTGCCATGGGAGGGACCCATGTTGGAGCAGGGGAAGAGTGTGAGGAGCCCTCCCCTGAGGAGGAAGGAGTGGCAGAGACAACGTGTAATGAACTGACTGCGACCCCCATTCCCGATCCCCCTGCTCTACTGGGGGAGAGGAGGTAGAGAACTCAGGAGTGAAGTTGAGTCTAGGAAGAAGGGAGGGGTGGGGGCAAAGGTGGTTTTAAGATTTGGTTTTATTTCTCATTACCCTACTCTGATTTGATTGGTAATAAATTAAACTAATTCACCCAAGTCGAGTCTGGTTTGCCCATGACGGTAATTGGCGAGTGATCTCTCCCTGTCCTTATCTCGACCCATGAGCCTTTTGTTATATTTTCTCTCCCCTGTCCAGCCGAGGAGGGCAGTGATAGAGCAGCTTGGTGAGCACCTGGCATCTAGCCAGGGTCAACCCACCACATGCCTGTTTTTTTTTAGGCAAACACTTGCTGTTCATTTTACAGCTCCATGCTGCAACTGGAAGCAAAACTCCTTCCCTTTTTAATTTTCAGAGCCCACTTATCACAGGTGTACTGAACGAGCCTCTGCTACAGCATCTCCAGATCACATCCCCACTTGTTTCACCATCCAGGAGTGGAAAACCAACAAGCTCCTCGGCAGGTCTGGGAGCCCGCGGCTCAGGCAAATCCCAGGGCTGGAACTCTGCAGCAGGGACTGTGAAAAGCTTTCATTGATCCCAGCACAACACACTGCTGTTTCACCCCTTATTGTCTCTCACACTCGCACCGTGCTGTCTAGGCATTTCCCGATGCTGTTATGAGACACTTGGATGGCTGCACAAGTAATTTTTCCAGTCTTTTATAACACAGTAATGCCTTTATTTGATTGCAAGAGCAAGATCTGCCCTGCCGGATATTTTTGCGGCTGAAAGACCGACGCAATCAAATCAGTCAGATTCAGCATATAGGAAATAAGGACTTCATGCCAGAGAGACGACACTTCGAATCACATGCCATTTTAGACACAGGAAATGAAAATCCCAAAGAGCCTCCAAAGAAATGGAAAGTCATTTAACGTTTCAATATTTCTGTATCAAAATCTCCAGGTAAAAGCCAATACCAGCCTTCATCAATTTAGGAGGCTTAGCAGTGCCACAAGGAGACAGAGATGAGGACTCCCAGGATCCGAATCCTGGCAGCAACAGGGAGGACAGCGGGCGGTTTATTTGCCTGGGAGATGGGTGGTGTACAGTGGCCGTGAGCACCAGAAGGCAGGCAGGTAATGAGTCAAGCCTGTAGGACACATCGCACCAAAGCTGCTCTTTGCTGTGCCTTCTGGAATGCCTTAAGCAATTTATTGAATTGTCCAACTTGCCAATTAGCCATAAACTAATGCTTCTGACCCAAAAGGAGTCATGCTTTCCTCCATTCCCTCCCAGCCTCAGCCATCACTGAGAGCGTGAGGGTGCAAAGAAACCACAAATGTACATATAAAATAAGTTTTGATAGACACTACGGAGATAGGAAACAGCTATATTTTTGTGTATATAACCTGGCAGAGGTGTTTTTCTTCCAACAGCCCAAGCAGCCCAGCTGGGGTGGCTTCCCATACCTCCTTCCCATGGAAAGCAACTGCAGCTCGTAACCGGAGGAAGAACAAAGAAGCCAGCTTGGTGGTAGGGAGACATACAAACAGCTCTTCAGAGCCACACAGGGAATTTAGAGTAGGAACAGGAAAGAAGTGAGCATGGTCTGGTAGGGGAAGACCAGCAGGAACCAGAGGACATGAGCTGACCTGGTGGACTTGCAGTTGCCTCTACAGCAATCAGTGCAGCGAATCTGGGCGCTGCTGCTCCTGTGAGTGGGTGGGAGACATGGGGTGCACCAGGCCTGGGGAAAGGTGACTTGGCAGCCCTCCTGCCTGCTCTACCACGGGGACCCGCTTTCCCACAGGGCAGAGGGACTGGAAAAGAAGGGCCACCAGACTGGAAACAATGGTGGGGAGTGGTAAGAAAAGTAAGCTCAATATCACTAAGAACAGACAACGAAGAGCTGTAATAAGAGTTTACGTAATAATGAGGCCTCTCTTAAAACAGAAACGAAGGCAGACATCACCACTGGAGCAGAGTGGGAGAAAAAGGCTGTGCTGAAGTACAGGAGCAGCAGATGGGAAAAATTCAATAATTCAATACTTCTCTCCTGAAAACTGCACTGGAGTCAGCGATTCCCGGCTCTCACCTTCCCATCTCATGAAGGAGGAGTTGTCTTCAGACTTTAGGTCAGCTGAACCTTGGCCAGCCATGTTAAGGATGGGCTCTGGCAGAATTTGTGTCACCCACCTCTGTGAAAGGAAACCAGCCCTGCCAAGTCATCTTCCACAGGGAGGGCTCAGTGATCCAGTGTCAACTGGATTAAAAAGGCATTCAGGGACCCATCATGGGCTAGAGCTAGTGTAACACAGCTGACGGGACCTTTGTGCATAGGAATTGAGAGTCCCAAAGGGGACACCAATGTCTGTCTGATTTTGGGGGCAAAGAGATGACAGAGCAGAGGGAGGAACCCACTCTGCTCTCCCCATGACACCGGGAGAAGTAGATGCTCTGTACAGGAGCAGAAGTTTCTTTCAAAAGTCACGATATTAATATTTCCTGAAATGCCTCCAAAAGCTTGTGAAGACATTAGCACAGCTTAGCCAGAGTTACCGCTTCTAGCAATTTCTTGTACCAGAGCTCGTCATTTGGGGCACTGAAGTCCAGGTCAGTCTCCTCTCATCTAGGAGGGAGAAGATATGGCTGCATGTGGGCATCCTGACCAGTATCAGGCTGGTGGTGGTGTTAAGAAAAGATCAAACAAAGGCTAGCATGTGTTACAGCTTTGCAGATTTCAGAGCTGACTTAAGCCAAGAGTTTTTCTGACACAGGTTAGCATGTCCTGCACTGCTGCTGCTTGGCTATTCATGGCTTGCATCTGGGGCTGCCAAAACCCCGCTTATGTGATGCTGCTGTGAAAGCAGCTGGAATTGGCTGGACCAGACACACTGCAGAGGGAGACACCTACGCCTGAGCTGCCTTCCCCTGTGCTCTTTGAGGGTCTTCTCCAGCCTGATTCACACAGACCTATCATCCAAGTACAGTAGAGTCAGTCTTGTGGCTAGTCCAGGCTGAGTAAGACATGAGATTGGTCGGCTGCTAAATTTGTCTGACTAAACTCCAGATTAGACCAACATTTAAGTCAGAACAGTTAGCTGATAAGTATTTCATACGAAGCCCTCACAGAATATCAAAGGGTCCAAGTTTCAATGCCCTGAGGTTAGACAAAAAAGCTCAAAGAAACATAAAGCAAAAAACCTGAGCATCCCTGACAGAGGACTTCAGGGACAGGTAACAAAGAAAAGCAATCAGTATATGGACTATGTGATAAAACATCCCAATATTCCTGGAAAACATGCCTGTGCAAGAAGTTGAATAGTATTTGTCTCTGAAAAAAGGTAGGGGTGCAGCATGGGGCAGAAAATAACTGGAAGTGATACTCATTAAAGAAAAACACAAGAGAGCTATGTGCTCACTGGCTGGCTGTAACACTGCTGAAGGGTGTTCAGGGAAATGCCAAGAGTGAAGTTTTTCCCTTTTTTCTGCCACAGCCCAGTTAAGATCTGTTTGTGGAAGACTGTAAGCAACATAACTGATCGGCAAGTAAATGAGAGGTCTTTAATGCCTGCCAGGCCTCCTGGATCATTTCACTTTAAAGGCTCTAAAGTGCCTAGGACTTCTGACAGATGAAAGCAGAATCAGTTCATTTGTTGAATGCAAACTGAAACCTCTCAAAAATGTTAAGTCCCATTGTAGGGTTAAAAAAAAAATCCAGCTCAGAAGTCAGCCAGCAGATTTCTGCTGTGGAAGACAGAAAGCACGAGCTTCATTGCTGCAGAGCCAGGTTTCACATGCCAAGGCTGTAAGAGCATTTTACAGCTCCAGTGAGCAAACAACACTACACCTGACGACACAGAAGGTGATGTCTGTCGCGTTTCTTAAACACTAAAGTTTGATTCAGTCCTTCAGGGGAGCTCAGGCTAGGAAATATGGAAAGCTAGGGGCTGAAAGGTAGCCAGGAGAAACAGAGAAGGCAGCGCAGAGAGCTTACAGCAACGCTGCATGAAGCAGCAAATACCTTCAGTGAGCACTGAGATTCAGGCAGACCGCACTCTCTTCTTTTTAAAGTCTACAGATAAATCTTGGATATCTTGATAGAAAATGCGAGAAATGAGGAAGCCATATATATAAAGGAACTAATAAAGAGATGCAAATATGTTACATCACAGGTCTCATCACACTGAGAAGTAGTCAGGACTATTCTGGATGAAGACTTTATTTTTCTTATGGCAACAGGTTTCTCTCCATATTCTTTGATCCGGCCTGCAGTACGACAGTATCCAGTCCATGGCAGAAATGAGGCCATAAAGCAGTTGCTGAGATGCAGGGTAATGCCATTGAGTTGATGATCTGTAGGCAGCAGTCCTTATGGAGAGCTGTGCATTGCACAGGAATTACAAGCTACGGACTGGAACAACAAATGGAGAATTATAAGGAAGACTTGTGCTATGCCTATGGATTAGGGAACTAATTTTATGCTACCTGTCCAGTTTACTTTGTCTTTGGAACAAGTAAAGTTGTAGCATGCAAGGGAAATACTGGAACCTGGAAGCCTAGAAATATAGTTTTACTTGTAAGATCCAGTTTCATCATCTCATAAAGTATATATCCTTGCCCTGACCAGATGGGTCTGTCTAGATTAAAAGCAAAATCTGCCCATTCTTGAATAGGGGAACACAGTGCTAGCTGTATGGAAGTTAAATATCTCTGCTTGCTTCAGATTTTTCACTAAAGGATCCAGTAAATGGGGGCACTACATAAAATGCAAATATAACTTTTTGAGGAAGGGGAAGGAGAGTTTAACAGTACAGCCTTTCTGGAAAGTCTTCAAGCAGAGGATTAGGAACTATGGATGGTATTTCCATAAGCCCTTGTTTTTGGCCTGACGATGACTCCCAGAGAAGCTGATGGTAAATCTGCCATTGTATCCAAGAGGAACAGACTTGAGACAGTGCTGAGCAAACCGAAGAGCCCAGCCTTTGACTCAGTAGTGTAAATATCTTGCTTTTATAAGCAGAGATTAGTAAATTCAGGGACATTATTCAAAATGCAATTTGGTAGCTGCTTCACTGAGCAGTATCCATACACACTGAGCATACTTATCTCCCACGGTTTTGAAACGGCTTCGTGCCATTAAGGAACAAGGACACAAATCACAAAAACGACTGCAGTCAGTGTTGTAGCGGGTAATCTCAGCACAAAGGAGACAGACGGGTCACAGGCACATTATTCCCTTTGCACCCCTTACGATGCTCCCCCCCCAAGGAAGGGTGCGTGGCCGTACGGATGGGTGCTAGGAAATACCAATATAGGTGCTTGATTCTGCGTGAAAGCTGCTAGCGTTGGTCTCTCATGTTGTTGATATGCTGTTTCTAATGAGAATGGAAAACAGCTGTGGGGAAAAAAAGTAAATCCCTGTTCATGTTCAAAGTGAGAAATATAGTGTATACAGTGAATTTAATCTACTCAGTGGAAAAGTCCCTGGCTGAAAAGGTATCCAATAAAGATGTTCAGATCTGCTTAACTGAGTTGGAGAGTGGGTTTTTTGTAGTTGTCTATCCAACATAGGTAGCAAAGATCAGGAGACAAATGCAACATGTCTTACCTTGTAGCTATAGCAGAAGCCAGAGTGGTCGAAAAAAACTTAGCTATCCACAGACACTGTCACCCACAAAATGCTTCATGCACTCAGTGCTCAAGGAAGAAATGGGATTTGAGACTGACATTTTAGACAGTCAAGAAAACGTACTTGTGCTTTCCTGAAACACTTCATTTGAGTAAAGCAGCCTACAGATCCACACCAGTCTTCATCTGAGTACTCTGCCTTAGCTAGGAAGTTCTCCTGCCTTATTACTGAAGGTTGGAATTTGATAATTAGTTGAAGGATTTTAAACATTTTCTTGATCTTAAAGAACTTCTACAATTTTATATTTTGAGAGTTATGAGGACTCTGTATCTGGCTTAAAAATCCAACAATAGAACTTGTCAAAAATCCAATTCAGAGAAAGTCCCTGACTTGAAATTCATGTGTCTGGAGACTCTACTTATACATGATGAACAGAAAGTAGAGATCAGCCAGTACAGCAATGTAAGATCCAGAACACTGTTGCAAAGTCATGGTCTGCAGCTTTGTGAAGGAGGAACAAGAACTATTTATGTAACAACAGTTTTAATACTTGGAGCTTTTCCCCAAACAATATGGTAACATTGTGTCACATAGAACTGACATTTTGCTTAAATATTTTGCTCCTGCTGCAAGATCTGATGCTGCGGTTACATTTAACCTGCCCAGAGTATTAGCTGAAGAACAACCTTTCACATCACACTAGAATAAAATCCTGTGCATTAACTTCTCTGAGTGTCAAGGACAGCATTAAGAAGTTTGTCCATCTCTATACTTCGGCCTGACAGACACTTGCCTTAATGAATTTTTTCAACAGAAAACCTTTGTTGGGAAAAAAAAAAACAAACAAGAAGCCAAAGATCCAGAGCAAAGACAACTGGCTGGAGAGAAATCATCAGAAAACCCGTATGACAGAAAGGGATGATCAGTACCAGAGGTTTCTGGTCTTCCTCTCTGCCTTACAGCTCTGGAGAGCAGTGGAAAAGTGGCAAGGCATTTATCTGAGAAATGCCCCAAGCTTATGAGAGCTCATTTCTTCTCATTTGTCTTAGGTTTTGATACATGCAGAGGAAGTCTGCCACCAGCACACCAAAATGACTTCTATAAGATGGGATAGCTCCCTAATTTAATTTATTTTAACGGAAGCCTCAGTGATATCTGCCCTTGGCAGCAGTGCATACTGGTAGAGCACCTGAAAGAGGAAACACCTCTCCACCTAAAACTGACAAGTTGATATATCTGAGCTGGGCTGAGCTGACCTTGTTCCTCTTAGTTTGCTTGTGCACTCCGCATCAGACCTGCTGACATGAATGGCTCAGGAGAGAGAACCTGTCACCCTCAGACGTGCCTCAGGATCTTCATGAATCCCTGCTCTGGCTGCTGGAGCCATCGTTCATGGATTCATGGAGCCTTCTCATTATTCTAGAGATAAACCCTGGGTTTGAACTGGGACTTGGAATGATAACGACAGCTGGCATCCATAGCACAGGCATGTGTGCCTCATGAACAAGTGCAATTCTCCACTCGAACTTCACAGTAGGGGGAATGGACAAGGAAACCTCTCCCAACCACATCTGCTAGCAGAAAGCAAGAAGAGAAAGAGATGACAGGAATTACTGCACAGCCCCATGTGAACAGGAGATCAGCATCCACCATAGGTTTTGATGAAACCTGGATTTCTGTTTCTGTGAGGCCACTTGTTTTCCTGTATGGTCATTGCAATTTTCTGTCAACTTTCTTCTGAAACACTTTGCACCCAATGCTGTTTGTCTTCAGCCCAGATTCACTTCCTTGGCTCCATCTGTCTGCATTTATAGTGAATTTGAGATCCTCCAGAAACAAGTGTCTTGGTGCTGGCTCCAGCAGTTCTTTGAGACAAAAACCCCAATTAAAAGCCACAATAACTGTCCAATGAATTCCTCTTCCTTAAAACCGATGTTAATACTACCGTGATCCAGAAAGAGAAGTATTTGTCAGATCAAACAGTAACGATCAGATGTTGGGGGATTGGGGAAAGCCGCCCTCCAGATGAAGTGTGGAAGAGCCGTCTGCAGGACAGCATAACGGAAATGTGAAAACCAGCCTCCTTTGGGAACAGAGTTGGATGCAGAGCCCTGCTCTGCTGGTTCTTCATCGACGCAGCTGCAAATTGGACAGAAGAAGGATTGTACTGCCTCAACCTAAAGCAGCTGAAAAAGGATTTCATTCACACCCTGGCATTTCCATGGGTCGCTTGAGCACAGGAATGACGAGGCGGTGTTGCATAACTCCAGAGAGTAAACTTTCTGGACAACATCCAATGACATTCTTCTGAATAAACTTATAAGTAGCCATTTTCCCCCAAACTGGAAAAAAACCTTGCTCCAGTCCTTGGGTCTGATGCAGGGCAGAGCCAAGGTGCTGGGCACCAAGTACTGTGTCTTATATCGCACCCTGCACTTGACCTAGTCACCGACTGCCAAGTGCTGCTTTATCCTCTCGCCGATCAAGGACTCTAGCCATTTCCATATGGTTTGTACTCCTGCCAAGTACTGTAACTTGATTTTTTTTCTGATGTCTGATTAATCTGAGCTTTTGCTCTATGACTTTCTGCCTCCAAAGGAATTCCCTCTGCGTGCTGGCACTAGTGCCCAGTCAGAGGCACCGCTGATGGCTGGCCATCTCCTCTTTTCTTCATTGTGCATCATGGTGATGCTCTTCCTTCTGGATGGATGCCACCCCTGGAATTTGTCCCCATTAGCCCACCTCAGGAGAGAGACACTGAAATTCTTCCAAAAATAGTTCCAGTGGCTACTCGTGTCCCTCAACTCCAAGAGACCAAGCTTCTTCTCCCTCCCCAACACATACAGACCCTCCCTGAGGTTCTCAAGGAAAGCACTCAGGTTCAAGAAAGGACTCAGGGTTTCCCTGGGGGTTTGAACATTCAGGGAAAGGACAGGAGGGGACAGGGAAGCTGGGACAGGATGGTGGGGAAGAGAGGGGGGGTCTGCACTCTCCTATGCTGCAAATGCTAGCTGCTCTCTGGCCTTCGGGGAGGGGGAGAGATGAAGCAGAACCGCGGCTGTGGGGATGCGGTGCTGCTTGGGCATGTTTCCTCTCCCCAAGATGGCAGCCAAGGGGCTGTTTGCCTTAGGAGCTGAATAGTTGAGGGTTTTTTTCCACCCAGAAAAAGCAAACCCAATCATCCCAGCCCATGCTGTGCTATGGGACCGAGCCCAGTGAGCTAGCCTGGCTTGCCTCCCATAAGAGGAGCATCAAGCTATATATAAAGATGCTTCCTTTTATCTCTGTCTGATAGCCCAGTTTTCTTTGTGAAACCTGCAGGGGAGCCAGTCACGGTGTATGCTTTGGTGGAAAAGCTCTGCTGAACAGACAATCACCTCAAAATATAAGTAATGCCTCATGTTTGATAAAAGCTTGACCCTGTTGGACGTTCACAGCACCTTGAAGTTCTGTGGATGGAAATCCTGGCCAAGCCACCTGCCACTGTGGGCGTTTGTATGATGGCTACAGGATTTGCCTCCAGCCTTTGCTTGCTGGCAGCCAGTGGTTTGCTTGAGGGGTACAGTGTCATGCAGGTAAATACAGTGAAAGTATTTTTCTTTTACTGTAAGGGGGTTGCAGAGGATGGGGGCGCCTGGTCCTGCTTCCAGACTCTCCGGAGCCTGCTGCAACCGCTGGCTCTTGGCACAGCAAAGGCACTGCAGTGTTAATGTTGTTTTAGAGAAATAATGGCTGCAAGCCTTGTTGTTCAGTTGCAATCTGAAAGCAGAGCTTGGGTTTTAGTAAAACCCCAGTTTGGCAAATCCGAGATGGAAGTGCAAATCTGCCTAAATTCCCCATAGCTCCCCCTCTTTGAAAGGCGTGTGAGTCATGTTACCTTCAGACTGCTGGAAAAGCAAGAGGAAAAGGCATCCCTGAGCAAAATTCTTTCCCTGAAATATGTTTAAACCTGCTCCCTTCTGACGATCACAGTATCTCCCTCCCTGACGCTGCTATCACCGCCACAGTGCGTACGTACAGATGATGCTACTGAAATGTATATGTGATTGACTTCAAAGCACGGAGCAAGTGCATGTGTAATCAAGTGTGGTGAATGAGTCTGAATCAGTCTTGACACGGCTTTCCTCACCGGCCTGGCCTGGGTGCCTAGACAAGGTTTTTATTCTCATTGCTTTCTGATATGATAGATCTCCTCTAGCTGACTTTTTTTTTAACCTCCTCTGACATTTAGGGCTTGTCTATACTGGGGATTTAATTCAAATTATTCGAGGATGTGAATTTAGAGAGGAATAATTATTCCTGATTAACTCCCCATGTGGACAGTCTTGTTCCAAAATAAAAGTGCTTTATTTCAAATGGGCTTAATTGACTCCAAGAAAATCAGTAGGTTGTTTTCTCTATGAAAAAAGGAAAAGAAGGATAAAAAATGGAGAATATTTATTTCCTCTGCAATTTGTTGAGAAATGCAAGGACTTTTGAACATTATGAAAGTTTTAACTGAAAATTGCTGTATGTTATTATGTATAATTTGCACCTCTGATAAACTGCATGCTGTTAAAATTATTGTTCCATGAAAATAATTACACAGCAGCCAACATAATTAGACAAGCAATGCAAAATCAGAGGCAGAAATGTAGAATGAGACTCTGACTGGGAGAGCTGTTTGTAAGGAGGTTGCTCTGAGGTGTATTTTATTCTGTCCACGCACTCGCATCCAGCCTGATTTGCTGGAACCAAAACAGATTACAGAATGTAACAAGCCTCACAAAAGCTTAATCAAAAAAAAAGTTTCTCAGCTTTAGGATGAATTTTCTGTTCAAAAACAAGAAAAAAGATGAATTCCAGAATAATCGATACTCTGCTGGGGAAAATCAGAGAGAAGGGTGCCAAAAACCGTCCAACACCCCCAGTGGCAGAGGCACTGATGCTGCTGACGCCTGTGGTACCTGGAAAGGAGAGCCGGAGTCAGGCAGGGCTCTGGCTGCCAAGTGTCACACACGAGCTCAGGCACTGATCTTGTATTATCCATACTATTGAATTGATCTCATCCCAGATATCACTATTTAAGAGTATTAAGGTATTGTCTGGGGACAGCACAGGATGCACTGAGCACTTCAGGGTGAAGAGTGTTTAGCATGGATCAAGACACAATTCATGTCATTCCTTTTGACTGCAGGGCAGGGAACTGGTCCTAGCCTTGTTGGTTACCAGCACAGACCTACCCACCTAACCTCCTCTTTCTAAAGAACCGCTCTGTCTAGGTGGCAATCAAGTGCTATACATGAATGTCCTCTTTGAACTAAAAAACTTGCCCTCATGAATGATTGTCAGAGCTGGTTCATGTGATTCTTCCAAAAAGTATCATCATCAGCAGCAAATCAGTGTTTTCTGAATTAAAAAACCCCACCAACCCCTAAAAAATTCAAGGCTCTTGTGTGAATCAGTAGATGGGAAATCTTAATCCAGGGTTTCCCATATACTAGGAGCTTCCAGTAATGGCCTACAGGAAAATACAAACTACTGGCTTTTCTTAGCTTCCTTTTTTTTTTTGTTTTATTCTAATGTAAGATGGAGAGTCTTTGAAAGACTTCTTTTTTTCTTTCCTGGGGCAGGAAACCATTTGCCACCCAACTGCACTTTGCAGTGAAGCAGTAGAGAGTCAGCCTCTAGATTGCAGCTCTGACTTCGAGAACTCATAGGAGCACGCTGGGATCATGATAACAAAGAGGTCTACAGAACAACTTGTGCACAAAAACATGCAGAGCTCTGCAGAAACAGAGCCTAGAATTGAAACTCCTGCACTCACACCAAGAGAAGTGGGAATCTTAAAGTTCCAGAGGTTTTTTCTTTGCTCTTCTGGCACTGCTTTCAATACTGGGTTTCACTGCCCCCTCTTCTTTGCCAAAGTGGAAGAGGAATCAATAGACAGGAGACAATTATGCCACAATTAAAACCTGCTTTACATGTTAAACAGCAGATCATCTGAAAAGAGAAATCCTATGTCCACATCTATCCATTCTCTACATCCACTTCAAGGTACATTATGAACCCCCTACTCACTCATACCAAGCCAAACCTTTCCTTTCTTCTTGAAGACCAATACCCTAATAAAATGCATTCCTTTAATTGCTCAACCCATCAGACCAAAACATCATGGCCAAAAACCCTAGAAAGACAAAGGACCTAATGTTTTCAAAACACTGAAGTAGCTTGAGCTTCCTAAACCTTATGGCCACAGGAGATGTGGGTTACATACAGAGTCTGGGCAGGTATGCTTCACTGCACATCTCACCATCCTGGTCACCTTCACCAGGTCCAGAATGAGCTGGAGTACCTGCAGTCCTTCTCTAGCCCACACCCGCCCAGCTCTTGGTGGGAGGGAAGGAGATGGGTGCACAGAACTTACTGTGGGATGGAAATTGGATGTGGCAGGTGCAAGCATCTGAACTTAGGAGCTCAGAAAAGGTCTCCAGTGCCACACTTTAGAAATGGCATTAGTAACTTCGGGGACTTTCAGTAGAGCTTGGGCTCTTTGCGGCCTGAGCCATTCTGAAAATAGGACTTCAGGATGCTTTTGTAAATTTTAGTCAAGGTGAATTTATACTGAAGTCTAAATCCACAGTTAGAATCATAGAATTGTTTAGGTTGGAAAAGACCTTTAAGACCATCAAGTCCAACTGTTGACCTAGCACTGCCAAGTCCACCACTAAACTATGGCCCTAAGCCCCACATCTACCCGTCTTTTAAATACCTCCAGGGATGGGGACTCAATCACTTCCCTGGGCAGCCTCTTCCAATGATTAACAAACCTTTTGGTGCAGAAATTTTTCCTAACATCCAATCTAAACCTCCCCTGGTGCAACTTGAGCCCGTTTCCTCTCATCCTATCGCTTGTTACTTGGCAGAAGAGACCAACCCCCACCTTGCTACAACCTCCTTTCAGGTAGTTGTGGAGAGTGATAAGGTCTCCCCTCAGCCTCCTTTTCTCCAGGCTAAACAACCCCAGCTCCCTCAGCCACTCCTCATAAGACTTGTGCTCCAGACCCTTCACCAGCTTTGTTGCCCTTCTCTGGACACACTCCAGCATCTCAATGTCATTCTTGGAGTGAGGGGCCCAAAACTGAACACAATATTCGAGGCGCGGCCTCACCAGTGCCGAGTACAGGGGCACTATCACCTCCCTGGTCCTGCTGGCCACACTATTCCTGATACAAGCCAGGATGTTATTTGCCTTCTTGGCCACCTGGGCACACTGCTGGCTTATTCAGCTGGATGTTGGCCAACACCCCCAGGTCCTTTTCTGCTGGGCAGCTTTCCAGCCACTCTTCCCCAAGCCTGTAGCGCTGCATGGGGTTGTTGTGACCCAAGTGCAGGACCCGGCACTGAGCCTTGTTGAACCTCATACAATTGGCCTCGGCCCATCAATCCAGCCTGTCCAGATCCCTCTGTACAGCCTTCTTACCCTCCAGCAGATCAACACTCCCACCCAACTTGGTGTCGTCTGCAAATTGACTGAGGGTGCACTTGATCCCCTTGTCCAGATCATTCATAAAGGTATTAAACAGAATTGACCCCAATATTGAGCCCTGGGAAATGCCCCTTGTGACTGGCCACCAACTGGATTGAACTCCATTCACCACAACTCTTTGGGCCCAGCCATCCAGCCAGTTTTTTACACAGCGAAGAGGATGCCCATCCAAGCCATGAGCAGCCAGTTAGTCCAGGAGAATGCTGTGGGAAATGGTGTCAAAGGCTTTACTAAAGTCCAGGTAGACAACATCCACAGCCTTTCCCTCATCTGCTAAGCAGGTCACCTTGTCATAGAAGGAGATCAAGTTAGTCAAGCAGGACCTGCCTTTCATAACCCCATGCTGACTGGGCCCAGTCACCCTGTTGTCCCCTATGTGCCACGTGATGGCACTAAAGATGATCTGCTCCATAACCTTCCCCAGCACCGAGGTCAGGCTGACAGGCCTGTACTTCCCTGGATCCTCCTTCTGGCCCTTCTTGTAGATGGGCGTCACATTTGCTAACCTCCAGTCAACTGGGACCTCCCCAGTTGACCAGGACTGCTGATAAATGATGGGAAGTGGCTTGGTGAGCACCTCCGTCAGCTCCATCAGTACCCTTGGGTGGATCCCATCTGGCCCATAGACTTGTGTGTGTCCAAGTGGTGTAGCAGGTCATTAACCATTTCCTCTTGGATTATGGGGGCTTCATTCTGCTCCCTGTCCCTGTCTTCCAGCTCAGGGGGCTGGGTACCCCAAGAAAAACTGGTCTGACTATTAAAGACTGAGGCAAAGAAGGCATTAAGTACCTCAGACTTCTTCTCATCCTTTGTGGTGATGTTTCCCTCTGCATCCAACAAAGGATGGAGATTCTCCTTAGCCCTCCTTTTGTTGCTGATGTATATGTAAAAACATTTTTTGTTATCTTTAACGGCGGTGGCCAGTTTAAGTTCTAGCTGGGCTTTGGCCTTTCTAATTTTCTCCCTGCATAACCTCACAACATCCTTGTAGTCCTCCTGAGTTGCCTGCCCCTTCTTCCTTTTTTTCCTGAGTCCCAGCAAAAGCTCCTTGTTCAGCCAAGCTGGTTTTCTTCCCTGCCTGCTTGTCTTTTAGCACATGGGGACAGCCTGCTCTTGCACCTTTAAGACTTCCTTCTTGAAAAATGTCCAGCCTTCCTGGGCTCCTTTGCCCTTCAGGACTGCCTCCCAAGGGACTCTGTCAACCAGTCTCCTAAACAGGCCAAAGTCTGCCCTCCGGAATTCCAAGGTAGCAGTTCTGTTAACCCCTTCCTTACTTTTCCAAGAATCGAAAACTCTATCATTTCATGATCACTATGCCCAAGATGGGCTCCAACTGTCACATCACTGTCACATCACCCACAAGTCCTTCTCTGCTCGCAAACAACAGATCCTTCCCTAGCTGGCTCACTCACCAGCTGTGCCAGGAAGTTCTCTTCCACACACTGCAGGAGCCTCCTAGACTGTTTCCTCTCTGCTGTATTGTATTTCCAGCAGGCATCTGGTAAGCTGAAGTCCCCCACAAGAACAAGGGGTAGCGATTCTCTCAGCTGCTTACAGAATATTTCATCTGCCTCTTCATCCTGGTTGGGTGGTCTATAACAGACTCCCACCATGATATCTGCCTTGTTGGCCTTACCCCTGATTCTTACCCATAGACACTCAACCCTTTCGTCACCATCATTAAGCTCTAGACAATTAAAACACTCCCTAACATACAGGGATACCGCACTGCCTCTCCTTCCTTGCCTGTTCCTTTTGAAGAGTTTATAGGCATCCATTGCAGCACTCCAGTTGTGCAAGTCATCCCACCATGTTTCCATGATGGCAACTGTATAATAGTTTTCCTGCTGCACAACGGCTTCCAGCTTCTCCTGTTTGTTGCCCATGTTGCGTGCATTGGCATAGATGCACTTCAGTTGGGCTATTGATCCTGACACCTTTTTGGGGAAAGAAGCCCTAATTTCTATGTGACCATTCTCAGGTGCTTCTGTGGTTTCTAACACATCAATAACCCTTACATCTTTGCTGCCGCATGGATCTCCGTCCCCTACCTCTACTGAGACGACAGACCGAAGGACCTCGCTAGCACACCATCCCTCAAACATTGGCGTGCCACCTTCAGGCTTGTCTCTAGCTAGCCTGGTTTTATCCCTTTCCCCCTTCAAATCTAGTTTAAAGCTCTTTTTTTTCCTGCTAACTCCAGTGCAAAGATCCTTTTCCCCCTTACAATGAAGCAGAAATTGTTCTGAAGAGATTAGGGATGAGCTTTTGAAGGAGGCCTCTGAATTTTAAGTAACCAATTCTCATTGAAAGTCACTGGGTTTGGGCATCTAACTCCCTTGCTCACTTTTGAAGATCCAAACCAGGGTCTGAAACTCATTCTGTTAACAAGCCAGCCAATATTTCTTTCCTGGGAAAGAATTCTTCTGATATCCCAAAATTAAGACAACAGACAGCTACATTTTTTGTTTTATTCTCAAAGGCTAATGCTGAAACAATATAGAAATCATTGTGAAAAATAAACTACAGCAATTTAGATATTTAGTTTTCAAATCAGTTGACAGGCATAGCAAGGAAATGTTTTTACCTCTGAAGAAATAAATGTAATAAAATACTGTTTAAATAATGTTTAAGTGATGTGATGAAAGATGGGTTCACGAACCCTCTGTTATGTTAACAATTAGCAGTGCAGGACATGGATTTTGTTTAAGAAATGTGTACTGCTAATATTGGGGTCAACATATGAATAAACAAGAATGGCAGTATGCGCTAGAGTCAGACTTCATTAACGTATGGTTAGTTCTCTGTATTGCTTTACTTCTTGCACCAAGACCTACTGCAATCATCTCCCGTGTGTTCGTGTGTCCACAGGCAGGTGTGAGCACCCATTCATACTCTTGCCCACATCGAGACATCATTTGTGTGCTGAAATGACTTTCTTGCTCAAAGCGAGGAAGACGTATCACCCCACTACTGAAGTCTGACGCCAACCCATGCTGTTAGAGGAAGCAAGGCCCAGGGGCTGGGGTGCTGACCTGGGACCACTCCAGGAGCACCCCAAGAGCTATCACTTGTTCTGCTATGGACTAACCATGCAATGTCAGTCAAGCCACTGTACCCTTGTTTCTACTTTCTCTTAGTTGTTAATCTTATTTGACCACTGCTGTTGACCACACCGTTGGCCACAATGGTATCCTGAGCCTGAAGTTCCCACTGACAGTAAAGATAAACTTCTTGGAATTGGACTTCAGAAGACTCAAACGTCTTGGACAGCTTCTGATTCATCTCACTTCCTGCTGCCTTGGAAAGCTGTGGCCTCTTTCCATACATATCCTTGAACAGCTTGGTCCTCAGTCCTTCTCAGTGATAGCTTAGGAATAGACATGTAAAGCCAGGCCAGAGAAGCAACATCTTTAGAAGGCTGCTGCCATTTACAAAGAAGAAGCTTTCATCGTCATTATGCCTTAAATATTCTCTTAAGCCTCTTAACTTACAGACAGCGATGATGGAAAAGTCCATTATCTGAGTCAACAACAATTCTCTGAAATATTTGATGAATGACCTAGCTCACCAAATATTTCCAGAGGCTTTTCTATTTACATGTATCTAGTACGATCCATGTTTTCCATACTGCAAAACATATAGAGTAAGCCAAGCTCTGCTCCTGGAAGTTGGCAACGTGAGGGCTTGGTCCACCACCCTCAGTTCCCACCATGGGCAACGGAAGCTGAAGGGATCCAGCACCCACAAGAAGCCCATGGACAGCAATGGACACTATCTGGACCTCCAGTGCAATGCCTGATTAGATAAGGGTCTGTCTCTAGGTAGAATGCATATTCTCTCCCTCTCATTCTCCCTTTTTCTTTCTCTGTCTTAATAATGCATGTAGCTCTGATTTATTTTTTATCAAGATTAACAATGGAACAATACTGCTTCAAATATTAAAAAGGCAAAGAAATGTAGGTACTGAAAAGGAAGGAAAATACCTCAATTTCAAGCCTAAAGATTACTTTGGGTCCCAGAGGAAGCAGAAGCAATTTAGTGGCTGATACCCTTAGCAAGAAAAAAGGTTGTAAGATTAAGACCAACTGCTGTTTGGATAAGTGGTTGGTAATTGCACATATCAGCAATTATGTGCTGTCATATCATTTTTCTGTTACCTTACTCCTCTCTTGTGTCCCGTCAGGGTTTACTCGGAATGACCCTACATCTATGGTCCTCTTTGGATTCACCTTCTTAATGTCATACAACAGTGCCTCGCAAGTTCAAAGAAAAAAGAAGTCATTATTACAGGAGATGCCTGGTGGAGGTGCTCCTCTTCACAGATGTAGCTAGAGGCTACTGCTATAATAACCAGGCTTCCAGGAAAAGAAATAAAGGGAGGCCTCCTGAACCTGCAAAACCCCCCTTTGTCCTCCAGCCATGCAGGGGGAGAAGTGGGTTTGTGGGGGGAGAGTTTTAGCAGGGAGAGGTTTGCAGCAGGGTAGGAGAGGGTTGTCTCTGTGCGTGGTTCAGGTGACACCCTGCCCGTGATGCTGCAGCACCTGGCTCTGGGTCACGCTGCGGGGTCTCGGCGGGAGCTGGGGGCCCTGGGGCTTGCTTGGTCAGGGCAGGACGGGTTACTATATTGAATCCTCTTCAAATGAAAAGGGGGAGCTTGAGTTCACTGTATGTAGGTTGCTTATAACTCCTGCCCCAGCTGGGGACATTTTTGGGGCTAACAGTGGCCCACCCTTGAGCTGAGCGGTGGGGCTCACTTCTGTAGCTTGTCAGAGGCTTTGCATCACTCAGAAAGGCGAACGCCATCAGAAACACCTTTTGTTTCACAGAAGTAACTGATTCCCCAATAAAGTGTCAAAAGATAACAAAGTCTGTTCCAGCTAAACTCATCTGTTCATTGCCTGAGGGAAGCCTCCAGCTTATATGGCACTGGGTGCTCCCATGGAGCAGAAAATATTCAGCTTGCTAATCAGATTCAGGCAGGAGTTGTAACTGCTGCTGTCTGCAGCGTGCCTACGGTATACCTAGAGAGGACGGGCGGCAGCCGGCTTTCAGGTATCCTGGTACTGACCTGCAGTGATGCCTCTGAGGTCAATGACTTTATAGGGATGTAAAGGAGAGCAGGGTTTTACATGGGGATCCCACCTTACAAGCAGAGTAAGGCCTGTCTCTGCAAGGGCCATCACAGCAAGAAGCTCTGGGAAGGACCAGCAAACTGCTGTGTCAGGCTGCGGGAGATGCCAAACCACAGCCGAACACAGGAGCCTTAGCAGTGATAGTGAGGTGCTGCCTAACAGCTCATGGAAGACCTAATACCCTTTGAAAAGCAGATAAAAGATTCATCAGCACAGATGAAGATATGAGGGCTTGGGCTTAGACAGCCTGTAGCTCCTGCCAAGAAATCGTGTGGAAGGTAGAAATGAATTTAAAAGGTTGAGTGGGGGCCAGCAAGTCAATAGCTGAATAATCCCACCCAGATAGGAAACCAAAGCATAAACAGGAGTCTCCACATACTGACGAGTTAGCACTGGTTGCACTCTGGAAAGGATCCTAAAATAACAGAGATTCCTGGAGACAGAATAAACACATCTCTCAGTTGTCATCCTGAGCAGAGGGTAATTGCCTAGATGTCTGATTGACTCGCAGCTAGAACTAAATATGTAGTTCTCTGACATGCTGTCACCTCCTTTGCTGAACGTTGAGATTTTTCAGTAAAGTACATCAGGAATCAAAGCAAATGTCCACAAGGAAAGATGCATCTCGACCTTGAACTTTAATCATCAGCAAAGGGCTGAAAATATAAAGAAGTGAAGTTACTGCATTCCTGAGAGTGACATTTAATCCTGAAATTCCCCGGGGGCTTGTGCACATACGATCCAATCCCCCCAACAGAGGAACATGGAGTTGCAGCCCCTGTCTGAGGGCTGGGGAGTTGGTGCGTGGCTTTCTGAGCTCCCCAGTCAGACCCCGACACGGTCCTCAGCTTCATGTCTGATCCCCAGTTCCTTTCCTTGGGTTTCCTTTGGGGCTTCCTTCAGCACGTCTCTTCCCAGTTTGCACTGCTGGAAGAGACAGAGGAGCAAAGTTCCCAAGTTAGTCCTCCTTCTAATTTTAGCAGCTCTTTTACCGTGAACCTGAGTGCTTAATGACTTCTCAAAGCCACTGCAAGGCTCTTGGCTAGCGATTCCTACTGAGCGCTGAGCAACCCCATCTACCCTGCTTATGCTTTGCTTCCTTCCCACCTCAGAGCTAGCTTCAGTTTCAGCTATGTTAAACTTTTATTTACGTAAATGTAAGTGAACCTACCCAGAAGCCTTAGCACTGAAACATTAATATGAATTTTCAATAAGTCTTGGAAGTTGCAGGGGGCTGGAGGACTGTCAACATTACACTGATTTTCAAAAGCGAAATGACCTGGCCAAACCCTACACTGGCCCAGCTCCTGGGAAGGATGACGTGCTGGTTCAGAGTTCAATTCATAACAGATATAAAAAATAATGTACTTAATGCAACGCAGTGTGAGTTCACAAAGGTAACTGTTTGTTAACTTGATATCATACTCTAACGTGTAACAGACTTCTATAAAATAATTTACTCCATACTCTGAAACAGCTTAGGTACTGAACTCAAACCAAAACTAACCTGGCACATCATAGGTGAAAAGGAAATTTTTAAACAACAGGCCTTTAAAGGTAAGTATAAAAGAAAATTACCATTAGATGAATATAATTCTAAAAGAGTCCCAGTTCTAAGTCCTCGGTCTTTCTTATTATGCGCCATTTGAGGAAAAAAATAAGACCGTCATCAGAATGCACAGACATTGGATGTGTGATTGAGAGCAAAAGGATAAATCACAGATGTTCACCTGGTGAGCTGTGCATGGGCAATCGGTGTGGTCAGACACAAAGTAATTCCTTGGCAAACAAGGAATGCCGGACAAGCTTCCAGGCAGGCTGCACTGGAACCAGTGGAAAGCCAGGGTGCAAAATGGCTAATGCCATTAGGGGAAATCTGGGGAAAATCTGCGAGTGGCAGACTGGAGGAAGGAGGTCACATCACCTCAACCGTGGGTCTGCTACGGTCCCTGCTGCGAAACTGCCTCCAGGACAGCAGCCCAGGGCTACCACCAGATGATGGACTAGGAGAGGCTCAGAGAAGCCCCACAAAGAGACCAGAAATCATGGCATGGGGTGGGTGAAGGGACAGCTTCTTCTTTCTCCCCCAAAAAGGGACACTGGAGGCACAGGAGGGCTCAGGCACATGGCGAGGCAGTGGAAACCATGCGCACCCCAAATCTGGGTTGGTGGCCCAAGGACAAGACTATCTTCTCTATCTCTCTGCATTTGAGAATTCACCCTGCAGTGAACCAAATTCCAGGTCAGAGCGAGCTTGTGAGGCTGGTTTACAAACCTGAGCCCTCCCCTCGCCTCCAGCCTGTGCAGGAAAAAAGCATTTTCTAACAGAAACTTCAATGGAGCTATCACTTTGTGAGCACTGCAAATATATATATATATGAAGCAACTTGTCAAATATATATTCAAGATAGAAGTTCGAGATGTCAGAGAATTTTATCTGAAAAAACAGGCATTCATGCACAAGAGGATAACTCCAAACCCATCTACCTATCTACTCAACTCCAAGCTCTAGGTACATAGAGAAATCAAGCAGAAGCTAAAGCAGGTGGACACATGTAAAATGATTTCTGCAGGCAGAAAAGAAGAGGATGTCCCTACAAGTACTGCTAAACTCAGTTTTGGAGAGAAAAGTGGCAATTACTCAGCCTGTGTCTCCTGCCCTCACATGCACAACCTCGGGAGCGAAGCGATGCGCTCAGCTGAGACAGTCAAACGTGTCCCAGGGGACTGGGATGGCACACATCTCCGCTGCAGCCAGCTCTTGTCCTACCCACAACGACCTACTCATCTTTCTCTGTTCTTTTACTGTAGGAAGAGTATTACAACAACCCAGGGAAAAAATGAGTAGGAAGGCATGCAGCATGGATGGGAGGAACTGAGCCCAAGCAGAAGACCAGGTGCTCTGTCGGTGCTCCCTTGGTCTGACTGCATGCCAGCAATGATCAGAAATAAGTCCAGCTATTTAAAAGCAGTACAAATGAGTCCTGTCTTGGGCTCACCATATAGCGAATTCCCTTTTTCTCCAAAATTGTATTTGTCATCAAGAACCTTCAGTCACAGAGACTGCGAAGCCAGAAGGCTCTCTCCATTCATTTACATATTAACACTCAACAGACGATGAAGGAGAAGCAATTACTGGAGACAGGAATAGTAGTTTTCTTAGTTATGTTTATTCATTTTCTTTTTGCTCAGTAAAGTCTATGCTTAATGGAAAGCTGATTGTTTCAGATACCTTTGTAAGTGGTATTTTACACCATCATACACCAGTATACAGCACATTAACTTCAAGTGATTTAACACGGTCAAAATGAATGAGATCATGTAATGCAAAGGAAACGTGTGGCAACATCTTTTACTCCTTTCACGAGCAACGCCTGCCTACCCGCCTGCAGGGAGCCCTGCCATTTCAGCTGGGCTGTGCCTGCCTCTCTGTTAGAGGAGAGGTTTGTCCACAGAGCCAAGAGCTGGGCAACACCTTGAGGCAATGCTTCGGCGAAGGGTGCTGTCCCCTGCCCTGGGCAAACAGAAGTTCTCCTCTGTCCCAGCTGCAAAGTTGGCCACTGAAACCTTATCTTCGTGATTGCTATCAGGATGGGTGCTCTCTCTCACCCAAATCCCTCTGCACAGAAGACGGATGCTGGAGATGATATTTTAAACTTCCATTTTCCCCTCAAGTGCCATTTGGATTTATTTTTTCTCTTTCCCACATTGTTTCACATTAACTGTATTCAACTACAGGGAGTATCAGAAAATATTACCTTAGCTTGAGAATAGATTTGCTCTCAAGTGACATCTTCCAATACTACTGATTTATACCCTTTTCCTGCATTGATCTGTTGGGAGCTTTCATCAGCTATATCTGACATAAACACTGTATTATTCTGTATTGCATTATACCCTAGAAATCCACTCAAATCCCTTTGCTCCTCAAATTAAAGCAATATGCATTACAGTGTCCTGATTTCCTTCTATTCTTGCATTTGCATTTTTGTACCATGCTCTAGATTACTCATGTATATTTTGGCATAAGCATCTCCCTGTTCATTTAAGAATATTGCCTTTAATCTTTGTTATACCTTGAAGCATACAAAATCCTGGCCCCAAAAGACACATGGAGACATTCAGTTCCCACAGTGGCTGAATTTCTGTGGAAGTTATTTAAAGCAAATGTCATGTCGTTCAGAAGCCCAAGCCTTGTTCCAGGGCGATCCCGTGGACACCCACGATGTGCCTCTGGTCTCACTGCTCCACAAAGCACGTGAGGTTTGTCTGCCGCACTGCAGCTTGCCATGCTTTCGGGAAGGGACTTCTCTTCTCCTCCTGCCACAGTGGCACAGACTGCAGCTCTGCAGCCAAAAGGTTTTAGTCGTGTGGCTGTGCTGGGATGCCTGGGCTCCTCAGTAGTTAACCACAGAGTTCGTTTGCCTGCAAGCAGCTTTTTGACGGCAGAAACAGAGTAGCAGCTGTAGGTTGTACTTCTGCTGCAAGAGATCGGGTGGATTCATTCCATTGTTCTTATTCACTTTGAGCATCTTCAGGACCATCAGAATGATCCACTATCGTATTTCTTACAAAATATAATGCTACAAGAGTACACTTAATAATATATCTCATAGTTTGGTAGTTTGGTAGTTTGGGTGGGGTTAGGAATTTTTTGTCAATTTACATTACTTCCCAGATTTGTTCTGTGGTAGGACTCCATGTAGGTCCAATGTTTGCCCCAATCAGATATTAATGGTTATACTGGAAATGTATACAGCCAACCAGAGCCCTGAGTTTGGTGAAGCTACATGACATATATGAAAGGGCAGGATTTTCCTTGAAAGAGGAGCTTCAGACTTTTCTGAGGTAGCATATAGGCGTGTTGGTTCAGAGTTGTTCCATTTGATAGCCAGTGAAGATAACCCTGCAAACTCTTTATTCTAGAGTTTCCTGGATTATTACACCCCCCAGAATGCAGTCTAAAGTAAAGCTGGTAGGAAAAGACGTCTGTAATTTATGTACAAGTAAGTCTTTCCATAGGTGGGAGGGAAGAGAGAAGACCCAGGCTTTATTCCAGTTAAGGCTGAGACCGTCATGTTCGAAGTGGCCCTATTATTGTCTACTCATATTTTCAAACATCCACCATAAGATATCTGAGATCTGGCTTAAAGATCTGAGCACCACAGACTCTGCAGGCAATCAGAGCACAAGGTGCACAGAGACACTAAAAATGCCCATTCAGCTGGGCTCAGGATGGGCTCTCAAGAGTCATCATGAAAGCTGCAGTCCCTTACAAAGAGCAGCAAGCAACCTGCAATGTCAAGGAAGATCCAGCAGCACATACAAGCTGTGACCCATCGCAGTAAGCACATGCAGTGTGGCCTTTGGGTCCAGTGTCAGCAAAAACCTGAAATATCGACCAAGGTACTTGGAAGGGAGGAGCCTTTGCATAAGGCAGAGCAGAAGCTGAAGATGGTTTGGCAAGAAAACCACTTGTTACCTGGGGCATATGTGTCTGCAGCTTCCATGTCAGAACAGGAAGCCTCTTTCTCCACCCGTATTTAGGCAATGCCCTCATGCAGAGACACTAATCGGTCCAGCGTAGCTTCAATCACGGCCAGTAACGTGGAGCTCTCCTTGGAGGAGAGTCCAACATCATTGATGTACCCATGAGGACAGCATCTCCTGAAATCTCTCACTAAATGCCCCTCCCTGGCCTGTTCACATAGAAGAGCAAAAGATGTTATCACTGCTAAAAACGAACAAAATTTTATATCCAATCCAAGCAGAAGAGACCCATCTCTGCTAACGTCCAGTGGGCAAGGAGCAAAAAGGACAGGCAAAAAGACAGAGGGCTAACCAAAACAGTTATTTTGTGCATACCAGAGCAAGAAATACTGTTGCATATTCATTAAGATTTGTTCAAAAGTTCAGAAAATTCCCCCCAGTAATATAATAGGTGATAATGCAATTTATTTATGCTTTTAAGGCATGAAGACTAGCTTTCATTTCCCTCAACTGTGCCTCTATTATTATTAATCTACTTATCTTCTAGAAAGATCATCTAAACTACACTTCTATAGGGAATGTGATCTTTGGCCATGTAGGGCTTTGCAATTAGCCAGTTCTGAATGAACTTGTTGTTAAAACATTTTTTAAGTCTAATGAAAACATTAGATCAATTCCTCGCAGTGATAGTTGTCATTAAATCAATAGTGTGTGTAAGTCCGTTATACTGATATTTGACACGAACTGCCGAAGGTCTGCTAACAATGAAACCATACTGAAGCATGTCCTCATACTTCATACGAGATAAAAATCTGTTAAGTCTACAGTAACTGAAACTTTTCTTCTTTAACTAAAATAAACAGATATCTGAAATGTTGCTGTAACTCACACTAGGACCACCATGATCACACAGGTTTTGGAGCCAGTCCTTTTATCACACCTTTATCACAGCTGTGCTCTCAAATCAGTTAGAAAAGCTTTTTTTGATTGTTTATCTGTATGGCTTACAAAGCACAGGCAGAGATTCTGTAATGCAGTTCTGCTAAGCACGGAGGACCTGATCCTACCCCCTCCGAAAGCAACAGCACTATCACCAACTTCAGTGGAAGTCAGACCGTTCCTCAAGTCCCTGGAAAAGGAAAGGTCTTCGCAAGGATGGATAGCATCTCTGCATCACAGCAGAGCAGCTTGCAGGGGCAAGAAACACAATCAGACCCATTTCCTCATCGAGAAGAGCAGTTGCTTTGTATATGTCCCTATATTGCAAATGGGAAAGATTATTGAGAGACCTCTGGCTCTGTGTTCTTTAAATGTTTTTCCAGCGGCCTGCAAACTCAGTTTCCACTCCTACCATGGGTGCTTCAGAAACAGCATCACTATCAATGCAATCCTGCGCAAGTCTGATGTCTGATGTACGTAATATATAATGGGATTTTTACCATGAGAGAGATATAAAACCTGAGAAAATGGCTAGCGGATGGAAAGACTGAAGTCCAGAGAAGAGCCATTCAGCATGCCATTTCTTATGATTTATAAATCTAACAATTTTTCAGTAGTAGTACATAACTTTTGCTCACAGGTAAAGGAGCTGTGAGTACACAAGTGTAAAGGGAAATAATGATCAATGGCAGACATTGACAATTTTCTGGCTGAAAAGACTACTTTAAAATGAAAATTCAAACTAATTTATTCGAAAGATGTTAAAGATTTACTATGGAGTGGGCAGAGCACCAGTGAAACTCTTCACCAAACAGTTTTTGGAAATTTTGGTCTTCAGAAACGGCATTTTTTCACAAACAAATGAACTAATTGATAGAAAAAAAATCACCTGAGACATTCTCTGAGACTTTGGCTTCTGTAATTCTTGCAGCAGAAAATCCCAAGCAGTGCAGAAGTGGAGCGAGAACCCAAGCAGAGCAGGGTCCTGCCCTGCCCTGTGCTATGGCTCCCACTAACGGCAGCAAGGGAAAGCTCGGTCGCTCCCAACAGAGCAGAGCGAGCAGAAACAACTCTGCAAAATGTTCTTCACCCCACTTTTGGTATTTCTGTTTTAAATGTCTACAAATACAGTTACCAGCTAGATTTTCCTGAATCGTTCCCACAGTCAGAATATGAGTTTAACAGAAAATAATCTGAATATTAGTCTCTTTGGATGAGTTTTATCTCACCTTCAGACATCTGCAACATAGACTTCTAGGGCTACCTCCTCATTACAGCCAGGGGAGCAAGATCCAGGGTGTGATTCCCATTGACGGTCTGACCTATTTCAGGCATGGGATGAATCATGATCTTGATTTCACTGCCAAATTCTGCCTTGCCTGTACGTGGAGCTGGGGCGACCGTTTCAGATGCGTGGTGGAGGTTGCCCGACCTGACTGCAAGGAGACGCCACGCAGAAAACAAAGCCCTTGTGCTCAGCCATCGAGGATGATGGTGGTTGAAACGAGGACGTTATGTAGGACTCTCCTTCAGGGAGCCCGAATTGGGGGATGGAGGTTCTTGTTTATGGTTGAGGAGAGCTTCATGTGGAGAGCTTCAATCCCCTTCATGTGGGGTCTTTAGATTTTGGTCAAGTCTATGCTCCAGTTCTGTTACAAGGTGGGGAAAATCCAAAAATCTCAGGTGAAAACTGGTAACTGTGGAAGGAGATGGACAAATAGGTTTGTTTTATGTTTCAGTTCTGAGCACAATGGAGATTATCAAAACAGCAGAGTAATTTTCTGTTGTTAACACCACAGAGATATCTCCCTGCAATCAGATGCAGAGACCAGGTGCAGGCTGTCCTTGGGTCCCACTCCTAAATCTCAGATACATTTTTATAAGGCCTCTGACTCAAGGAATAAACATGAGAGGATTACAGCTAATCAGATAAGTATGTCTTTATTTAACTGTAACATCAAAAATTAAGCTTGCAGTATGTTCTTAAGAGATAGAGTCTTCAATCTAATTCAAAGATTTTTTTGAAAGATTTTTTCTTTTTAATTAAATTGTGTTGATTTTATTTGACATTTGATTTCAAGAGAACCACCAGTGTTTCTCCTTCACTGTCTGTCTTGAATCCGTGTGTAACATGTCACAGCCAAAAGTCTACCCCGCTCCTCCTGAAGGCTGCTGTATTTTAGCTTCTCTGTGGGTCATGCAGGTCAGCCTAGGTACAGATCAGCCACTTAAACATTTCCCCCCAAAGATCTGGATTTCTATATAGTGCGGCAGAGCGCCATGCAGATAGGACAGTATGCGTTTGGCACGTACGTATGTGCAGTGAATATAAACCTCCCGACACGAGGCAGGCTTTCCTCATATCAGGAACAAGTTACTCTGGGATAAGCAACACAGCAAATACCCCACAAATACCAGGGAAGAGGTTTTGGCCAGCTTGTCCCTCTGCACTGGTCCATGGTGGGGCCAGACCAGCACCCAACGGGTGCAGCCAACAGTGGGAGGCTGAAGCGAATATTGCTCCTTTTCAGCAGCCAGTCCATATTGCAATGTATTTTATATTTCAGTTCCATGGATGAAGTCTCAGCCTTGGTTTTAGCCTGGGTCGATCCTCTGGTCTGGCCCACTGCGTGACTGCAGCACATACCTGCGATGGTGGCACTGTGGGAAGCAGCAGTGGAGGAGGTGGGAAGGGCAGAGCTTCCCCTTTTGGTGGCAATGCTCCTTGTGGGACCACAGTGGTGGCCTTTGGGGACCTCCTTGGGTTCAAAACCACATGCAAAACTGCAGAGCCCAAGAAGGAACCTACAGAGATACTCCAGATGTTCAAAGAAGGTGTAAGTTCTTCGGAGATGGGATCTGATGTAACGAACCATAAAAGAGCTAAAAAAAGATGCTGTGCTATACAGAAGTAATTACACAAATATATTAAGGTTGCAGAGCAGGATCTCAGAAGTCAGAAAATGCCTGTGTTAGCGTCGGCTGGGAAAGAGCCCTGTGTCCAATGAATTCCCCTCTCATTTGTTGCTGAAACTGGAAGCTGCCCAGTGAACGAGGCAGGAAATTTGAGAAGGAGGAAGGAGACATGGTGAAGGCAGCTGAATGGTGTCCTGGGGAATTGGCTGCTATCTCTGTCCCTGCTGAAGAGTTTCTCTGAGATACTGCCAAGTCATCCAAACCATACATCGAAAGCTTTGTCTTGGTAATTGTGTGGGGTTTTGTTTTTTGAATGCATAAATTAATGCCCCAAGTTGTGATTCACAAAACTGCTGAGCACTCGTTGCTGTGAAAGAAAACAAGGGCACTGTCCTTCCAGCGCATAAAGTGCTAGAGAACGTGAAGTGTTCAGAAAAATCAGGTCATTAGGCATGCAAATTGGGTCATCAAAATTAGTGGATCTTTTTGACATTAATCTCTCTAGACTTCTTCCTGGGAAAACAGGGAGATCCCATACCCTACAGGAGAGTTGTGAACTAAATTAATTTAATGTTTGTTTCCCCGCTAGCTCCCACTCCATCTGATGCTGATGCTATTTGCATGTCAGGCAGGCTGTTTCCATCTCTTCCTCACTCACTGCAGACACTGAGGACACAGTAGAGGTGTGGATCACTGCCGTACTGGTACAGAGCATCCCCAGCCCTGGGCAGACATGGAACGGGAGCCCTGCCCTGGCCCCTACAGCCACACCAGGCACCTCTGGTGCTGACAGGTCCATCTAGGCTGCTGAGCACTATGATTTGCAGCTCCCAGATTCTCAAATTTGGTCATATTTGAACATTGTTTCACATGTCCAGAGTACCGCAAAGGCCAGGACGACCTGCCCACTGCCCAGCTTTAGGGCAGCGCTCCACCATGCAAAGCAAAACCAGATTCTGAATGTATTTGTTCCTCAAGGTGGTTCTGCTCCCCTTCCATTTAGACAACCCCAAGCCTATTATCCCTAAAGTAAAATGCTAAAACTCCTACCACAGATGTTTAAAGTAAGCATTCTCAGAACAAAGAGCTTATTCAGCTTGAAAAGACTTACTACCTATGGAGAAGTACTAACGTCTCAGCTCCCTGCTACTCCAGTCCCCGGCATCTGGGGGCCGTCTCAGTCACTGCTCAGCCTGCCACCCCAAATCCTGCTGCTGGCGGAGGCAGCAGGGTGGGACCCCTCAAAACTGCTGTGCCTCCATCACCCACAGCTTTGTCAAGGGATTCGGGGAGAGAGGTACGGCTGCGTCTGAAGCCACGGCATTCATCAGGGAGGACTTATTTCAATATGTTGTTGAAACTATCTGATGTCAGGTTATATGTCTCAGGGGGACGCGCGTTTCGTGTAGTTTGTTATGCCATCTGTTAAGAAATGCAGCCACTTGTCTCTCCGCTGCACGACCACAGATGGGGAGTTTTTCCCCCTGTGTGCATTACTGTCAATATATGCCAAAGCCTTCTTAGCTGGAGCCAGGTGGAATCACCACCACGACGAGCGTGCCTGGGAAGAAGGGTGCTGCACGGGTCTTCCCAAGCACCTTGGCTCCCAGTGTGCAGACGAGCTTAATGAACAAAGCCAGCCTACGCCGGCGAGGTCAGGTCCCCAAAATCCCTCTGGCTGCAGGGCACTGAGCGATGGCTCCAGCAGCAGAGCTTGAGGAGGAGGTCATGCAGCTTTGTGCAACACAGCGTGTGGCCCCGGTTGCAGATTTGACCGTCCTGTTGCCTGGCTGTGGATGATGCTTGCCCCAAATCACCATCTGGCAACGGCATTGTGAATCTCAGATGCAGAAAAAAATCCAAAGACTCAACTGTTGCCTCTGTGGAGATGCTGCAGCTCTCAATGAAGGCTTGGTGTGCGCTTAACTAAACACTGTGTCTCCAGCGCTCCAGACTGCGAAGGAAATCGTGCTCTGCTGACTGACCGACAGAGTCCTGCAGGGGAAAAAGCAAACACAAAGTGAGCGGCAAGTCTCCCAACGGCTATAAGCAGCTATTGACTTAAGCATCAATAACGTTCCTTTTTTTCAGGGGTGATTATCGCACCTTTTAATATTGAGCTGACACTTTTCCAGTATGACAGGGTCTATTCCTGAGCCTGCGGGTTGGAAGTTTTAAAGGGAAGTTTTACAGAAGGGGACTATAACTGGTAGTTTTATTGAAAACTGGAAGTTTTACAGAAAAGGGACATTGGTTAGGAAGGGAAATTTTACAGAAAGGGGATTTCATTAGGAAGGAAAATTTTGCAGAAAGGGGATTGCAAAGCCAGCCCGTCCTGATCACCCTCCACTGGCTGGTCTCTTTGAGGCAGTTATTGCAACCAAGCAGAATAGGAGCTGGTATCAGATTTATTTTCACTGGAATGCAAAAGGTTGCCCTGCTCTCATGGCACTACTCCCATCACACAGGCAGTAGCACCTGGTGGCGTTCCCCAGGGCAAGCAGCACTGCTGTCCTCCAGGGATCATAGAATCATAGAATCATTAAGGTTGGAGAAGACCCTTAAGATCATCGCGTCCAACCGTTAACCTATCACTGCCAAGTCCACCACTAAACCATGTCCTCAAGCACCATGTCTACCTGTCTTTTAAATACCTCCAGGGACAGAGACTCAACTGCTTCCCTGGGGAAGACCCAAGTCAGCAGCAGGAGCAGCAAAGCAGCTCCCTGGGGATGAGGAAGCACTTCTGAGGCTGGTGGGCATGCCAGAAAGTCTGTCTGAAAACTGAACCAAAAAAATACAATTTTTTCCACCAGTGTTAGAAAGATCTTCCCTCTCCACTCCCAGCCCTGCTCCCAGCTGCGGGTGGTGCTCAGCCCTTCTGCAAACCTGTTTTCAAAGCTCAGACCTGGGATGCTGCCTTGGGAGGCAGCATTTCAGGGTACCAGCAGACACTTGTGCCCATCGCTCCTTATAAAAGCCCACTTGGCCTCAGCGAACACAGTCCCCCAAGGGAGCCCCTCACCTCTGCAAAGCTCCGCAGGCTCCTGCTCCCTAGGCCCACTCTGGCCGGGCTCCATGCACCAGCAGAGGTGGGCGAGGTGGCCCCAGCTCCAGGGGGACCAGGCAGCAGCTCCAGAAACCACTGGGGATAGCAGGGGACCTGGAGGTGCCAGCGAGCAGTTCCTAGGCACCAAATGACCAACCCTTGCCCATCCTGGATTTTTTTTATAACCAAATGCAACTTTTGACTGATGTCCAGTTCATGCAGCAAGGTGGCAGGTGCTCTATGCAAAGATTTCACGGGTGCTCTGTGTGGACTTGGGGCTCCTTCCTCCTGTCTCACACTGCAGGACTGGGGCCTAATTTACCAAGTGATGTAACCAAATAAAAAAGTTAAAGCACTCTAACGTAATACTGTGACTAATGGAAAGGATATCTTAATTTACAGATATCTTCTCTACTTCTGCCATAATTTACTTCTTTCATAATTTAAGTTTTCACATGCCCCTGGAACAAAAACCAACAACTTATAAAACAATTTTCAAATAAACAGCTATATTATGCATATATATCTTTGAGGCATGTAAAGCCCTGTATCTAAAGCAACTTCCAGCAGAGCTCTGCCTGCCATGAACTCTCAGCAGGGACTGCCCGTGTGTGTTTATTTTGAGTGCCCACATATTGCACTTGCGTCTCTGATGGCATGGCAAGGAGACAGCTGGCAGGATCCCCCCGCTTGGGGATGCTTCACCAGCACTTATGTGGAGCCCCACGTAGCCGAAATTTTCCTCCATGTCTCTTACAACTGGGAGGCTGCCAGTGCTACATCTGCCTCTACAAGTTACGAGTCCTGTAACAAATATTTGAACTCCAAAAAATAGGGCCCCAGGAGGGAAAGGATTAGGTGCAACCCTTCAAAAAAAATGAAGTCTTTGTGTTTTAATATCTGCATTCATATCTCAGCCTCTGTCAAGCTTTTCACACAGTGCTTTGGGTGGGGGGCAGCCAAGAGTCATGGCACCTCGGAGGGAGCTGCCGGTTGAGGGAGCATGTCCTTCAGCGCCAGGAAGGGCAGCAACAACGCAGACCTTCGCGAGGAGAAACACTTGCTCCTTTCTGCACCTGTATAATTCCCCAGATGGACACCCACTAGGGTTGCCAGATTTAAAATCTGAAAATAGGAGATGCAGCAGCCGCAGCAGCTGGAGGAAGCTGTGAGGAACTATTTTGCCATCATGTCACTGAAAAAAAATTGGAAATGGAAGAGAAAATGGACTAGAAATATAAAAAAATAGAAAAGGAAGAGTAAAAACTGTGGGGAGACCAGAATGGAAAGGAGAGGAATACAAGAAAGAGAAAGCTTAGCAGGAAAAACCGCCCACCTGAAATCCTGAAAATGAGTAAATTTGAGAGAAATAACAATTCTGCTTTTATACGAATTTGCAAAAAAAACCTAAACAAAAAACCTTGAATGGGCATAAATGCTGGCCCACATAAAAACTCATGATCTCCTCAATTTTTTAGGCAAATGACCAGCAACATGGCAACTTTTGTGCATCGATCCTTAGGAAACAGCACTCCCCCCGACTCCTGTCAAGAAGGACAAGGGATTAGCTCAGGCACCGAGGAGCTGACATAGTTAAACACTGCTGCTGGCAGATACAATCCAGTTTATGACTGAGGTTGCAAAAACACGCATGAAAGCAAATTCGTGAGATTTAGATACTCTAATGAAGATGTATAGAAGGGCTGTAATGCCATGTAGCCTCTTGATAGCTAAGGCCCTGATCCTGCAAATTAAGCTAAACGGCAAAGTTAATCAGATGCATAAGCGTTTGCAACATCAGTGTTTTTTTTTTCTTCCCCAAATGAGCTAAATTCAAAAAGCCTTGGTTTAAATTACACGAAGATATTAGCAACATCGGTTCTTTATTAGAAGCAGTTTATTCATTCAGGGTGTACAGTATGGAGCAACACGCCTGGCATGGTTAGTGATGCGTGAACCTGAAGGGGAAGAAATCCCTTTGCATTCCCTTCACAGCCAAGTTGCACAACAATTCAGGCTGCTGCCTCAGCAGCCAAATGGGCAATTTTCCAAGCCTAAAAGTCAGCAACAAACCCAAGTGTTAAGGCAGCTTTGTTCTCCCTTAAAGCTGACCAGATACCCTTAGAAAGCTCCCTAGGATCATCCTTCTTTCTCCTCATCTTCTCCCTGACAGCCTCTTTCACTAGGAGGGTACAACCATGATGTTGCATTTCCCAGCCCTCTGCTCCAAAGCAAGGGATGAAAACCTCACGTGGCTTCACAGGGTCAACGGCAAAAACCTTTGGTTCATGGCAAAGCTCTAAACATCCTGGTGAGGATGACCAAACCAGAGCAATGCACCTGAGGGAAGAGGAGGAATAAAAATGCAGGCTCTCCGACAGCTCATCTCCTATCTCAGAGGTAAGTTTAAAGCTGTGGCAAATGCACGTTAGCAGCAGGCATGGCAGGGTGACCCTCAGGAGCTGTCCTGCACTTGTCTTCATGGCAGAGAATGAAATACTAACTCACAGCAGCAAATCCTGCTTACAATTTGCACGCCTCAAAGACGGCACTTAAATCATCTTTTGTAGGATGCAGGATGTCTTTTTCAATGAGAAAGAAAAACTGTCAAAAGCTGAGCAGGCAAAGGAGAGTGAAAAGCCCTCTCCACGAGCAGAGCGTCTCCATGATCGTAATATAACGTGATCAGGGCTGGGAGGCCAGGGGACCTTGTTGTCCTCTCAGCACACCCATCAGCACCCCAGTAAGATTTTTTGCATTGATCAGTTGAACAGTAATGGTTTCTCATAACAAACCTCCCGAGCAGCATCCATCAGACAAAGTCGTGAGATATCGGTGTGTGGGTGATCAGGGACTACCTCCTCCACAGTGAAACGTAGGTGATGTTGAGATGGGATGTTTAAGCTACGCTGCAATATACACCAATGCTGTATAAAGGGGAAAATTGTGTAAAACCTTTTAGAAAGAAATTACTTTATTCAGGAAGAAATACAACACCAAGGGGAAAGAGAAATACAAAAAGAATAAGCAAACAAATGGGTCTTGCTTTTCTACACTATTTTTTAAGAGGCTTAAGTGAAAATTCCTAAACATATTTTTCAGTTAATTTCCAATTTTTCTCAATATATGTCCTCTCCATTTTCTACTGGCTCTGATAAGATTAATTTCTCATCCAAGCATTCCAGCAACCTCCTTGACTGGTATTGCCTATTCAACAAATATTTTCATCCCACACCATGGCTGTACTCGGGTCTTTCACAGGCAGTCTGTGCTGAATGGCCACAACACATTTAGAAACTAAGAATGTCTATAAATATTTCACTGTGTATGACCTGAAATTTTGGGGACCCCCCCCTCCCAAATTCAATGGTCACTTGTGGTTGTTCATTACTTCAATTTTGCCGCAGGAGCAAAAGATCTAACCTTGCCTTTGAACCTTGGTCCCATACCAAGCGAAAAAGAAGACGGCAGTGATGAGGGTGAAACAGTATTACATGCCAAGGTATCATTTCTAGTCCCCCAGCCACAAATGTCTGGAAAATATTTTGAGTACATATAACTGTTCTTGATCCTTTTTTTCAGTCTTGGCACTATGTACCTCTTACTGGTCATTCTTGGAGAAAAATACTGTGCCAGATGGACTTTTGTTCTGACCTGGTACATAACTTCTTACATGGTTGTAGGATCAAGACCTAGCTTTTCTAAATTTACACATTTTGGAACTGTTTCACAGGGAAAAATAGAAAAGAAAAAGAAATGCCATCAATTTAGTAACATTTATAAATGGGTTTTTTTTAACATTCTTCCCTGCACCATTTGTAATAACCAGACAAGTATTAAATAGCTACAGAGTGGCAAGATGGAAAGCAGATGGAAAAGGGAAAATAAAAATCCTTAATATCTCTTGTTATTTCCTACAAGGCAAAAAGAGATGAAGCAAGCATTAACATTATCTTAAGAAGTGAAAATAAATGCTAAGAACCATTAGAAAAACAAAATGATGTTTCATTTCAAATCTGCAAGAGAAAATCTGCTTTTTTTTTTACTTCATTAAAAATGAATTAAATTAATTCAATTCATTCATGAGGTAACCTCTTCATTTCAGTCTAACCCCTCCACATCAGAGCGCTGGATGAAGGGGACATGAAGGGAAAAGAAGAGGGGGCTTCCTGGAGTGCTTTGTGCTGAGACTATTTTGGGTTGCATAGCAGCTGGTGGGCAACTGTGGGCAGCATCTATGAGCTATAGCAACGCTTGGGGTGACGGCTGGCAGCTGTGCCAGCCCTTGGATCAGTCCTGAGGCCCAGAAACGCAAAGACATCATGAAGCCGGTTTCCTCCCTTGTCTTGTGTTGAGCCTCCTGGGAGGCACAAGACAAAACCTGGCGTTGACATCCTTCTTTGGCCAGAGCTTCCACATCCAAAACTCGCAGAGACATCTACCCTATATGCATTTGCAGAATTGGTCCAATGTGTTTCAGAGATGGCTCTTTTCTTACAGTCAGAATGGTAACAAACTAGATATACGTCAGCTCTTTGGAATAACTGCTGGAACAAGATCAAATTGGTAGGCGGGATGTTTAGTCCAACAAAGCCTGGCTTTCGAGCCAGAAACGTTTCGTAACAGCGCTCCCTTAGCTTGCTGCAGAAGATCCCTTTTGCTAAACTCAGGCACTAACCAGCACTGCTAACCTGTTCTGCTTAATGGATACCTGGCATGGTCCGAAAGCACTTTCTGAAATAATCTGTTTAACACAGCTCCGCAGGCTGCTGTGTAAATGTAAGGACTGAACACGAGCTGGTACTTGTGCAATCATTGACCAAGACATTTGCTCCTCAGTTCATTCACATTGACAATGTAAATTGAGCAGATTCTGGGAGGTGCAATGAAAGTCAGCACTGTCAGCACCACAGCAGGCAGCGTTGGTTCCTGACTGCAAGCAAATGTGCATTTTGGCATAGCTCCTGCTGGAAACCAAGGAATGCAACTGTTAATCCCTGGCTTCTGAATAACTAAACACAAAATGCTTGTCAAGAAAAAAACCCAACAAAATTAATCTTTTCTCTAAGTGGTTGTCAAACCTGACATAGACAAAACATCAAGCAGGTGAAAGATGCTGCAGTTTTCCCTGCAAATCTCTAACTGCAGAGAGCACTTGGCCACGGCTCTCCCCCAGATTAGCGAGAAGGTCAGCAGCTCCCATCAAAGAGCAGCTTTCGCTCCACAGCTGCAGCCTGACACCTGTCAGCTTCATCATTGGAATTGAAACCTTCCCTAAACCCTCCGGCTCTGCCTGGGATCAGGCAGCCCAACCTGAGCTCAGCCTGGACTCGTTCAGAGCCCGATGCCGATCGATAAGTGTCCTTCCTCCCATTGGCATCTGCAATCTGGTGCCTACGTTGGAGAGAAACAGCACTTGCCGGCATGTCACGGGTCTGCTCCAAGGGCTCTCTGCTACTGCCACCAATCCAGGGGGTGACACCAGGGACCTAAGTGAATGAGGAACCGGGGAGCCTCAGCGGCAGAGCCTCCTGCCTTGACTGCACGAAGCTCCAGCCAGGTAGCACCAGTGCGAGGCTGGAATTGGAGTTACCATGGCAAACCACCCAGCATGAAATGACCTCACTGGAGACTTCCTCCTTACCGGATTTCTGGGGGATGCAGTAAAGCTGATTGTAATGCTAATCTTCTTACAGGACTGCAGTGCCGTACTTATGTCAGATGCTGAGCATTGCTGGTTGCAGAAGCGGTCCCCTCCACTGCAGGGATTGGGAATCTTGCTTTAAGTCATCAGTAAAAGTAGGGTTTCACTAATCTCCAGTTAGTTGCATCAGAGGAGTAGCGTGCACACACACACACAGAACAGCATCTGCTCCAGAGAGATTCAGAGTGAGGATTTCAGAGCTGTAAGGAGGTTTGGGCTGCAGGTTACAATGGCTTCAGCATTGGTGGCTGAAGTCAACTCTCTGTGCTTTGAGTCTTATAAATGCTCTCATATTAAGCAGTGTCCCCTCATCCCACAGCAGAGGTGAACACTGCTTCCAAAATAACCTTAAATGCAACCCAAATGGTTGGACGTGGCTGGTCTGCTAGGACAGCAGTTTTGGAAAGTGTTATATATGTGTGTATGTGTGAAGGGATGTGTATGGCACATCTTAACATCGACAAATATTGGAAATCTCTGCCTCCACTTCAAGATTCATTGATGCACCTCAAGGTGTAGTTAAGGTTGGGATTTTTGCTATTGCACCAACAGCTGCACAAAGATGTTTGGTGACTGAATGATGGCCCTTCCATGCCTTTACCCTGCATCAATCCTGTTCATGATTTGACTTCCTCCAATCTCCTCATTGTGCTTAAACATACCTTGAGTCCAAGGCAGGCACACCTCTTGCAATCTGGTTGTGCTGATTCCTGGTCTCAGGCTCTCCTAAAGCATGCAGACTTGCAATTAAGAGGCATCACACTTGCACAGGACCAAGGGTTCAAGCTCTATGAAATCTTGGAGTCAGAGGGGAGGCAGCTGCTCCCAGGGCATTTACGTATCCAGGAAAATTGTTCTGATTCCACTCAAATCAAGTGTAAGTTTTTGCTTAAAAGATCTATATGACACTTAGGAGCATTTATCTGCTTTAAGTTTTTGTGTATCCCCTCTCCTACATCGGTTATTTCTCGGCTTCTCTTTCCATAGTTCTCCAAGATCGGAAGGGACAGCGGGAATTATTTTGTCTCATCTCCTGCACTGAACAGGCAACAGAGTTTCATCAAGCCCTCTGCTCAGTCTATTATTTCTGGCTAAGCTAAGAAGTATCGTTAAGCAAACATTCTGTTCCTGATTTGAAGACTTCTACTCATGAGAAAGCCACCACATTTTTAGGTATAAGCACATATGTACATTTATGCGTGCACGCATTTCTTTTAGAGATTACAGCATTTAACAGATTTTCCAACAGGAATGACCCAAGAAGGTCCAATCCAGGAAGGAATTGTGAGATAAGCTTCTGTACTTAACTGAAATAAATATATGGAATACGTATTGAAAGCCCACTTCTGATCTCACTCATTAAGTAATGGGTGGAGTGAGGGAGTGGGGTCCCATTTGTTGATGGCTGCAGATTGATCTGAGTGGTTTGTTTGGCACACAGCTACCAGCAGTGCTCCTAGGACTAATGCCATCCCTTTTTCTCCAAAGATGGATGCAGAATTGCTTCCTGTCATGAAAAAACCAACTCAATTCAAATGAGCTATGTTGCCCAGAGCAATTTGGAGAGGTACAGAAGAGCAAGGAAAGGTTTCATCTATCTAATTTACTAGACACAGTCTAGTAATCTAGATTATCTAGGAATCTTGTTCCTGGTACCAAGAACAAGATCCATGAGATATGCAAAGATGTCAAAGCTATTTTTACTTGAAAAGTAAACCACGAGTATCCATGGGAAGGTTAAATCAGCGCTCACATACAGAAGATGAGCTATGCTCTATTTTTACAGACACACCCAGGTTTGGAGAGAAGCAACCAATTAAGGAAGCTAAAATGATGATGAAAGTGTCACCTAAAAGATCTAAACAGCTCAGCTTTTTTTATCCCAGACTATCAAAAGTTCAAATGAACATCTCTCTAACGCTGGCATGGTGTTTATAATACCTGAAACCATTTGATTGTACTAGGGAGAGGCTGGATGTAGTATCTAAGTGGCAGTGCAATGCTATCTATTCTATACAGTTAATTTCAACTACCAAATTGGATGGATTGCACTGACTATAGCATTTGTTTGACAAAATAAAGCTTAATCTAGCAAGGTGGATTCAGTTGGGAAAATATTATGCATTTTGGCTTCTAGCAAATCCTGAGTTCATGCAACTAGGTTGAGACCTCTGTTAACTTCAGGGTTCACATTGTCCATGTTTACATTACTATTAGGTTATTCATGAGGACTACTTATTTAGATCCACACAGCAGATCCTTAAAGCAACCTCAGAATATCTGCAAACATGACCATACTGTGCCTACGACACCTTCCAGTGTTCCCACAAATCCTCATAGTATCCACTCTAAGGCACTTTCACCACTTGCTCCTCCCTCAGCTCATCCACATGACTCTCCAGACCTGCTGCTTCGCTCACGTACATATGTCCCCCCATGGTTACCTTGCCCAGCAGCATGTTGCAGAGCTGCAGCTCGTCAGGGTGAGGGACAGAGCAAGAGTCTTCAGACAGCTCCACGCACTATTTGCAGGATGGTCTTTGCAAAGGAAGCCCGTTACCATATTTCTCAGCACATGATCTGTGTTAGCAAGCCACTCTTCAGGACTCCAAGAGCATATTTCAACAGGACATGACTCAAATCTCAAGTACACATTAGTAACACATCCTTCCCCTTTTGACACCAGGGGAATGCTGATTTCAGGCTGTAAGATGCCTTCCCCATCATCCAATTTTAGGTGTCAGTTTGGTACAAAATGGAAGAGCCCTACTGGCTCAGAACAAACCACCTCCAGATGTTCCACAGAGTGAAAGGCAAGGAGATCACTGGATAAATCTGGCTTGCATTTTCTCATAGATGCTCGTGTTAGGTAGCCCTAATTGCTTGTTCCCTGAGTGCTTCACCTTTAATATCTAGGAGGCTACTCAGCACTGGTGAGGCTACACTTGGAGTGCTGTGTCCAGTTCTGGCTCCCCAGTACAAGAGAGACATGGACATACAGGAGAGAGTCCAATGAAGGGCCATGAAGATGATGAAGGGACTGGAGCATCTCTCCTATAAGGGAAGGCTGAGAGAGCTGGGACTGCTCAGCCTGGAGCAGAGAAGGCTCAGGGGGGACCTTATCAATGATATCACCTGCAGGGAGGCTGCAAAGAGGACAGAGGTGAGCTCTTTTCAGTGGTGCCCTGTGACAGAACCAGAGGCCATGGGCACAAAATAAAACTACAGGAGGCTCCGTCATCATCAGAAAACACTTTTTTTACTGCGAGGGTAACTGAGCACTGGAGCAGGTTGCCCAGGGAGGTTGTGAAGTCTCCGTCCTTGGAGATACTCAAAAGCCATCTGGACATGGTCCAAGGTAACTGGCTCTGGGTGACCCTGCTTGAGCAGGGGACCTGGACCAAATGACCTCTCCAGAGGTCTCTGCCAACCTCAACAATTCTGTGATTCTGTGGGGCTGCTGCCCACAAATCTATTGCCAGTCTGTGAATTAGACTGGAGGGGACATCACATTCTTCACTTCTTATAACGTGGTATAAGCAACTTTGCCTCTTCAAGCCCTTATTCCTTTTCCTATCTCCTCTGTTTTATCTTTTAGACTGTCATTTTGTTGGGACAGGAACTGCAGTACCTGAGCTTGTGCAGTACCTTATGCACCAGGATGACGCTCTCACTAAAGTCTTTTGATTGACACTGGAATGTTAAAAATCACAAAGATAAAACAGAAATCTAATGTTAAGTACTGGGTGCTCCATTTTCCCCCTACTTTTGAAGTAAAACTGAAGACTTCATTTCACCCACCTTGGCTTCCCATCAAAGTTGAGTCAAAGGATGTTCTTGCAGCTGTGATTCTGAAATCAGACCACATGAACAGCCGCCGAGTAAATGGCCATGCAGCCAGTTCTTCTCTTGTCCCTGGGATTGCCCAGGGGTGCAGAGCATGGGTGCTTGCCCCACTAGACCCTAGCTGACACCGCTCTCCCTGGAAGGCAGGGCATGAAGTCAGCATGCTGGACAGCAGGCACTGAACAGTATAGTCCCTAGACGACCTTGATATGGACATCTCTAGTCCTCCCGTGTCTCTTAACAAATTCAGTTTTCTTGTTTAAGCAGATGAGAAAATGGTGGGTTTTGTTGTTTTTTCTAACAGGTAAAGATCAAGCTTGTTCCATATTGTTACAAGAATTTTTAACTGTCTTGCAGCTATTGAAAAGAATTTTCCAGGTGTTTTGCCATTTGAGGTTGAAAAGAGTTCTTGTCTTGAAATATTTTGTCTAAGTTTAGTTTCTTTTTCTAACTAAATCAGTAAACAGATGTGTGACCCAAACATAATGACTGCATTTTTAAATCAGTAAAAACTTCAAAGGAGCATGTTCATTGCAGACTACAAAACCATCCTAGAATATTCACTGACATGCTCTACATCAGGAAACATATACATATTCATTAGCAGTTTTTATTTATCTTCAAAACACAACAGTTCTGAAAGAGCGAATCAAACAGAAATCTAAAAAGGCTTTGTATTCAGCCAAGACTTTTCCACAGCTTCTCAGGTGATGATTAGTATTACTGCAGTTGTACTGAGTAGACAGGATTATTAATTAAGACATATTGGTTTGCTCTGGTGCGCTTTATCCTCAGCAGAAGATCTGTCAAGTTACTGTAGTTTGTACAAAAGTTTTCTTCATATACCATTTCTCATGTTTTCTAAAATGAAAACTCACTCAAGGTCTTAGCGCTTTCAAATTTCTCAGGGCTATATTCACTGAGAACAGTGGCAAAATTCCGACCGACTACAATCTTAACAGACTCAATCTAGCAATATATTTGTTACAGATTTAAAAGTATCTTGCTGTCCCCCAACAGATAACCACATAATTTATTTTATGGGCCTTCAAGTCTGGGAAAAACTGTCAGCAGTCAGGTGTCTGCACCCCATGGAACAACGGTCCTCAGAAGACTCGTGTTTGATTTGCCACAGAAATGAAAACTAATCTCCTAAAGAGTGAAACAATGAGTCAACAGTCCTGTGGAGACTTAGGGGAGAGGAATTCATTTTTGCCATAAGGTCAAACTTCTTATGTGATCTTGGATACACCCTTGTGAAGGTCTACACTGCACTGTCTGGGAAGAAGTCTGATTGTGATGAACTGGTGTATCTGGAGCCTCATGCTGTTGTGGCTAGCTTATTTCTGGGTCCTGAGCCAGGTCTGGATGAGTTCATGCTGATATCTCTACACTGATCTGCATTGTAACCCTGAGGGTATATCTGTAGTCATAGAGCTGAAAAGACTGAAAATTAGCCGACATTGAGTCCTGCGACACTAGACTTCTAGCAATAGCTGAGGTAGCTCAAATATCTCTGTAGACCATTAGTTTTCCTGTATCATTTTATCCTTCATTTTAAAATGGGGATGACAGTGCTGACTGGTGAGGTAAGTCTGGCCACCCTGTTTTGGGAGTTACAGAGTTCAGTGAGCCGGGCCACTCATCCCCAGGGTCAGAGGGTAATCTCTGATGTCTTATCTTTACTGATACAGGTGTAGGCACTCTCTTCATTCTAGGACTCATTTGCTTTTTAAATAATGATCCTATGGTAAATGGCGTGAAGGGAGATTGTGCTGACTGAATAAATGGCCTGTGAATGTATCACAATCTCAACAGTTCCTAAGAATGCTGATGCCTAACAGAAGGAAATCTGTTTTCCCTAAACCAAAACTGCAATGAAATATAAGCAAATTTGATCCAGACTTCAATGAAAGGAAGTAAACGAGGTATTTCTTCTGTTTCTTGAGCTACTTTTTCCAGTAGCTGCTCAGAGTATAACTGCATACTGATTCTTAATCTTCTTCAAGCTTTGAGCAAAGTGATGCTCTTACGAGGTCTTCATGTTTCATCATACCTGGAGACTCTTACTGAGAATGGGATCTGCATTTTCCTAGCTTTCGTGACTGTCCCTACCTCAAAGACCTCACAAAGTAAATGTACAAAGCAAGACAACCAATATATTTAAAAAACAGTCCTGAGGATCATAAAGGGAAAGAGGGGCAATTATGAGAAGTAAAATGGCCACTGTCACAGCATGCCAACTCCACATAAAGCAAGTTGCACATTTTATGTCCTAAAGTAAGCACGGCCACTTCGGTATTGCGTAAAGGTGTTCTTCTGAGATAAGCACAGGTCACAGCAACTCTTCTTCTACCCATCACACACTCAACACACAGTCCACAGCATGTTCAAGGCTGCAGACTGCATTAGCACAAACTTCTTCCTGCAACTGTTTATTAAAATTGGTCTTTCTTAAAAAGCATTCCATCTGGAAATTTCACAGATAATATTTTGTCTGAAAAATGAGCATCAAACACCTTTTTGGAGGGTTTTTTTTTCATTATTCCCTCAAGTTAAGAACATTTTGGTCTCAATGGCAAATATCAAAGCGTTTAATTGATATTCGTATCTTTTCTCTGTCAAGTAGACATTACTGGATTCAGCCTAAATCCCTGTGTCCAGCAAAGCCTGAATTATCATCAACAACCTTACATGACTGTCTACGGTTTGAGTTCTGTTGTGCTTAGCTGGAGCTCTGTCTCATTCTTTTTACAGTTTTTATAGTTCTTTACCTTTTTTTATTTTTCAACTCTCCTTACTCCACAAGTCTTGTAAGCATCTTTTCCTTTGTGTAGGTTCTCCATAAGGGACTCCTCATACCCTGTAGTGGGAGGACATATACAAAATTGTTACACTTTCAGCTCCTCTGAGTCTGCTTCTCAGCCTGGAAGCTCCCTCTGCAGTACAGGTCATCTCTGAAGAAGTGAAAGCTTGAGCCTAGGCGGACGCTGTAAAATACTCCATGGAAAGTCTTACGCCTATTCCAATTTAGATGGGTAGGCTTCATACATGATCTAGCAGATGGGCTTGATCTTTTGCTTTACTGAAAGGCTTTTTGCAAACATTAGGGGCTTGTCTGTGCTGAGGCAATGTAAAACTCTTCAACTTCAGCAGATTTAGGGTCAAGCTGTAGAAGCAGAGATATCCACAGTGATGTGAAGCCTAATACAGAGCCTCCTACAGTGAACAGCTCATTGGTTTCTGTGGGACTTCTCTGGGTGATACGTTGTATGGCTGGTGCTCAGGATTTGCACACAAAAAAAAATCATTGCTTTCAAATAATGAAAGCGTTTCAAATTTCTTTGGATAATAATATCATGAAGAGTTCACACCATACACATGGAGAAGGATGGGAAGGAAATGGAAGCAGAGAAAGGTGTTGTGTCTTGAGGAAGGTCACAGGAAAGGTCGGTAGCAAGACTCAGAACAGAAACCAGGTGTTCTGGCTGGGGCTTTCGTAACAAGAAAACACCCTCTCTCTTCTCATAGGGATCCCTCATCTTAGCATAATGCTGAAGTAACCGCTGAGGGGACCGTGTAAACCCAAGCATCAGCCAGCCACCTTTTCCAGTAAGGAAACTGCTAGAAATTTTGGCAGGCACCTACTATGGTGTCAAACGATCTCTTCCCCAGAACACAGCGCCAACATATGGTTGTGACATGTGCAACATCGCGGCATTGTATCAGCAATACCTGGCAATGTCCTCTGAAAGATTCACTTGCATTAGACGGCACATTCAGATGCACACAACTTCAAAAGCAATAATAACAAAAGTTACAGCTGTAGAGTCAGCCCTTACAGACTGGCCATTTCCCGCAGAACTGTTTTACCTGCAGCCAGTGTTTTTTCTTCAATTCTTGTTTAAAGAGTAAAGGACTTTTCCCTCATTATTTTCTCATATTATACAAGGAATTCTAACAGCTGCTGGAAGCTGAATGCCATGTTAACAATACATAATTTAGTAAATATATGCCCATATTGACACTGAAAGAAAACCTGAGATTGCACCACCGTACTGTGTGTTTTTATTATACTGTAAGTACAGTCTCAAACATAATAGGATTTATTCATAGCATATTTACTCCGCTGAAGTGAGCATAAATATGTAAATGTCTAAGGCTTAGACTGGGAATTGCCTACTGCTGCTTTCAAGTCATGCTGCACTCTCCGCACTCTAAATGCAGGCTGACAGCAGAAACGGCAGAGCCGTACTTCCAAGGAAAGTATTACAGAAGGATCAAGCTTGCATATCATTACCTTACCCCTGACTTCTAATACAGAATGACAGTGGACACACAGTTGTAGCTTTCACACTACTTTAATGGAACAACTACACAGAGAGAGCGAGAGACCAAACGTTGCTGATTGGGGCAGCCCCACCAGAGCATGATTTGAAGGAAGAAAAATCCCTTTTTATAAGATATCATTCAGATGTATGAAGCAAAATAATTTCATGTTGAAATACATGTAAGCGAAGGGGGTTGATTTTGTTCCCTAGTTGTCAGGGCAGAAGAGGACAGCAGAGTGCCTGCTAGCAGCACTCAGATTAAATCCTTTTCCGAGTGAAATAAGCATGAAGTATGTGATGGGAAAGTTATTCTGCTGAAGCCAGTGGATGAAGGTCTGTTGGCTCCTCTGGAGTATGAGCCATCAGAGACCTGTTTCAAAGGCTTAAAGGAATGAGAGGCTACTCCAAGGTGAGGGAACTGTATATGGGGTATATTAAGGTGAGGGACCATGCTTATAGCTTTCTCTAAGGCAGAAAGCTCAATCAGTTTTCAAAGTTGCAAATAAATAAGTAAAAAGACACAGCAGAAAAATTGCTCATGAGGCAATTACCGAAGGGTAGTTGGAGCAAGAAAGAATAATCCCGGCTTCGCAGCTGGGATTTCAGGTCTCAGCAAATATCTGAGTAATCGTCTTTAGCTGTGTACACATTTTAATTCACACCTTTCCACTCACTTATTGCTTCCGTGCCAGATACTTTTTAAAGAAGTGAATCAATTGCCCATAAAAGGTGTCAGATTGTCAACAATGGAAATGAAATCCCCTGGTTACTGAAAAAACAGGCTCAGAGCAGTACTACAAACTTCCACTCACTGCTGAGGCAATTTGCCTCTCATGTAACCTGGAGGGTATCTCTCATTATAATTGCTACTCAGTCCTGGCTTGAATTGCTCCAAGCACTTCTAATACAATCTGATCCCTTCAGACCCTGCTTTACTGCCCCTGTTCAAGCATGAAGAATTCAAGCTGGAACAGGTGCAGAACAGGATGATTAATACAATCTGGGGAACAGGGAGCCTTTCACAAGCAGAGCTGCCAATGCTATCAATTTATGTGGTAGACAACTGCTTTGGGCACTAACCTACTGGATTTCCAGTATCTGGCAGCTTAAGGTCTTGGATGCCTGGAAATTCAGGAGAAATTCACAGAGCCCACACAAAGCAACTTGAGGTGGAACGAACGGTGAGTCTGATACCTCCCTGATCCCCGACGGGGTAGAGAGTCAATTCGTGGTTGTCACTTCAGGACCTGCAAGGGCAGAACGGTCCAAGGGGGGCTCGGTTTATGTAGCATAGTAAAGGCTGACTGCTGTCTGGGCTAACATGGGGATGGGAAGGAAAAATGCTGGCAAGGAAGAAATGCCGCTTATGCTAAAAGATAATGTCAACATGTAAGAACAAACAAGTATGGACTGGCCAGGGATACAGTCACACTAAGTTACTACAGTAACTATTAGTATAAGGACATTGCACAACAGCCTTCCTCTAAGGCAGGGGGAGGCAACTGTCTAGCTACTTCTAAAAACCCTTGAACCTTTATGAAAGGATTCTATTAAAAAAGTGTCTGTAACATTAGGGATTACTTCTGCTGAGTCCAAAGATCCTGTTCTGTTTTCAACCACACAGTAGCCCTTATGTGCCTTTCCCACAAAAACCATATGATCTTCTCTCCTTTCTCTGGAATTTCCTCTGTGTTCTTCTCCACTGAGCATTAGCAGTAGGATTATTTTGTGTTTTCCAGTGTGTTCATCTTACTTTAAGTGCCAGATCTTTGCATTAGCCTTAATTTTTTAATATGTTTTCTGCTTATATGTTTTTACATGACACAGGTAAAGGACTAGATTTTGGCATCATTTAGCTGACAACACAATCATTAACAGAACTGTCTTGGTATTATCTGTATCCCCCATTTTCTTCTATTGTGTAATCCCAATTTTTTCTAAACTTTACAACATAATCACAATTGTAGCCCTCTGAAATCAGCAATGAACGAATCTCTTTTATGGCCATGGCATCATGGAGTCACTGGAAAATCTCCTGCAGATCAGAGGCAGAATTTCCACTTGAGCTGTGAGCTGGTGCATTGTGAATAAAAACTACATAAATCCTATTAATTTCACCCAGTGAAGGCCACTGGTAACATTCTTCCCTGTTACAACCTCCCTTATAAAAGTCCATCTGAATTTTAATACTAAGTTATGAAGAAAAGACAACAACCTAGAACTTAAAAAATAAGGTCTTTTCAATTAACGATTTAAAAACAGGAGAAGGCACCTTATGTACCTTTTTCTTATCTTTCAGATAAAGACCTCTTGGGTAAGCTTGGTAAATCCTTATCTGCTAGATAAAGGACCACTATGATGGGCCTTATCGCTTAATTAAATCCTAGTACTACGTACAATGAAGTCAATAATTTGTTATACAAGATAGCACTTCAAGCCATGGCTGTATTGGATAACGCATCTCTATTGGTTCCCTGTACCACGGCACGCTGTAATGGGTCATGTTTTGTAACCTGCTCCTGGGCTGCAAGGAACTCATTATAGAAAAGGTGCTCAGCTTAATGTGGACGGGCTGCGATAAATAAATCTGTTGGATCGACTAGATAAACTAAGGTCCCCAGACGAAACTGATTTGATATGTAGGGCCTAATTCTGTCAGTCTTCCTTGTAAGGAAATTAGTTGAATGTGAAATGCATTTACATCCACACATATCAGGGCGAAAAAAGAAACCGGTCAATAATAACTATAGCAACTATCACCAGATATCATACCGGCAAGGTCTTCCTGAATACTAAACCCAGCCCAAATGATTCTCTTGTCCACGCAGACAAACATATTTGCATAAAGAAGTCCAATAATTGCAATGCTTCATTTCACTAATTGGCTTATTGGTAATGTGCTAGAGTGATCTGTTCCTGAGTTTGTTTGGCAACAACACTTCTGTACATATGGATAATCCATAAAATCAGGTGCATTGTATCTCTGAGTCTCTGAAGGACTCCATTATAGCCTAAACCCACTACCCATTAGGCCCAGAAAACACAGAGATGGCTTGATCCTGCAATATGCACTGAAGCTCTACAAGCCAGGAGTCTTTTCCTGGCAAATGTGGAAAATTTTAGACTTCGGATCTGCTACTGGCTCTAATCTTGCTTAGCACTGTCAAAATAGAGACTCTATGGTTGGGATTTATTTCCCTTCACTTTTATCAAGACAGATCTCCCACAGCTAAGAGCCACCATTCAGCCCATCTAATGTAACTAAATAGAGGAGGTTCACACAGTGAGTTTAGATTAGGCATCTAACTTCTAGCCAGCTAGAGCTAGAGAACATTTATTCTTCCCTTAGAAGGAATCCCCAAGGAGTGTCTGAGCACGCAGCTGTGCTATGACACAGACGTCTGTCCATGAAGGATGGGGCATCAAAATTCTTGGGTGCTCAGTAAGACAAAATGTCCAGATACGGATCTTGTTCATACTGAAGATGGTGATTGCTTTGAAGTGTGTTATCTTTACTTATTTATGCCAATGATATGCTCAGAACTATATTGTCAATGTTAAGCAGAGACAACTCTTGGCCACTGGGCTAAACAGAAGTAACCATAAAATGACTCTAGATTATGCCGAACAAAATCATCCCTGTTAGGGCTATCCTGTAAACTTAGCATCTCCACACATTTACAGGGTTTGTTACAATCACATTCATGCTTTCATAAAGCTGAGGGCCCAAAAACTGCTTCCAGGAACCACTGGTATCGAGGCCAAGCTAAATATGCTCTAAGTTGCTAGAGCTGTGTGCAGGAGTTCTTGGATTTCACAGCTGGGTACTTCTAGCAAATTGTACTCCTTTCTGTGCACAGTCCCGAAGGATTTCCCCATAAATGCATAGACCTAGTTCTCGCATGTCTGGCAAACTCTTCCTGTATGCTTGCCAAGTTTTAAAGGGCAAGGAATCAACAGCTGATAATTTATGCCAGGAACCTACAATGATCCAAATTCACCCCTCGTGTAATTCTGTTAAAGCCAGCAGAGTTCCAGGGGAGAAGTTGTTGGCTTAGCAGAGTAAATTTTCACTGACATTTGAGGAATACACTGTATCAATTAAAGCAGAGCTAATTATTGCTACTATTATTTGCATTGCAGTAGTTCCCAGAGGCTTTTAACAGGATTATAGCCTTCTGGTACGAGGAGTTCTTAGGAAGGGAAGCTCTGATCTGGAAGTTCATGTACTACAGCTGACATTTGGTACCTGTGCACAATGTCTCTATGTTCGGTGGGGCTCCACAGAGCACGGGGCTTTGCTCGCAGGTATGGGCCACAAGACCCTGGGCCACAGAAGTTGCTTGTGATGCTCTGAGGTTTGCCTAGAGCCACCACGTCTTTCTGCTCTCTACAGAGTGCAAGGGGCCAGCCTGGCCTGTGTCCGGAGGAAGCAAGCCCTTCCCAAACTCCAGCATTCAGGCAAGGGCAACAATGCCGTATATTGGCTCCTTGTTGGGAAACCTTGGGAAACACTCAACCTTTACTTATTCTGATATGCTTATCATGGGGTACCACTCCCTTTGCCTAAGAATGGGGCATCTTAGACATTCTCCACTTTGTTCTGAGTCATTCTTGAAGGAAGGACTACCTCACATTTGTCAGCTTCACCCTGATTCCCCTGCTGCCCCTGACACCAGATGGGCTTCTTGGTGAAACAAAGCAAAGCTTAGTCAGTAAGTCTTCCAGCATACAGACTGAAAAAAAAAAAAATTACAAATAAAATGCTGTAATATGTTTAACACTTGGATTCCTCTGAAGTGTCTTGATTTCTTTTCTCTAGATGCCTAAAATATATTGCAAACACTGGGGTCCAGGGCAATACCCAGGCTCCTGCGTGCTGCTCCTAGTTCAGAACCCAAAGCTACAGCCCAAACCTCCCTGCAGCCAGTTGGAGCTGGTAATAATTTATATATTTTACACTATACTTCAACAATATATGCATTCTATTGAGATTTTGATCTTTGGTGGGTGACCAGCTTTCTAGGGACTCCACACATGACACATTAATAACACACTTGACAGACACATGTCTTGTTTAGACCATTTCTCAGCACACAAGCTCTCCTATTCTCCACCCTAGCAGCTGTTTCAGGGGTCCTTAGGTCACGCCGCCCTGAAGAAATTACAGCTGAAATAAGATGCATCAAGTGGATTGCAGACAACAAGGCAGATAAGCTGCAACAAGTGGATAAATAAGTAACAAGAATGGGGGAGGAAACCGAAAGAAAAATTACAGCTATAAAAGCTGATACACATTAACACTGCCTGCAGCTCTGAAACTACCGTTAGTCCGGAGGCTGTAACACAACCAGAATGTTTTCTGTTCAAAGTTTATCACACCAGTGTTTTTCGTATATTTTAATTATTTCAATCCTCATACTGTTCTCTTTCCTTAAGTAAGATATTTGTTAGTTTTTAAAGTCTCTCCCATTTCCTACTCTGCCTTTGCCCTTCTGGGGAATACGCTTGAAGAGAAAAAGCATCTTTCACCTGTGTATATCTTTTAAGAGGTACCGCTGCCTCCCTAGATCACTGCCACTGTCAATAGGTCATAGATCAGGCCCAGTGGCACCTACAAGAGAGTGAACTTGCTTTTGCACCCCTCATTTGTACACTTTAAATCCAGAATTTCCTGCCAGGTGTGACAGAACATTTGCTGCATCACAGGATTTTGCTGAAATAACCCAAGATCTGTTTAGTGTCCAATTTGGAGGAACTCGTCTATAGACAGGCTTAACTTCGAATGGAAGATGGTGCCTTGGCGTTAGGTGTCACTTTGAGAGGTTCATCACAAGAAGGTTACGAGCCAAGCCCATGACCGGACCACCCATCTCAACCAGCCTGCCACGTTACAAAAACTCAGGCTGGTTTTGCCAGACGAGAATGAAAGCTCCCAAAGAGGTAACTGTGGTTAAAAAATAAGCCAGAAGCACATTTTCTCTGTGGAATTAGGAGCCATTTGCTGTTGATATCACTGTTCTTACTACCCTCATGTTAATTTTAAGTGTTTGAAGGAATTAAATTTGGAAGTCTGCTTTACTGGATTTCTGACTGGCATTTTTTAACCATTTGAGTGTGCATGCAAAAATAAATAATAATTTAAATAAATTAAAAAAAAATCAGAAATTAATGTGTCTGCTCAAAAAATAAGCTACTAAGTATTTTGGAAAAAAATGTTAAAATCCAAAGCTGGTGTATATAAAACTGATAGTGACTATTGCAGCGGAAACAGCTTAATGTGGAGAAGTTAGGACACAATAACTACTACCAAAAGGCTTCAAATAATCAGAAAAAAAGAAGTTTAGCATTTTTCTCCCCAGCTTAGAGAGGGAAATCTGAGGCAGCAGATGCAAGGCAACCTGCCCCAGTAATGCAGCAAGCGAGTGCAGAATGAGGATTACAGGTTTCTTGAGTTCTGGCTCAGTTATTCACTTAATCTCCTTGCAAGACAATCTGTTGCATTCCCAACTGCAGCTGGATTTGCTTTGGAAGACACACAGGCAAATACATTATTCATGCAGAACTTCCAAAAGTATTTAAATAAATTGATGATGATTAGTTCATATAAAGTCATTTTAATTCATGGATTCCAGAAGCAGCAAGTATGTTAACCCCCACTTACAGAAAAGGCACGAGCATACTTTTATTTTATAGCACAGGTTAGGTAGTATTGAGAAAAAGTGGGAGTTTTTTGTACAGAATCCAGAGCAACTATAGTTCCTGGAGTTTGAAAACTGAAGGAATGTCCTGAGTGAAGGTGAGTGACCATACTTCTATCCATCATCATATTTTAGGTCCCTGTTCCACACCTGCTGAAGTTCAGACATCTGGGAACGGCCACTTTTTTGTACCAGAGCTGTGCAAAATGGCTGAAGGACCTGTATATTAACAGAGTAATAGTGAACTATCCTGTTATTCCTCTTTAATATTGGATCGGTGTGTTAAGCAAATAGTAACTTGGTTTGTGTTTGGACTGTCAGTCATGGAAATCAAATCAGCCGTTAAAACGAGAAAAAATATAGGGCATAAAATACCTATAAAATACACTCTTCTACATATTTGAATGCCATAAAGATGCTCCTTGCGAATACTGCTTATGTTTATGTCGTGGTTAAACCCCAGACAGCAATTAAGCCCCACACAGCTGCTCACTCACTTCCCCCAATGGGATGGGGGAGAGAATCGGAAGAGCAAAAGTGAGAAAACTCTTGGGTTGAGATAAAGACAGTTTAATAGGTAAAGCAAAAGCTGCGCATGCAAGCAAAGCAAAACAAGGAATTCATTCAGCAGTTCCCATCGGCAGGCAGCTCCAGATAAAGCAGGGCTCCATCATGCGTAACGGTTACTTGGGAAGACAAACGCCATCACTCCGAACCTCCTCCCCTTCCTCCTTCTTCCCCCAGTTTCTATACTGGCCATGACACCATACGGTATGGCATAGCCCTTTGGCCAGTCTGGGTCAGCTGCCCTGGCTGTGCCCCCTCCCAGCTTCTTGTGCACCGGGCAGAGCAGGGGAAGCTGGAAAGTCCTTGACTGGTGTAAGCACTGCTCAGCAACAACTAAAACATCAGCGTGTTACCAACATTATTCTCATACTAAATCCAAACCACAGCACTATACCAGCTACTAAGAAGAAAATTAACTCTATCCCAGATGAAACCAGGACAGTTTAACGCTTAATTTCCCAGCCTCAAGCAGAAGAGGTACAGAGAAATATGAGAAGAGAGCTGTGAACTGTAACAGGCTGCTGCTGAGACTGGTCGAGTGTCACCCCACACACTTCTCCTCCATCCAGCCTTTAAAGCGTCCAGAAAACTCCCCCCCTTGCCAGGAAATCTGTTTGTATTGCAAACCAGCTACACAAAAGAAAGATCGATACCAAGCAGCAATGGCTGAAATCCTGGCCCCACGGAAATCATCATGTTTTTTTACCATTGATAGTAGTAGTTCACATTTCACCACCTCCACATCAGGCAATCAGTCAGAGGTGGACTGATTGACTATGTATTAAATTATCAGCAAGCATCGCCTACTGATGGTCTGTTTCCTAAATTAAAGTCAGAATTTGGCTGTGAGTTTGTAGGAACATGTAAAGAATAAATCTCTAGCTGTACAGTTGTGAAGGAAACCTAAAAAATGAGACCAAATGCAATGCAGAGATAAGTCTGCAGGGAGCCCGGAACAAAGTGACATGAGAACTTCCCTATTCTCATAGCGAGGGTTTAATCAGATAATGCCGATAATTTAAATACTAACATTGTTAATTATTTCCATGAAGACTCATCCACCTGGGAAAGTTTTGCCGTTTACTTGAACTAGGCTCTGTTAAACTGTTTTAGATCAGATTGGGCTTCTTCTTAAGTGGTGTAACCTAAAAATTTGTTTTATATGAAGGCATAATTTTATACTGCGTTTAACCCGGTCTGTGCAGAATGCCACAAGTCCTGATACCCCCGTTAAAAGGAAAACTAGGAAAAGGCGGGAAGGAAACTCAAAAGGAAAAGTCTTTTTGGTGAATTAGTTTTCTGTGGGATCAAGTAACCCAAACTAATCTACTCTGCAGCCACAATATCACTAGGTTCTTTGAAAAGGAGAGGAGGAGCACGTAGCTAAGCAGCCAGGAGGGAAGCGCCTAGAGAAAGGGCTAGCAGAAAAGGACTTTTAGCTTGCAGTGAAACTGGATTTGGCATGTTGTAACACTGAACCTGTAAAGTACATACCCAGGTGAGGTCTGAGTGGAGAAGCAAGAACAACATGGCCTGAACTATTTTAGTTTAGTTTATGCAAGCATTAACTCCCCTCAAACGCTCAAGCCTTAAATGATGGAGAACCACAGATCTACCTAACATAGCCCAAATTGTCCCTTTCATGGTGCATTTTAATCCCACTAATTCATGGGGTTTTTTTCCACATAAGAGGCAGGTAAACTTGGGGGGGGGGGTACAGCTGGACCTACAACCTACTGAAACTTCGAAGCAGCCCTCTGTGAGCTGGGCATTTCGGAGGTGCCACGAGGAGCCTCCCGCTTTGGCGAGAGACATCTACAGACTCTCATCAGGAAGGCTTGGGATGCTGAAAAGCAGCGCCTGAATCTCCCGTTCCCACTCCCCACTATTTGTCCCGGTCAGGTAAAGGCACAGCAGCCGACTCGGCCGCCCTCCCCACAGAGCCAGGCTGCGGACAGCAGCCTGCCCCAGGGCCGGAGGCCGGCGGGCCTGCTCCCCCGTGAGGGGGAGGCTAGGCCCAGGCACCGCGGACTGCCCGCGGGGACGCCGGGCAGGGTGCAGAACCGCTCGGGCACGGCTCCACGGCCCTACCCTGCGCACCCCGCGGGACGCCGGCGCGGCAGGGGTAGGCGTAAGGGCAGGGGCCGGGGCCCAGCCGCCATGGCGCCTCCACCGCCGCGCCCCGCGCGCATGCGCCCCCCCGCCCCTCCGCCCCGGCACGTGCCGCTCCTAGCACACGCGCACTCCTGCGCCGCCGGGAGGAGGCCCTTGGGCGCATGTGCAGCGGGCGCTGACGCTAGCCGGCGCGCGGCGCGGCTGGGGCCCGGCTAACCAACCAGCGGCGCCGGCTGCCCGCCCTCCCCGCGAGGGAGGGTCCGGTCCTCCGCCGTCCCATGATGCAGCGCGGGAGCGGCGGCGACAGCGACGGCGGCGGCCGCCATGTTGTGGTAGTTTGTTGTTCTTCTGCCGAGGGTGCGTGCGGAGGGGCGGCGGGAGGGGGAGCCGCCCGGCGCTGAATCCCAGCCCTTCCCCGTCCCCCCGCTCCCCGCCGCTCCTGGGGGCGGCGCGGGGTCGCCGCCGGGAGCCGCCGCCGCCTGGGCAAGGCGAAGAGCCATGGCTGCCGCCCTGGGAGGAGGCGCAGGTGGGTGCCGCGGCCCCGAAGGGCTTCGCCTGGGGGCGGGCGGGGGGGCTCGGGGCTGCGGGGCCTCGCCTGGGGGAGCGGGGCCTGGCTGGGGGCGGAGCGGCCGGCGGGGCTGAGGGGAGCCGGGGGCTGCGGGGCCTTCTGGGGCGGTGGCGCCGCTGCCGCTCTGCCTCCCGCCCGGGTGGGGGCGGCGGGCTCGGGGGTGCCGGCGGGGCGCGGAGCGGGTGGGCCCCGCGCTCCCGGCGGGGAGCAGAAGCTCGCCCGGTACCGCAAGGCCCTAGGGGCTCCCCTCGTGCTAATGGGGGTCGGCGTCGTGCGGTGATGGGAGCTGTTGTCTCCCCTCGGCCGGGGTGGGCCGGGAAGGGGCAGCAGCTTCATCCCTCACAGCAGGTGCGGGACCTCCGGGCGAGATGGATGTGTTTATTTAGAGACATTCGTTCCCGTACTTTTTACAGCTACAGTATGTGACCTGCTTGAATAACTTGCCTCTCATCTGGGAAGTAGTTATAATTTATTTTACAGACTGCCCAGAAGCAGAAGGTCTCACTTGGAAACTGTAAAATGAAGTCAGTGCTTGGCCCCAGGACTCTCAGGCGCACCACTTCTCTTCTTCTTGACTAAGGACACTTCTTCTCACAGCATTTTAAATGACAACTCAAAACCCTCTGTGGCTCTGACTGGTGTATTAAGCAAATTTTAAAATGAGAACGTTTGGTTCAGTGATTAAAAGAAAGACTTGCAGGGATCACACTGAGGTGTTCAGAAGAGATACAGTTAAGAAAACATGTCCGTTTCTGGTGGTGTGGGCCTTGTTTCACTAGGAATAACAGTTTTGATAAAGACTGGTCAGAGCCATCAGCTGACCCACGCGTCCACGTCTGTACAAAAGTTTGTCATGATTTTAGTCAGTGTTTTTTCTGTAAGTAGGTGTCACAGAGAAGAGAGTGATTTGTCAATGTGATCATTCACCTAAGTGGTCATACTGTTCACCATTTTTAGCTTAATTGGTAACAAAGTACATAAACACAACTAAATTTCCTACTAAAGGTAAATGTTACAAAGAAATTCCCAAATTTAGGAGTTGAGTTTGGGAAGAAGGCAGGAAGGGCAGCACTGATTGGTAAAACAGTAAATATTTTAATATCTTGGGCATTGTTTTAATGGTGTTAAATATATTGCAATGTAAGTTATTATACAAAAGTCTTTGTGCTAGTTTCTGTGGTTCAGATCTGTTACATGTGGTGTGGAAGTAAACTTTGCATGCACGTTCTATCTCTGGAAGTTTTTTTTGTAGTATTGTGAGGACAGAGTAAAGGAAGTGTCAATTCTGGAGCATTTTGGTTCTTGTGTTTAAAACTGCTGCAAGTTGAATGAGCATGCTTTCATGTACAAGGGTGTATGCAGCAGACAACCTTCAACTATGTGGTGAAACTGCAGTTTCAAAACTATTTTTTTGTTGTTGTGGATTAGTACCATTTGTGTCTAACCATTAATTAGGATCCGCTTGTATTAAGTGGGCACAAGCAATTGTTTGTTCAGCATTAACACTATGCTCATCAATAAATGGTGGCCAATTAAATATGACCCTTGCTCGTATAAGCAGTATTTGTTTAGTCAAGATGATTGCTGTGCAGCACTTGCCTGAATGAAGAAACCCAGAGGTGTCACACACTTATGTCTGTATCACTAGTCAAGGAAAATTCCTGGTTGAAGTTGTTAAATACACACTTAAAACCTGGTAAAAAAGCCTAGAACTTACAGGAATGGTATATGCAACTCTTCTTGGAAAGGGACTACTATCCAACGTCAATAGTGGTAACAAATGGGAAAGAAGCCCAGGACTAAGTGGTTATTTGGCTTAAATGTTTTTGACCAGTTAAAGTTTTAACTGTAGGAATTAATATTTTGGATTTAGTTTTTGGGTTTTTTGGGGGGAGGGAAAGACTTTGAAATATGGCAGTAACAGCACCCCAGTGTTTTCTAAAAAAAAAAATAAAAAATCTAGTGATTGATAAAGTAATACAAAATAGGTCTTGGAAAAACAGAGTGTTAATTTGATGACATTGCAGGGTAACAGTTGGCAAAGTGAGATAGTTTTGGTTTTGAAGATGCAGGTTAAAGTTTAAATCTTCTGTAAGGATACGTTGCAGGGCTGAAAAATGAAATGTGAAATGGCTATGTTGGCTGAACACTTAAATGTATTTGATGGAAGGAAGGTGATTTGTCTGTTGGACAGCATGTGTGGACTCATTGGTCATTTCTAATTTTTTAGGTTCTTGGGAAATACTGGCTTAATTCATAAGAATAAAGTATTCGTATGTACTTGTCTGATCAGATACTTGTGTTGGTTCAGCTAAGCTTTCTAAGGATGAAGGTAAAGGCTCTTTTGGTGGTAGGTTTCACAAACATAAACTGGAAAGTTTTCAAGTGGTGGTCTGTGAGGTCTCTGGGAGTGATTCACAGCTTCATATTACTTCACAAATTCTTTTGCAGTGGAGCCTGATTCAACTTGCTTCTAATTCTAGAATGGCTGTATTGAAACACAGAAGTTCAAGGGGGGTATGCTGGTGATGAAGAGGCACTTTGAGGGCTTATAGTTGCTCATTAGTCCATTGATATGGTTAAGTCAATGGTTCCCAAACTTTGATTCAAACTTTCATATAAGAACAGAACCAAAGCAAACATGTCGAAAGTTGAGTAACATATTCTTACTTAAAGGGGGGCTACAAAGAGCACGAAGGCCCTCTCTTCACAAAGAGCCACATGGAGAAGACAAGAGGCAACAGCTACAAGTTGCGCCAGGAGAGGCTTCACTTGATATAAGAAAGACTTTTTTTTTTTTTTTTTTTTTTTACAATGAGAGCAATCCCTCACTGGAAAAACCTTCCCAGGGAGATGATGGAGTCTCCATCACTGGAGGTTTTCAAGATGTGATTGGACAGGGTGCTAGATAACTTCTCATCTAGGCTCCCTTTCCCACGAAAGGTTGGACCAGGTAGAACAGCTCAGGTTGGAAAGGACCTCAAAAGACTATGATTTAGGGATCATCTCCTTATAGTGTAATGTAATAACTGTGTTGTGTAGATGGTGAAATTTTTTCTTGGTATTTACTACAATCAATTTACAGCTAGATTTTAATCTCATTTAGGGAGAGATGATTTCAGGATAAACAACAAACCATCACTAAAACAAAGCAAGGAGCTCTTCTTATCTCGATTGTCTGCCATACTGAAGTAAGGGAAAACTGTTGTAAGTTTTCTTCCTTTCAGATTAATTCACTGCTGATGAACTTTAGTGGTCTAGAAGACTTTGAGTGTAGATATCCTTGGGGTGTAAATCACGACAGGGGATGGGGCAGAGGAGGAGCTGAAGAGGGCCCCATCTATACACATCTACTCCATATTCCTGCTGAAGTCCTGCACCAAGAGTAGCTGAGTGGGTGTTTCTCTACCTCTGAGCCTGTTACATTATTCCTTCAGCTTGAACTTAAGCTGTCATCAGTTTTGCTTCATTTTAACTAATCTGAGGGCTGCTGTTGTGCTCTCAGCAATGTAGTGGCTTTAAAAACCTCTTGTGAAGCTGTTGATAAAAATTGGAAAAAAGCTTATACTGCTAGCACAGCAAGCATCTTTCTCTGTGCTGTGGGTCACTATCCTATTCAAAGATGTAGTAAAAATTCCCCAGTGTGACAAATTCCATTGAATTTTTTGTGCTTCAGGCTATTCGGCAGCAGCATACAGGGACTGGAAATAGATTCTGCATTTGTGCCTAGGTGAAAGTGGATGGAGTGCTGGCCATATTTTGGTCTCTGTGGGTATTGCATCCTACTTTATTAGGTGGACTGATGCAACTGGTCACTAAAACTTAACAGTTATATTGGAATATGCACACACTGAAACTCCTCTAAGTGTCAAAGGCCTATAGAGTTTACAATTTATGAAATACAAATATATGATCATGGGCTATTGTACCAGCTAAAGGACTAGTGCCAAAAAATATTACTACTCGAATGAACTTGTGGCAGGCAGGTTTGCTTTAAAGCGTAGCAGTTTTTAATCTCTTTATGCTTCTTTGACAAGCTTTCACTGAAAGTCACGTTCTTCTGAATGTTCCCTCATTTCAGGTCATCTAAATTAAACATAGCCTTAGTATCACTTGTTTTTACAAAAGCCAAACGATGCTTTATTGCATCAAATGCTAAACCTCAGATTTTAGGTCACACACAAATTGTTGTCCAGGATAAGTTAAGGTGATGGTTGTCACTGACTTGACCAACAAAACCTCCAAGTAAGTGATGTGATTGGTCCAGTGTTACATTCTGCTGTAATGCAGCCTCAGTTTTAACTATAACTTTTGGTGGCTGTGAAAGATGCTGGAGAGTTTCTGGAGAGTTGCAGTTTCTCATCAGTATCTAAAGCCGTTTGGGAACGGAGTTCATGTGGATTTCATTTAAACCCTTGGCCTTCATTCACTGTTCAGTGTTTGTGAGGCAAGGCTTATGACACTTTTAAAATGTTTTTCCAAAGCAAGTATCTTTTCAAATCCAAGCAGACTTTGGAATTTTTTTTTTTTTTTGTGGTTTGGTGGTTCTGGATTTAGATGTAGTTTATCTAAAAAAAAAAAGCTAGTGACTTGCTTTGCACCATGACAAACTCTCTAAAAAAAGTTGGTTTTGAGAAGCTAAAAAGAATTTATCTCCTGTAGAACTTAATTTTTTCTACTTTATTTGTTTGGGGAAGCTAAACTCTGTCCTGTAGGAGTAATTTGGAAGGAAAACATGAAATACACTAGTTGAGGAACATGTTATGCAATCGTTACATTGTTACAAATACTTAGTCACTGAATACCTAAGGCTTCTGTGAGTAATTGTTTACCAATATAAAGACTCCATGATGTCTGTCCCTGAAAAGATAAACTACACCCTTTGTGTTTGTGTGGTGTATTTGTGCATGTGTGTTCTTGTGCATAATGCAGTAGTAGGAGTGAACGTGATTTTTATGATGGGGATAGAGAGCTTGATTCTCTGTAATAAATGGGACTTGATTCATAGTGTGCTTCATAATGTGTTAGGTTTACATCACAGACTCGGGTTCAGGAGTTCCTGTTGACCTTGTGCTTTTACTGCTAGAAGTTGTTGTGATTCGTTACCAGAAGTTTTCATTCAACTGGTGTTAGTAGTACAGTTATGTTGCCAGCTTGTGTTTTAGGCACGGCTGTTTCTCATGAAACCTGTTATTCTTCTGTATCGCATGGCAAGAGATACTGAAACTCAGTTCAGTGTCGGGGGCAGAAGCATAGGTCTGTTTTTAAATGGTATACTCAGTTCCTGAAAATCAAGACACTACAATACCTATGTGTTGTGTAACCTTTTGCAATGAAATATGAAGACAAATATTCTGTAGATACAAACTATTACATGAAGATAAGATGGTAAGCTGTTTTTAATCTGGAGACGTGTGCTTGAAATGCTGTCAAGTTGTCATGTTGAGTGTTTTAAATATGATACTGGGGAATGGGATAGATCAAGATGGACTTGCTATGTTCAGCATTAAATCTAAGCATAGAGAAGTGGTGTTTTTTTCACGTGGTAAATGACTTTTTTCCTCTAGTTTTGTTTTTCTTCCTTTTTTTAATAGCTCCCTTACCTGTTCTGCCCAAAAGCAGTGCAACTTAATTACTTTCTTGGATGACCTGCTGGGTAAACAGTGTGTAATACTTTTTTATCCATTGAACTATTGGATCATTGTGGCTTCTTCATCTTGTTTTGGATAAGGAAAAATCTTTGATGCTTTTTCAATGCCTAAAACTAATAGTATGTTTGATATTCATGACAGTGTAATATTGAAGGGAACCAAAATAGAAAATTTTGAACTGTTATGGAGGTTTATGAGACAGCATGTGGTTAGTGTTCCAGAAAGTGTGCAGGTGTATTTCTAGGAAGAACAAACAATGCAGTCATCAAATGTTTTTCCTAGTCTAGAAGTCTTGGCCATCTCATTGCAGTAAAATACTCCATCTTAGCAACAGTTGCTATGTAGGACTACCTTTTTAGGCTATGTTGGTACCATTTTAAGACGTTAAGAGCTCTGCAGTGTTCCCGCTGATTCATCTTCTACGCTTGTGAGACTTGACTGTGTAGCTTAGGACTTCCATTTTACATAGAAAAATGATTAGTGAAGGTTTTATTGAAAGGGTGTCCACAGAGTTAGAAACTACCATCAGCATAGCCAAAGAGGAAATGAGGCTTGTGCTTTGTGGATTTCTAGTGTGGATGATCTGTCCTTATTAAGCAGGAAAAAAGATAACAGTTCTGGGCATATATCATAAAACCAAAAAAAAAGCTGTATAGAACAGCTTATAGCAGTACTGGTGCTACACCAGGGTAAGTGTAAAGTAAACAGGAACCTTTTAGTGTGGGGAATCAAGTGTGTTTGGCTGTCTTTGTGCTTATTCTGGTTCACAGCTGGCCAGAGCCTGGCGAGGCAGGCTGGTCAACAAAACAGCCAATGTTAGTCCATCTCTGCAGCATCCTGCAACTTCTCTGTCCCTTTGATAATGGCGATTTTCTTAGAGCTGCAGTAGGAAGAGGCAAGTGGTGGATTATTCCTTTTGTTTTCCTGTGTAACTGGTCTGTCCTGCTTACTTACTCAGTGCTTTTTTGGTATTTGATAGGTCTTGTTTTTCTTTTCCTTCTAGTGCTGCCTGGAAGTTAGAGAGGGTCCTTAGTGTGTTTAGTGATCACCTGTCAGGATCTTCCAGTTGATATCCAGCTAATGCGCGCATGTCTTGGTAAGCTTTGCCATCAGAGCCTTGAATTGAGGCGAGGAGCCGTACCCGTTGTGCGGCACGTCTTAGTAACAGTTGCTATGTACGACTGCCTTTCTAGGCTGCAGATACTGCTGGAAGAAATACAAAACCTCTTCCAACTCGCACAACGGATATTTTCCTGCTTAAAAAGCTTATGTTCATGGATTCCCCCCTCCCTTTTTTCTTCTCTCCTCACCTCCCACACAGTAGTACTGAAAATTATATATATAAAAAAATAATCTTTGGCTGTTGTTCTCAGTGGTTTTGTGCTCTGCTGATGCCGAGTGTGCCTCTTTCTGTACAAGTTAATGTTTTACAGGCACTTAACCATGCTTGACGCAAACATTGACTTACAAGAATTTCTTAAGGAGAAACATCCATAAATGTTACACTGACTGTTGTTTACTGGTATTTTCCAGTGTTATTGCCTAGACAAGTAGAAGAAAAATGAAAATATGTGTAGTTCTAGAAATGGAAAAAAAAAATGATGCCTCACTGAGGTTTTTTAGGTATCACATCGCACTGCAGGTGTAAGGCCTATGTCCGTTTCAATGCTTGCTGTCTCACAAACGATGAAGCTGGCAATGAATGCTGTTTGTAGATGCGTGACTGTTGTGACCTCCTTTTCTAAAGGAGAGCTACAACCTGCTTTGGGCTCTGACAACACTTAATGTCAAAATGGTGTAATTTGTAATGCTCATTGTTAGTGTCAGCTGTCACAGAACAAACAAGCATAAAAAAGAAAAGCTGACTCCCTCTGTCCCGAAGATCTTGATATCATAAGTGTGTGATGAGAACAGGGAGGTGGTGGGGACATAGGTGGAATAGTTCTTAAAAGCTGCGGTCACCACACACAGATTGACCAGTCATTTTTGAGGCTTTTGTATGCATCCTGCAAGAGGGGACTTGTGAAAAGGGCTTTGCATGGATGTAATTCAGCTTTGGATTTTGGTAGGAGTTGCTCAGAAATCAGGAATAGGATGTGAGAAATTTGGAGGGGTTGGAAGAGCTGGAGGATGGAGGTTTGTGGTGTTGGCTGAGTGGGGTCCAGGTCTACACTAGAAGCTTGACAGGAACTTGAACCCTCTTTTGGTATTGTTTCTTCACTAGCAGTAATACTAGGTTGAAGTGCTGTTACGGCCGTGAAAGTTAACTATTGGGCCTGGAAAAGCACAATGAATTATAATGAAGAGTGTTTCTTTTTGCTGTAGAGAGATCTCAACAGAGAAAAAGTTTGGCACATAACTTTGTGTTGTCTGGATTTAAACCTGGCTGATGTGAAGGTCCATCTGTGTAAGAATTGTGTGCTGAAGAGCTAAGATCTTGTCTTCAAGTGGTGTTGGCTTATAATACAGCTCTCTGTAGTTCTCAAAGTGGTGCCTGGCATGAAAAAAATACAGTATCTTGCAAGCAAGCAGGCATAGCTGAAACAGAAGTTGCTGTCTTCCTGATGGTGGTCGTTGTCTTGAGCTGTGTTAGTCAGTATGTGGACACTCGTAATTTGGGTTGCTGCAAAACCAGTTGCATTACCTTAAAAAAAAAATAAAAATCTTTGGCAGTGCTTACATCAAGTCAGTGTATTTCCGGCTGTAAGAACAATGGCGGTGCAGAATATTTGTGCCCTTAAAATGGCAGTGCACTAATAATCACTGCAGCGTGGTTTTGAATGACCATGAGGAGAGCAAGGTGGCATTTTTTTTTTTTTTTTTTCAGAGATCACAAAATTTAGTGTTCAAGAGGAAGACAGTAAATGTTTCGATATCTGTCTGGCTTTCCCCTCTGGGTGAAATAGGAATTGGAATTGAAGGAGGTTGCAATATGTAGATGTTTGAGCAGAGAAATGTAAAACAACTGTTTGTTTCGATGGTGTTGGCCCATGTAAATTAGTTTAAATGTAGAAGATTAATTAAAATATAAAAGTATCTGTAGGGAGTAAGAGGGGGAACCTGATAAAGGGGAATTGTTTTTACCTACTGTTTCAAAACAAGAGTTGCCACACTTGACTTGTGTTGCATCGTAATTCATACTCAGCAGTCTTATTTTCATAACTGTTTATGATTGAAATTCCTGGTTTGAAAGCTCTTAATTTAGTTACTGCAAGAACCGATTTTTCTCTTTTTAATGTTTTTACCTGCTTTTAAACTTCTATCAGTCACTAACAGCTGTATTTTGATTATATGAAGTAAGGAGTGAGTAGGTTTGTCATTGCATGTGGGGAATATTCACTAAAGGATACTGGGTTGAGTTTAAAGGGCTGAAGACAGATTTGGTTTTGAAGGTTCATTAAAAAAACCCAAACAAACTCAAAAAAGAGTTGATCCTTGGCATTGTACTTGGTCAAAGAGTTGAGTGCAAATAGAGTTAGGAGAATGACTGGATATATGGCATTTTAGAGTTCACCAATTCAGACTGTAAGGCTGGAAGGACTGGATTGCTCCACATCCTGTATTTTGCAGACTGTTGAACTGCAGCCAGTTTCCCCATGTGCTGAGCATAAATTTTATTTGCCCACTTGTTTGACTCTTACAAAAGTCATTAAAATGTGTAAAAAGACACTAATTTCAGGTGTGCATTCTCTGTTGGGCTGTAGCGACAGGGTGGGAGAGGGTATGTGCTTCCAGTTTACAGATGAGACCTGGATGTCTGAACAGAGCAGATGAGCTTTGCATTTCTTTTGCAGATAAATGGAAGTTTTAATATTTTTAAGTAGCAAAATTATCATTTGCAAACTAAGCTACACAAGAGTAGTTTGTGATTTGTTAGGCTAAAGTGAGGGTGCTTGTTGAGAGAAATATATGGAGCACCAGTTTTATCTTGGAAGGCATGTGCATGCTTAGGTACACAGCGTAACCTGCTTCAATGACTTTTAGTGTTTTTAATGCCCCAGTCGAGATAATTGATGCTGTATTACACCTGACTTCCCTCTTCTGTTTCGGGTTGCTGGTACTGTCTGGCCTTGTGCTGACCTGAGGTTCAGTCCTATTTTCAAAGAGCCTTTGCAGGCTCAGCACGGGTAGATGAGCCAGTGGCCCCCAAGGCAAGCAGAGATCTGGCAGGCGTTGTTCCCTTCGCCTCCGTTGCACCTCAGTTTCATGCATTTCTGGGGAGCTTCTGTCTCTGGGATGATCTTCGTTGGCAACATTTACCAGTGGTTTCTCTCATGGTCTATCTGTTTTCCTTGGGTCATTCTCACCTCAGTAGTGAGAAGAGGGAAAGCTATATAGTACATGATGGTTTTGTTTTTGGTTTTTTTTTTTTATTATTGAAGCATGTTGGTATTTATCTGTTTTCCTCACGTTACAATGGAAAGTAGAAAAAGCTATTTTTGCATCTTCTAAAAAACAGCCCCCCAATCCCACCTAAGTGATTACTTCAGAAACTTTTCATTTCAGTAAGAATTACTTAATGTGGTCACCTTCTTTACAGATGATGACTTTGATCAGTTTGATAAGCCTGGTGCAGAAAGGTCTTGGAGAAGAAGAGCTGGAGATGACGACTGGGACAGGTAGGTAGAATATCTTCATGTTCAGTTTCTGTATGCTGAATTACACTGCTCTGTGTTCCCATTCTGGCATTTTGTATTCTAACATTTAGATAGCACACATTTAGATACTAATGAAGATGTTGGTTGTTATGCGTGTGTCAGCCGATGCTGGATTGTGCCAAACATGTACTTGCCTTGAGGAATATAGAGAGCACTGTGAAGAGATACCACTTAAAACTGGATAAATACAAAGTATTTATGGTGTGTAATTAACTCTGCAATTAATGTCCTGGTTTTCCTTTTAAATATTAAGTAGATCTCAATGGTTTAAATAGTTAGATTTTGCTAGTATTTGAATTTGCTCAACTTAATTTTTTTTTTTAACTAGATGTTTAAATTCTTATCCTCAAAGTCCTCCTTCAGTTTTACATTGGGCAAGAGTAATGGAGCTTAGGTATAGGCTTCTATTGAAAAAATATGACTGTTGTGAAGATTTAGAAGTATGTATGAATTTGGTTATTTTGGAGGAGAATAAGAGCATATTCTTTTATGTGAAGGCACTCTAGCTGGGAAAGACTTGAATCAAGCTGCTGGCTAGACTTGTCTATTCTTTCTGGGAGAAAACTTTTCACTTTTTTGTGGGGTTGCTTTTTTATTATTCCTTTTTAGCAACAGAGAGACTTGTTCAGACTTTGCCAGTGGTTTTCACTGTAAAAAGGGGGAAAAAACATTCCAAACAGATTTTTGTCTTTTCTAATAACCATTCAAGTGATTGTAGTAAACAGATTTTACCCAAAGTAGTTTTCCGCTGAGCTGAGCCCTTGGAGTGAATCAGCTACTCCACATTTATCGTCATTCCAGAGGGATTAGTTTCCTCTTCTGTGCTTTTCTGCTAGGTTAAGTAGGTAGTTTTCATTGCTGTAGGAGGTGAGTAAGAGTGAATAAGGAATTTGGACAATAGCTTCAGTGTACAGGGTGTTCTGCCCAATGCTGCTGAGGGGTGTCTGCTCTCTGTCATGCCAGCACAGCTTCTTTGTGGGTTGGATGGCGAACTGCATCAAGGAAATGATCTGGTTGGAGAGTGTAATTAAAATAACTTGTTCAGCCTCGGTCACTGTACTGTGCTGCCTCCCAGCCCCAGCTCTGGGTATTTGGAAACACTGAAGACAATATTACAGGTGAAATGCTTTGTATTAGAACATTTTCTGAACTTTTTGCCTTTGCTGACTTCATGGTATGAATAGGTGGGCTCTTAGATGCTGGCTGGTCACATTTGTTTTTAGCTGTCCCACTCTTGCCACTTCAGAAAATTTGGAAGAGTCAAACAGCTGTTGTATCGGAAGTTGTAAGCTTATTGCCAGTGGTTAACTCCTTGTGGCAAAGCTATTTTTATAGGACTTGAGAAAGGTTATAGAGCATTTTCACTAAGCTGAGACTTTGAAGCACACAAGGATTCAGTTTCAGAAAAGTTTTTGTTTGTGTTTATTATTAATTGCATATAATTTAAAATAGGTGGGCAAAAATCATATTGTTTATTCTTTAGTGAAATTGTAAGGGAAGTGGTTTCAGGTGCAGTGCTGGAGATTCCAGAGTTTCATCTTGCTGATCATTTCAGAAAATGTTTTTTTGCAACTGTATCTAATAGAATATTATTTTATTTGCACGTGTTGGAATTTTTATTTATTTATTTTTATTATTATTATTATTATTAATTCTTTTCAGATCGCCAAGCTATCTTTGGAAGTGTTAAGTTCTATGGTTGTCTGGGCAATTACAAATGCTGTACATAGATATATTGTTGCCTGATGTAATTGCTTTAATTTTTTTAACTACTGGCCTAATTCAGTATAGGATACAGTTTCTTGAAGATGGAAAAAAGGCCGAATGAACACAGTAGACTTGTTTTTTTAATCCTTCATGCTTTGTTTTGCAACCTAAATCACTTTTTGTGGGGGAGGGTGAAGGAGTTATGCTGTTAGTCATACATCCTGATCAACCATCAACTCTTACTGTATTGCTACTTAACTGAGTACCATCCCCCAGTCATTTAAATAATTTTGAATTTGCAGATCACTTTCCTTTCTCAGGCACTGGAGGGTCATAACTGAGAGCTGGAAGGCCCCAGTTATTTGGGAGTACAAATGTAACATTGTTCTTGGAGAACTTTCCCCATGACATTTTTTTTGCAAATTCTTTTCCTGAAACACTTGTGTCCTTGCTACTGCTCATGTTTAATGAGGCATGCTCATGAAATTGGAGGCCAGAAAGGGCCAGTCTGACGTCTTTATCACAGGCTGTTAATTTATACGTTTATCTCTATAAGTAGCCCAAGGCTTGGGTTTGGGAAAAACATGCAGGTCTGGTGCGATCCTGTGAGATGACAGGGCTGATTTAGTAGTTGACTTCTGCTGAAATTCGCTTGTTCTGACCCTTCTCTGAGATTATTTCTCTACAGTGGCAGAAAACTTTCCACTTGTTGTTGTCTTTCTTTTTTATTATTATTCTCTTCCTCATTTGGTGAGCTGATTTCATTCAGTGAGGGGAATGTTGAGTATTGGGAGTTGAGGAAGGGGAGGAAATGGGTCCGTCTCTTCTGAGAGCAGTGAACTCTTAGATAATCTTAACCCTAATTTTCTAGAATTGTGGTTTTGGAAAGACCTTTGTGTCTTGATGATAGTGAGGGTGAGTTGTCTTCGGAACTATCACAGATGTGTACTTTTATTCCAGTTTATTTTGTGTGGCTTCATGTGGTATCAGATTGCAACCATTCGTTTTTGTCTGTTTTTCTCAGCTAACCTAAGGTCTTTTAGTATCTGGGTGGGTGGGTTTTTTTGTGGTTTTTTGTTTTTTGTTTTTTGGTTTTTTGTTTCACTAGTCAGATCTGGTAATTCTGGCCCCTCTTCTTTCTGATAGATAACTTCAGATTTGGCTATTTTAAAAGAAGCTTGCTTACTTTGCAGGCTTTTCTCTATTACTTTGTTTATTCAAAAAATTACCAGTGGTGATTTTTCTTTTTTTAATTTATCAATGAAAATATTGAATAACATTGAATATTTTAATATGTTTTGAGGGACATTCTGTGAAACATTTTTGTTTCTGTTATGAGCTTCATTTATGTGCTAGTGTGAATTTTTTTGACTGTCAAGTAATAAGCCAAAGCTTTTAAAAAAACTAGAATAAGTGATTACTTCTATTGACCAAATGTTTAATCTTTCAAAAAAAAAAATCGCATCGAGGATATTTTTTAGTAATGTGTTGAATAGCCCTAACTATGTTTAGATAATTAATTTAATCTTTCGCCTTCTTTTCCATTCATTCTTGATCTGGATTTCTTACTGCCTGAACTTGCTTTTCCTCTGAATGTTGCTGTAACACATACTCTTGCTGTCTTTTGGAATTTCTCTAATGCGGCTTTATTAAAAGCTGTCAGTGGTGGACCATAGTGCTGGGAAATATTTTTCAAACCTTTTGGTGCATTTGTCAGATTACTGGCAGCTGAAGAGATTAGTGACTTTTTCCTGCTTCAATTTTGGCTCTAAATTCTTCTGAAACCATTTCTGTTACGTAGAGTTTTCTGTCTCTGAAATAAAGGACTTAAGTTCTAGTCAGTTTGCTCTTTGGGATGTATGAAATGTCTTATGTCCCAATTTTTGTTTAATATTGCAGTGAGCGCAAAACAATTGCTTTTTGTTAATGTTCAGTCATTCCTGGAACTGTTTGAGGTAGTAACTATGAACAAATACTGTGTATGGATGATAACATCCTATTTAGTGCTGATTTGGAATATCATTTAGCCCACAAGATTTTTATTCCCCTCCTGTATTGTCTGTACAGTAGCCAGCTCTGAAAGAGATGTTTCCGTCTGCTAAAACAACTTCTAGCACTGATTTATGTCTTGGGATTGGCTTCCCCATTCTCAAGTACTTCCTATACAGTCCTAAGGAACTCTTATACACATTTCCATTCTGTTCATATAGCCCATTCTCACTTTGGGGTATTTAATTTTTATGAGTATCTAAGGCTTTTTTTTTTTTTTTAAGGTGTGCAGGGAGAAATAGGTTCACATTCTTGAAATACAGCTCATATTTCAAATCACTGGCATCTCATTTTAGTCTTAGGATATGCATGTTCTAATATGTGCATTTGTCAGTAATAAGTGTTTATTCTAGGAGGAGGAATCTGTTTACTCCTGTCACTAGGTAATTCTTTCACTGAATGAAGAATGAGATTAAGCAGTTGTGCTAAATCTTAACTAATCTGGACTGTAGTTCTTTGTGTTGCATCCTATTTATGGGACAGGTGCTACGTGATGGCAGAAGTTTTGTAAGCCAGGTATTTCTATGCTTCCGGAATTCTTAGCCACACTTACAAAGATGGTGAAACATGCATTCGATTTTGTCATCCTACAAATGTCTGTTTGACCTTACCCTCAACTTCAGGAGGAGGGAATAAAGTATTTATGAAAGATCTAGGCCTAAGTGGCTCCCAGGCCAGCTGGCCTCCCAGCGCCTCCCTGCTGAAGCGCAGCTTGGGCCACATGGTGGCCTGTAGACTGAGTCTTGCCCACAGGACATTACTGTCTCCCTTGCTTTTTCCCTCGAGAGATGGGAAACAGCACTTTGGACAGCATGCCTAAACAACCTTGAAGGGAAGGATCTAGAGTGGGGACCTAGCTAACCATGTTTTAAATGCCTGCACTTTGTCTAGGTTGATGTGCTGTGTTACAGTTGGAGGGCTATGGAAAGGAGAGCATATGGAAATGAAATGACTGCAACAGTAGTCTTATTTAATATGTATGGTCTATTTTTTTACTTAAAAGTATATATATCTCCTTTTTCAACTTGCTGAATACTTTGCTGAAAGGAAAGCTTTGTGCAGACTCAGTGATAATTCTCCTCAAATTAGTTTTTTAAGGTGTATACCCTATATGGTGTTTGTTTCTATTTTCTAAGGTTCAGCTTCTTAAATTTGTTAATGTTTTTCAGTGAACTTGATGATGACTTGCTTGGAGAGGATTTGCTAACTGGCAAAAAGGTAAGAGATGTGTATTGAAGTGAATTGTTACAGATATTAAAATGTGAATGTTGTTCAACTTACCCACTTACTTCAGTTGTTTGGTATAGCCTTGTACGTATTTTACAGTCACCTCCGCAAAGCCTGACAGCCACAGGTACCAGAGATCTGCCCTGTTGCCAGAGCGCTCTGCCCCCAGAGCTCTGTTTCCCTTTGTGACGTACCTCCAAGTGTGGCTTTTTAAAATAAAACTTATAGAAAAAATATTTTTTTTCTGAGGTGACATTTCTTCTGCTACCATGAGGTAACATGGTTCAAAAAGGAGATGGTTCTCAAAATCAGTTTCTCTGTAGCTCGTATTGACTTAACAATTCAAAACAAAACAAAAAAAACCTAATTATGCCTCCTGAGTGCTGATTAGCGTTCTGGAGAATTCAGTTCAACTGCCAGTTTCCTGGCTATTAAAAGTTACTCATCAAAATACCATCAGTATTTACCAAAGAGTAAATAAAAAAGCAATCAGTGGTGTCTATTAAAGATCTACTCACTGCACGCAGTCCACTACTACTTTGTCTAGTGAGTAGGCAGAGGATATCCCCTTCTACAGTGAGGGGAGGGTATGGGAGCAGCTGGCATTGGAGAACAGAAATGAGTTCCCCCATGTCTGCTGTGGACACCTCACTCTCATACCTGTTTCCAAAATTGAACTCTATGAGAACAGCTAAATGTGTATTTGGATTTGCCAGATATCTGCAGGAGAAGACAGGGCTTCTGTTTGGAAATCAAAACTGGCTGGTCACCGCTTTCTCCACTTCATCTGCTAACTGAATTAATTTAGAAAATAGTTTTTAAAGTTTTAGCTGGAGATGAATAGGTTTAAGAAACCCAGAACTGGTAAAAGTTGAGTTTTAATTGATGTAGTTTTTTATAATCACACTCTAAATGTTGGAAGTTAGCTTCTTGAAATTATTCTGTAAGTAATCCCTATTAAAGTTAGGAAGTTCCTGTGTCTCTCATACTGGTTTAAAAAAATAAAATACCGGGAGGATAGGGATTGCAGATGTGTGTTATGCAATTATCAAAAACATAACCAGTTAACATTGCATACCTCTTTATAGTTGAAACATGAGTTGATAAAGCCACTTACTTATCTTAAAAAAAATTATCTGTATGAATACTAACCAATACTAGATTTCTCCAATGTATTATGTGTTCTTGTGCTTTTTCTATTATTGTTTGCAGTTTGCCATGTTACAGGTCTCTGAGCAGTACCTGTGGGTATGGAGTCATGTGATGGAGTAATAATAGATTTCTCCGGAAGTTTTCCCTGAGCTATTTAGGCTAAACTTGCTTCTACTTAATCTCATCCCAGTCCTAGATAAATCTACCCTTGTATAACCTTTCTGCCCCTACTACTTTAGAGGATGGAAATAACATTGCTGAGAAAAAAAGCAGTTATCTCTTCCTAGTGGGCAATTATTTAAAAAAAAAAACAAAACAACTGGAAGTATGGTAGACAAATTAAGGGGAGTTCAGAAAAGGCATGATATTTTCTTCTTTTTTTTTTTCTTCACTTACAAACTAATATACGGTTTTTCAGTTTTCTTCATATCATCATATCCTTTCCTCCAGTCTCCTAAGTATTTCTGCTTCCAAGAAACTGCAGTAACTTAGTGGTTTTTCTTGAGTTGCCTAATGTACCAAGGTCACAAGGCAGTTAAATAAGAGCACTAAAGCTAACCTTTCTTCCTGGTATTTTAAGTGAGTTGTTGTCTTTGGCTATATTTGGGACTGTGTCAGTGAAAAGCGTTGATAGCTAGGCAAATTTGAGTTTTGTAAATTTCTGTAGGACTGTCAAACATTTTTCAGATTTGTTGTCTTGTGTAGTGTATTTTTTTCTCATCAAATTAGGTAATTTCATTGAAGATATGATCTCTAGTCTGGGATGCATTCTTCATAAAAATACTTAGTGTTCAGAAGTTTTAGTAGTTTCAGTACCTAGTTAAAAGTTTATATCCTTTTTTATATTCATGATTGACTTTTTCTGAAACCTAGAATCAGTCAGACTTGTCAGATGAAGAGCTGAATGATGATCTTCTGCAAAGTGACAATGAAGAGGAACAAGAATTCCGGTATCTCTTTTGCAAGTCTTGTGTTTTGAATAACTCTAAGCTACTAATGACTACTACTACTGATAACTAGTAACTACTAAACTGAAGTTATTGGTATATACTTAAATAGTTTTGCTTTTTACCTAGTCAGCTACTTAATGATGTATATATAATGTCTTCAGTAGCATTTTTAACATTTCAGTAAAATTTTTTTGTTTATTCAAATCTAATAAATTTAACTCAAATCTCTTAAAGTTTATAAAGAAGAAACAGTGTCATCTCCTATGTGTTTAGAATTATTTATAAATACTTACAGAGCTTTTTTTCTGTGCCTTCTTGGTATTGTTGTCAGCTTCCTTTTCTGCTATCTTTCTTTTAAAAATATATCTTAACTCCTAAGACCCTGAGGAGGGGAGCTTCATAGTTTGTAAGGCTTGATTTGTGGCTTAAATATTTGTATGCAATTACACAGCAGAACACAGTTCATAGGGTTGAGCAGGTACTTCCATGGGAGTTTACTGAGGATCTTGCCCTGTGAATACCCTGTGGTGATACAGCTCCACAACTGAATTATGGGCATTACAAGTCATAATGAGTGTCTTGACGTTTTTACTTTTCAAGCTGGACTGAAGGGGGAAGGAAGATGCTTGTGATGCAGTACCACTGCTGCTTTTAATGGCCTGTGTGATTTGCCAGCTTTTCCTTTACTTGTTGCATGCTATGCAGGCATGTTGTCTGAAGGGGTATGAATATATATATAACATATATGCATATGTATATGCTCTGAGAATTCTGTTCTGTCCCTGGCTGGAATTAGGATAAGGAGTCCTGTCCCTGTGTTGGACTGATAAAGGTGTAGTGAAATACCTCAGGCCATCAGTCTCTCCATTGGCTGCTGTTTTCCTCCCTGCAAGAGTGAGGATTGGACTGTTCCCTTCAAAGTGGGGAATCCCAGTTACAGTCCTTGCTGTTTCTTCTCTGGATTTCCTCCTTGTGAGCCCTGGGCAGCAGGGATAGCTATGTGACTGCACGAGTGATGAGAAAGTATCTAAAGTGTGATAATATTGCTCAGTGGAAGCGGGTTTCTGTACACAAGTCTTGCATTTTTAGCAGTTTTATTGCCAGGGAGTGAGAGCGTTGCTCCGCTCCTCTCCCTTCTTCCTCTATTTCCATTCAAACTCATTTATGCCTCTATACTTGGGAGGTTAATGATAAACCTGCATAATGTCTTCGTTTTTGTGTTAAATCTCCGTCTTACAGATGCAAATAGCTCAAAGCTGACTGGATCTTGTTCCCCCAAACTTATGAAAATAGTGAATAATAGGAATGCAATAAAAGAAAATTGTTTGCCTTGTACCCAGAGCCATCAAATCACGAAGAGCTTTTCCCCCCTGCTTTTATAAGTAGTCTGCAGTTGGTTAGTCACGCTTTTATGTGTTCATGGCACTAGCTATTGTAAACAGTAAATTCTGAGGTTTTGCTTTTCCTCCAGATTATAAACTTGCCAGTTTTTGTGTTGTTGGTTTTTTTTTTTAGTGCCTGTGCCAGTGCTGTTACTAAGTTAGAATAAATCTTAGGCATTTAAATGGCAGTTCTTGACTATTTTACATTATTTTAAGTAGAACATTAAATCTGTCATAAAAATGTAAGTTTCAATTCAAGAGAATAAAGAAGGAACAATATTAATACGTTTAATAAAAATTAATTTACTAGCTTATTCTGAAATACTGGGAAAACAGATGCAGTTATAGTAATTTTGTGTATTTTTTGTTAGTCTTTGAATTAAAATTGAGTCCAGTCTGCTTTCGTTACCAAGCAGGACTTTTGCCAGTTTGAGCTGCTAAACCATCTGGTTGGTTTGATTCCCCTGGTCAAATAGCCTGCAGCTGGTGATAAGCTGCGGTACAGTATGCATTATGAGAATATGGCATGGAATCAAATAGTGTGCGAGGTATAATTTTGTCCAGCAACTTAGAGAATTTGTATTTGTTGGCTTTGTTTTGCTAAATCTTTGTGAGTAGTTGACTGTTATGCTTCAACCTCTGAATTTCTTTCCCCCTATACCATAGTTCTCAAGGTGTCACAGTTAGCCTCAATGCTACGTCCAGCATACTCACATCATACGAGCTCTCTGAGACGATCAACGATCAATCGCTAGAGCATGAGTCCGAGTATGACCAAGGGGAAGATGAAATTGTTTATGACAGATCTGAAGCACCTGAAGTATATGCTTCAGAGTATGCAGAGGAAGGACATTATGAAGGCAATGATCCTGAACTGACAGAAGACCAAATAGAATATGGGGAAGAACCTGGAGAAGAAGATGAAGTGCTAGACCTTGAAATCAATGAACCCCTAGATGAATTTCCAGTGAGTTTCTTTCTATTGTATCTTCAAAGATAACGTTGCTTCACGTGCATAGGGTTTTAGACTGATTTGAAATCTGTTTACCTCCCTAGGGAGGAGGGGAAATTAGACCTATTATCACTGTCTGCCAGTTTCTTTATCTAGGCTGTGACAAAGTTTATGTTGACAGCTTGTTTGGCGGTAGGTAATGCTCCTTTGTCATGCTGGAAGGCAGTGGAGAATCATGACCTTGAGGATTGTATCCTTAAGGAAGAAAACAGCTTTGTGTGGTGGAGATACACTGCCAATTGTTAGAAGTACTTAATGCAAAAGCTTTTATCCAGGCTTTAGACAAGATCTGATAAAGTCCTTCGAAGGTGAAAAGATTATTGACCTGCTAAAGACATCTTTAAGGTGCTAATATCCCAAAGTGATTGATGTCCTGCTGGTTCATCCTTTTTGTAACTGAGAACTGTCTAAACCTGAATAAAGAGATTGGAGGTTAGTTCAGAAAATGTCACCTGCATAATTCAATATAATTTAAGCAGTGTATTAGAGAACATGCACTGGCTTTAATTGCTAGTGAAATGATTTAATTAAAACTGTATGTGATCAATAAGATGTTTTAAAATACAAGCAAACTTGGGAAGGATTTTGCTCTCGTTTTTTGTTCATAATTGTTCAGAATTAAACCCGTTTATGTGTGAGCACTTGCAGAATGTTTTAAGAGTGTTTATATTCTTGATGGGGTAAAATCTGATGTTAATGCAATGTGCTACAGGAGCATGTTTCCTTTGGTAAGAAAGTGCTACAATGTTTGCTCTATGAATTTGTAGTCAAAGGATGTAGAAGTACAGAAGTAGATGGGATCTTTATGATGACGTTGCTGGGATCTGAATGAAAACTGTTATGGTTTTGATAACATTGAAATTATTGTCTAGTTAAAAGCCCTGCTAATTATACCTTTGTGGTGGGTTGACCCTGGCTGGACAGGGGAGAGAAAATATAACGAAAGGCTCATGGGTCGAGATAAGGACAGGGAGAGATCATGGGCAAACCAGGCTCTACTTGGGGGAATTAATTTAATTTATTACCAATCAAGTCAGAGTAGGGTAATGAGAAATAAAACCAAATCTTAAAACCACCTTTGCCCCCACCCCTCCCTTCTTCCTGGACTCAACTTTACTCCTGAGTTCTCTACCTCCTCTCCCCCAGTAGAGCAGGGGGATGGGGAATGGGCGTCGCAGTCAGTTCATCACACATTGTCTCTGCCGCTCCTTCCTCCTCAGGGGAGGGCTCCTCACACTCTTCCCCTGCTCCAGCATGGGGGTTCCTCCCATGGCAGGCAGTCCTCCACGAACTGCTCCAGCGTGAGTCCTTCCCAGGGGCTGCAGTTCTTCACAAACTGCCCCAGCGTGGGTCCCTTCCATGGGGTGCAGTCCTTCAGGAACAGACTGCTCCAGCATGGGTCCCCCATGGGGTGACAAGCCCTGCCAGCAAACCTGCTGCAGCCTGGGCTTCTCTCTCCACGGTCCAGAGGTCCTGCCAGGAGCCTGCTCCAGCACGGGCTTCCCATGGGGTCACAGTCTCCTTTGGACATCCCCCTGCTCTGGCGTGGGGTCCTCCATGGGCTGCAGGTGGATCTCTGCTCCAGCGTGGACCTCCATGGGCTGCAGGGGGACAGCCTGCCTCACCATGGTCTTCCCCAGGGGCTGCAGGGGAATCTCTGCTCCAGCACCCGGAGCACCTCCTTCCCCTCCTTCTTCACTGACCTTGGGGTCTGCAGAGTTGTTCCTCTCACATATTCTCACTCCTGTCTCCAGCTGCAGTTATGCAGTTTTTTTTTTCCCCTTCTTAAATATGTTATCCCAGAGGTGCTGCCGCCATCGCTGATGGGCTCGGCCTTGGCCAGCAGTGGGTCCGTCTTCGAGCTGGCTGGCATTGGCTCTATCGGACATAGGGGAAGCTTCTGGCAGCTTTTCACATAAGCCACCCCTGTAGCTCCCCCACTACCAAAACCTTGCCATACAAACGCAATACAACCTTATATGATACATCACTTATAATTGACAGTTCTGATAGATACAGTACTTCTCTTCCAGTTCGGGAAACAGTAACAACGCATACAGACCCCATCTCTTAATGGGTTTGCAATTCTGTAAAGTTGGCCTCTGACTTTTCACCTTGTGTTATTGCCTTTAGGATGAAGATTACATGCAATCATATAATGAGCAAGCAATGGAAGAACAAGAAGAATATACCGCTGATGAGGAGCTGGAAGAATCCCAGACAATAACAAATGAATCAGAGGAGGTATGTTGTGAATTTAATGGAAATTTAAAATAACCAATTGTTTCAGAATTGGAATTTGTAGAATTGTCCATATTGCTGGGTAAGAACTGATGAAGCTTTGCCAATGTTGCATTATTGGTGGTATTACTCTTTGTGTAAGATTTAATTGTGATAGCATCTATATTGTTGGATACATCAGATCCCTTCTCCCCCTTGGGATGAAAATCATAACGGAGAGCTCAAAATGTCCATATTTAATCTTAGGTTCAACATCAGAAACTTCAGGGACCCTTTTGGTAGGAGAATGATAGTAATACTGCATGCTGTCTGTTAAATCTCTAATAGCTATGGTGCCTCGCTTTCCAGATGGATCATTTGCTGCTGTTGGGAATGTAGATACAGTTCTTGGGTATCCCACTTTGAGAAGGAGCAAGAGCATGGAAGGTTCTATATTTAGAAAGGCAAAGTTCAGATTGTTTGTTGTTTTGAAAGAAGTTGTATTGGGACTGAAATTTCTGTGAAGTTTGTCTTAATTCTTTGATTAGGAAAAAGGATGAGTTCCTTCATTTGCAAGAAGAAAGCCTATGCCAAAAACCATCAAGTATACATTCTCTGGTTATAGCCTGGAACAGTGGTATCATACCTGTTATTAATTTGCAGCAAGTTTTTGATGTGGGATTTTTTTCCTTTCCCCAACAGGAATCTGCTTTAATTTTGCTTTTATTCCACCTCTTAATTAAATAGGATTGAATGGATTACCTGCTGAGAAGTGTAGTCAAAATGTGTTCCCTCTTTGGAGCTTTAACTCATCAGGCAATTAATTCCTCAAAGACACAGCAGCATTCTTCTATGAAGTTCTAAAAAGTGGGTGTGCTGTGGTACTCTCTAGTTGTATGGAACTTATTATAATAAAACAACATTCTTTGGTAGGTGGAGAGAGATCCATTGAAAGGGGTCACCTGCATTGTTCAGTCTTTGCCTTTGCAAGCATGACATCTTACACCAAATATACCTTAAACATAGTTAATTTCCTATTTGCTAACTATTAAATCTACCCTTCCAAAGAACTGTAAAACACTTCGACACTTTTTGTTCATTCACTGGATTATATACGCTTTCCTTCTGGTGTTTTAAAAGCAGCCTGGCACAATTGTGCTATCTGCAGCCACAATCTGTAAGAAATGGAGGGCACCGCACATCATGTAAAATTAAGAACATAGCTGGGATTCACTGTCAAACTTACTGCTTTAAAAAAGCATAGCTTTATTTTTAGAGTATGAACTAGTGAGGATTCTGTAATAATCATGTTGTCTAAATTTGTCTGATTCAGAACTAAATTCCTGTCATTCAAAGGGTAACATTAATGCAAGTTTTTAATTGATTTTATTAATAGAGGTTTTAGAGAATTTATTCATCATGTAATATGAATGTTTTGGCCACATCTTTATTCTGTTAATGTACATTATGGCATTATTCTGATGGCTTGCAGATTGCCACAGGTTTCTTGTTTTTAAAATAATACCATCTTTTTATTCCTTTATTATTTCATAAGTACCTTATTTACATTTGTCTGTAGGCTCACAGTTGCACTCTCCAAATGAGAATACCACCAAGAGAGATAACCTTTGTAGAGTACGCACTTCTATTTATTACATGGTTAGATGTGTGCCTCTAGCTCTGAATAGTTTTGTTCTTTATTTGAGTGTTATATTTAAATCTTATAACATTCACTGCTTGTAAACAAGGGTAATTGTTGGCATTCTCCTGTAGAAAATGCAACACAAGAGTGGAGCTGTAATAGATGCAGTACAAATAAATAGCATTATTATTTCTTGATTGAAAGTTGGCATCTGAATAACTGAGAGCAAGCTGCTAGAGAAAAGGGTTTGGTAGTGTTGTATTTTAAGCAGTTTCCACATTAAAACCAAATAAAGCCTCTTATTATATTGCATGAAGAAATTTTGTAAACCAAGAGAAGAGCTGGCTGGCTGAGGAATTGGAACATGATGAGGGGAAACTGGTGAATCAGGGAAGCGAGAGACCTGTTGAGGGTGGCACTCGGGTGGGAGATGTGAGGAAGAGGCAGGAAAAGTTTGTGTCCTTGGCCAGATCAGGTTCAAGGCATGCTTTTTCACTTGATGTTTAATTTGAAACAGTGTTTAGATGGATTTTGAATAAATAACGTTCTTTGTGGAGCTTTCTTGAAAAATGTAGCAATGCTTCAGAAAATATTTTGCTTTGTAGCAAAACCCAATACCCAGAAGTTTCAGCAGCAAATAGGTGTGGTAAAACTGTCAGTTACATGAGTTACCATATCCTGAATATTTTTAGAGTAATAATATCACTAATTATTTCTACGAAATGTTCATAAAAATGTAACTTCCAAAAATTAGAATTCGTCATTTCTTTGTTTTATATTGGAACTAATCTCCTGTGAAATCTATGACAGGGGGTTTCCTCATTGCATAAATTTAAACCGTGTCTTGGGTTATGCTGGTAAGAAATTAGGAGGACTTTAATCAAGCAAATCATGAAGAAGTGCTGCACACTGCTTTTCTTTTGATAGAATACAGACTTGGAAAAAAAAGGCCAATGTGTCTGTCTGTTGAATTGTTCCATCTGTGTTTAGCCAAAACTTAGCATTTTAGTTCTTTTGTTCAAGTTAGAAGATACTACCTGTCAGCCTGGAGGAAAATGTTTCAGAGAGTGCAAATCAAAACAACAAGTTTTAAACACATTTAGAAGCTTATAGGTTTGTTTTTTATTCCTGTTTTTCATCTGTGGAGGTGCCCTTGGAATTGATGTAACATCTTCTTATCTGCTCTTTGTTATTTCTTGATCCCTTAGGATTGAGCAATTGCTGCTGCTTTAGTGTTAGCCTCTGGTAGAAGCATCCACTGCTTATTTTCTAGGTAGTTAATAAAAGTTCTTTGTTTCACCTTCATAATGTTTGACGTGGAAGGCATCTGGTTTAGCCTTCACAGTGCTTACCTGTTCTGTACATCGTAGCACTCTCTGGCACAAAACTCTCCTGAACACTTGACAGTCCCGTGTTTAGGAGGATCCTGTGCTAAGATCAGCATTTATCATGCTGACTAGTGTTTTCCCCTGCTTTCCTTGGGCTACGTCTGTTATCAGTCCTGCAACTGCACAGCAAGCTGTTTGGAGCAGGAGCACTCAGTCTTGCTCCATAGCAGATCATAACCCAGCGTGGGGAGTTCTGGTCAGTGACTGGGATTTATGGCATAATTATTTAATGAGGATGGCAGAAGAGACTGACCTTGTGATAGAAGAAAGGTCATTATTTTTCTTCATAAGGAAGAGTCGGCAAAGCTCTTTGGTAGCTTTGTGTAAAGTGTCATAATGGGAAATGTTAATCTGCCTTTGAGGACAGCTGCTAAGAAGCCTTGGCTGGCTAGTCCAGTCAAGTGACCTCAAGTGGCCGTTCAAGGGCTGTTTATGTATATTCAGAGATGTTCATGATTAGCAACTATTAAATAGAATCCTGTGAGTACTAGTATGTATTAACTCTATGTCTGCACTTGTGTCTTTTCCTGTATAAATCTGTTTTGAAACATAGAATCCATTCATATACTGTAATCTTGGCAAAGCACCTCATCCTGTTAGGCTGGAAGTTGGAAAAGATGATCTAAAGAAGTCTTGCATGCTACAGCTATTGAACAAATTGCGGGGTAAGGGTGTATGCTCCTACACAGCTCAGATAACCTTTCCTGGAGCTGTATGTAGAGAACATATGGTTAGCTGTCAGACATGTTTGTGTCTCCATCACAACTAATATAAATCCCTCAATAATACGTGTAATCAGACTTGGACATGGGTCAGTTAGCATTCTCGAGCACTGCCTTTCCTTGGTGCCTGCTTTTTCATTAGCTCCTTTGATTTTTTTTTTTTTTTTGTCTTTGATATTTAACGCTTGTACGGCTGTTGTTTGTTAATAGGTGGCATGAGCATTGTACTGATGAATTAAGTGAGTTAGACCCAGAAGACTACAGAATTGCCATAAGTAGCTAAGAATAGAATAGTTCTGGTCTAGAAAAGTTTGAGAAATGTTTTTTATTGTTGCATAGGAAAGAAGTCTTGTAGTCTGTTACAACTTGCTTTTTTTTTTAATAGATACATTTTTTTTTCCCCCAGAATGAATAATTATCAAAAGGCAACAGAGTTTCCACAGGTATTTTCTGTAGCATTTCATTAAAGCATTGCAAAATTTTTCGGGACAATGCAGACTGCATTAACCATTCTAGTCTGAGCCACATGTAGAACCTTGTGCGAGTAAGTTTTGCACTCACAGATGAGATTACGTGACTGAGACGAGTTTTGGTGAATAAAAACTGGAATTCCAATGTAGCTTTTAAGGGGCATCGACATAGAGAGTGGATGTGTCTGGGGTTTATGCTCTGAAGTAAAGCAGGAGGCTCAGTGTAGTGAGAGAGCATGTCTTGCAAAGCAGCCACTCCAGTTCTGACTTCTGAATCTTGATCCTGAAGGGGAAGTTTTTAAAGACAACATTGGGACAGTAAAATTACAGGGTTTATGATATTTAAAAACATGGATTTGATAGAGAGGTTGCTACTCCTTTCTCTTTTGGGAGGCCCTATTTTGAAAGTAAAATGCTAACTGTGTCTTTCTCCCTTGTTTTTGTTTGTTTTTATTAAACCATGTTAGCATCTCTTTCCTTGCTAACATCCCTCTTCTGTTCCATGAGTCTCAACTGCCTGTCCTCAGAGGTGCTTTGATTATACACGGTTATGTTAATCAGACCAGTTGTGCTCAATTTGAGTTTGTTTTTGAGGTTTGGATTTCTTGTAGTCTTGAAGGATGTTGTGGTTTTTTTTGCGTGCTATCCTGTCCGTTGTTAGCTGCATTTTTTGATAGAATAAAGCTGTTATATAAAAGTAAATATATATTTTTTTTTTTTTTTTTTAAATTAAGCCTTAAAGCTTTTTGTAAACTTTGGCTATTCTCTTAGCTGTATCTTAAAGCATTTTTGTGAGGTCAGGAAATGTAGTGCTTGAATGTTTGCCTGGAATGGATAAAACACATTCTGAGATAAGGAGATGATAAAATTAAAATAACTTCAGATCAGTAGCCCAGTAACTAAGTATGCAGATCATTTATTCACCAGACCAAAGCTGGAGAAGCTTTGAGCAGGAGTTCATATGGTGTGCTGTCTTTTAAAGTAGAAACTGTCTTGCCAGATCCTGTCTCTGATCTTGCTTCCCATGTTTCTTTTTGGTTTTGGATGAAGTTGGGCTCCTGGATAAGGGAATTTGCAATCTCTTGCACCATTCTGCCATTAATTCTTTTTCTTGATTTGTGACTTAGTATCTGCTCACCTGACTGACACACGTGCTGTGCCTTTTTCATATGAATTACTGCACCAATTTTGTTAATTAGAACATTAAACAATTTTTTGCATGTTTTATTTCGCTCATTTTTTAACTGTCCTCAAGCCACATAAAAGTTATGATGTATTTAGTGGCTTTGCAAAGAATTAAAATGCATGTGCAGGCTCTAAGAAATGAGCAAGTAGGCTTGTACAAGAAATAACCAAATACACAGTAACCAAATATGTTATGGAAAATAGTACTATATTAGGACATTTAGATTTTTCAACTCTAGAAATCAAATACAACTTGTGTAACATTCTGAACATTAATTTTATCATGCCAGCACAGGAAAATGAAATTGACTTTTTTTTTTTTTTCTTTTTTAATTTGGAGGAGAGTGATCCATTTTCATTTAGGACATTGTTTCATCTAAATAAATGTTCTCTGTTATGGAGAGAACTGGAAAGTAAATAAGGACAAGGGAGTTGTATTCTAATATACAAGTTTAGTATATTCAAATTTTATCCAATCCTGTTCTCCATTCTCTTCATCAATTGCTGAATTAAAACTGGGAAGTGTTCAAAGAGTAGAAAAAGTAAAGACAAGTACAGTTATACATATCTACAGGAAAAAAATTGACATGTGAGGTTATCTGTTTTTTGTTGGTTTTTTTTTTTTAACAACATGCTACTGACAGTTGTTATAAAATGGAAAAACAAAAGTTATTTAATGTTTGTATTACCTGAATCTGGTGGTATCCCAGGTTTGCACCTTAGTCAATTCAGTGATAAAATGTCACTCTGTGTGCAAAAGTAGCTACTAGTCAGATGGTGGTTCTAACTGGAGTTTACATATTCCCTGAAATATTGCAGCAAAATATGTTTTCTCAATAGATTTTGCTGTATAATTTATTATATAATTCAGATCTTTATATTTTAAAAAAATTCACCAAGCTCTTAAATGTTCACTGAGTTATGTATGAGAATAATGTATAATGCTAGCAAAATTTGTATAATGGGACCTTTAAAGAAAGCTGTCTCTTGACACTCATTGATCACAAGAAAGTAGATTTTTCAGTTTGCGTGTCCTCTATTTTGTGATTCAGGCAGCTATTGAATCTCTGGAACTTCAAGAAGAAGCAAAAGAAGAATCTGATGAAGAAGAGGATGATGACGAAGAGTCTGGACGATTACGTTTCAAAACTGAACGGAAAGAAGGAACGATAATTAGGCTCTCAGATGTGACAAGAGAAAGGAGAAACATTCCAGAAACTTTGGGTGAGGTTTTGTGGCAATGGACTATTTTGAAGAGCTGTAATAAAAGAAAGTAAAAGACAGGCTTGCCAAAGCTTTTAGAAAAGAGTTTAATGGCAAAAGGTAGAACGGTCGCCTTCTGACTTAGACTGGCCTATATCCAAGTTGTCCAAAGTCATATGTAGTCTGTTGTAGTACGTGTAGTGTCTGTCTCCTTGGGAGTAATGGTTAAGCGTATCATATTTTGAAAACCAGTGCAATGTTTGTTCATTGAGACTTTTGTCTTTAAAAGCTTTCCTGTTTTCAAGCGGCAGCTGTCTGATCCGTGCTTCACTGTGTATTGTGGTGGAATACATTTTAAGGAATTCCTTTGGACTTCCATCGTTGGAAGATTTTCAGTTGATAACACAAATCTTGTTACTTGTTCTGCTGTGAAGTACCTGCGTGTTTGCTGTTTTCCCCCAGGAACGTAAGCGTGCTGTGAACCGTTGTGTGCCTGCTGTTGGATTGGCCTAGAGAAATTGTAGCTTGCTGGGGAGTGTGTTATAAAAATATGGAAACCCCTGTTTTCTGGGTTCAGCTGTTCTAACATGGAACAATGTGGATCTTTTACACCACCTTGATTCTTTAGGCAGTGTCTAAAAGGGTATATTTTCTTCGTATTTGAGTAGTGTAACACAAGTGTGTTTGTTTCTAGGAACGCTGCTCCATGTAGCTAATGAATTCGCCACTGCTAGTTCAGTAGAAGCAGTAGATTTGCAGCTTTCTTTAGTCTATAAATAAAATCACATTGGTTTATGGTTTTGAGAGTTAACTTGAAGACCCCTGATGTGTCCTGTGTACTCAAGTATCTGATGCTGGTGTTGTACCTGCCCCGCTGGGGATAACTATATTGCCTCTTCATGTTGGCTTTACCATGGTGGTAATAATAATAAATAATAATAAAAAGTCAAATTAAAAAGGTGATATTAGGGAGATGGGCAGATATTCGGTTTTGCTTTCAGAAAGGTGTACCTTTCTCATAGTTTTGCTACTGAACCAAAATATCAATTCAAACTATGGAGAAAAAGCCCTGATCTTTTGAAGATAATCAAGATATGCATGAGAGGTGAACTGGTAATGAAGGCAAATTGTCAGATACTGTTGGCTAATTGTCAGATACCACTGGAGGAAGGTGTATTTTTTGATGATACTTCAAGTTTCGCCAGACTGTAGGGATGAATTCTTTACACGAGATTGCTTTGAGATGGGTGCCATGCAGTGTGAGCTTGGTGGCTGGGTGCTTCTGCTTTCTTTCCAGATGGGTCAGTGTCTTGGGGACAAAAGGGCATTTTGGAATTACGTTCCCAGAGCACATACCTAGATTGCCAGAACTCGTCCTGATGAAATTTTCCTCTTACCTTAAAAGCTTTGCTTTGCAAGGGATGTTAGTTCTAAGGATTTTTTTTTCTGAGTTGCATAGCCTCCTAATTCTTTAATTCGGTTGCAAGGAATTTGGGCTTTTACTATGCCTGCAAAAATTAAGAAGCCTTAATTCTGTAACAAAGGTGTTGTGGCTAAGAGGACTTGTTTGTGAGCAGCAAGGAGTCAGCTGCAAAGGCTGAACCAGACTCTCACAGTGGTGTTTGTGTAGGCCATGTTGTGCTGTGAGTGAGATGTCAGATCTTGATTCAAAATCATGCACTTTCTCATCTGTTGTTTGTATTTAGCTCTTCTTACTTGCAATTTCAGGCAAAGTGTGCATTAAGGGCCTTTATTCAGCATTGTTTTAATAATCAGGAATGGATTCGGATTAGAATAAGACTGAAAGGAACCCTCTAGAGGCACATGGTCATATATATGGGCAAGGAATATTTTAGCTGAGGTGCATTCCAAATGTGTTTTCGGCCATAAGACCGTATTTCTACATACCACGAACAGACTATATCTTATTTATACAAAAGGTGCTGGTAGCTTTACAAAACAGAATATTTTAAGAATAAGAGTGCACTGGAATAGCTAAATCTCTGCACATAATTGCAAGGTTAAATGACAATTGCATGCATTTTCAGATATCTGTGGATTTACTCTATAGTTTAATGTGAAGACAAGACCAGCCAATGAGGAGAAACCTTGTAGTGGAGCTTGAGTGTTAAAGGAACAGTGATTTGAATTTAGACTTATTCTTAAGTTTAAGTGATTTGGGATATAGCTCTGAGATATAAGGAAAAGGTGATGCAAATGTGGATGAATCTATAACGAAAGAGCTTTTTTTGAAACTAATCTTTGTCAAAAATACAATCTTGCTGTTATGAAGTGGTTTCTATTCATACTAGCTTTTCATGTTAATTTGTTGATAAAGAGACCAAATGATTGACCATGGGGTGGAAAGATAAGCAACAAAAAATACTTGTTGTTTGCATATGAATATCTGCTTGCTTTTGAGATTATAGAGCAAATTTTTACAGATGCTACTGGTTTAAAAATTAAACTTCATTGCAGATCTACATCTCCTTACTTTAAAATCTGAACATAGTTGAGAAAACACTTAAAGAGGAATTAACATTTCAGTTGAAGTTACAAACGTAATTTCCATCCTGTCACATTTTGGTGACCTTTTGTGACAGCTTGTCTCTATTGGAGGAGTGCATTCTTACTTGCTGATTAAAGATGTCATTTGAAACCATTTTATTACCAGCGATAGTGAAATTAATCTTGACACTTAGAGACACTAGAAAAATAATTGCTGATTCACTGCATTAACTGTGTGTGAGAACTGTACAGTCAAGATGAGAATAAGTGTGTGCTGGTAAAAATATGTAAAAACATACAGTATTCTCATGAATGTATCTGAGATCTTTTCTAGACATTTCTTTATCCAAGATAATGCAAGTAGTGGTTTTGAAAAGTTTAAAGGAGAGGTGTTGTAGGACAACTATGCAATTGATTTCTAGAGATACTGAGTTTATCATCTTTGATGAGAAATATTTGACTTCTTTCAGTGCGTGTAGTTAAAGTCTTCTCAGAGTTGGAATTGTCATTATGCTCTGGATTTAGTTACCTGTTAAGGAATGTGAAGAAAAATGGCTCATCAAACTAGAGTATTCTCTCTGTACCTAATTTAAAAAACAAAACCAAACTCCACACTTACACAGAGCCATTTGCAAAGTGATAACAAAGGTTATTGGATGTGATAGTACTTTTCGTTACATCCTGCTTAGTTGGCTTATGTTCACTCTGATAACTAGTGGCTGAGACTTCAGGCAAAACTAGGAAATTAAAATGAATGGTTTCACTGTTGTCTTGTTGCAGTGTGTGCAGAAGCTCATAGTGTAATCAGGTTGCAAGTCTGCATAATGGGGAGAAAAAAAGTTAAAGGAAAACATTTGCTTTCTTCCTTAATTTAGTTTGCATATATATGTAAATGCATATGCATATATTTTTTTTTTTTAATAGCTGTTCTGGAATGTGATTTATGTTGTAAATCTCTGCATTATCCAGGATAAAACGGATTCTGGGATTCTCAAACCTGGGGATTTGAAATGCTGTTGCTCTCGGGGAGCCACCCAAGGCAGATGTAGCCGCAGAGACCTGTGCTCAGGGTTGGGGTAGGCAGGAGCCAGTGGCCGTGTGCTGCAGCAGCCTGCGCACGCTGTGCAGGGGGCATGGCAGCATCCAGCCTGGCTCGGTGTGTTTTGGCCACAAAGCACACAAGCGCTTAGCCAGGGAGAAGCGGTGGGCCTTTTCATGTGAATACCTGGCTGTGTTTTGGAAGAGTCTAGGGAGGGAAAGAGGATCTCTTCTTCCTCTGCTCGTCACCTCTTTTCTAATTAGCAGTCTGATCTTGCTTTCAGGGAAGACGGGCTATTTTCCATGCTCCCCTCCCTGCAAAACTGTCTTCCACGCTCTCTCCTCTCCTTGATCTCTGTATGTGTGGCACAATGCTCTCAAATTCGATAAACAGCCCACCTAATAACTGAGCTGACTGTATATTGTGCTACGTGGTGACTGACAGCAATATAAAGCACTTGAGGGTATTCATAAGTTTAGTTCACTGCATGAGTCTTCACTTTTGCAGTCTGTCTCTGAGGCTCTGAACCTGCAGTTTTGTATGTAAGCAAAATTCTTCACAGGTGGGACACTGTTGCCTTCAGTGGCGTGTTGTGGGGGAAGTGTGCTTGATGTTAATGTAATCTTCTTTTTTTTAAATCAAATTGGTTATATTGTACTTCATTCATCATAGATGTGGTATGAATGTAATGATGCTTGCTGCAGTGAATGCACAGGGGTTTTTGTTTTGGTTGGGATATCTTTTCCAAGGTCAGCATTACACACAGTTTCACTTTTCTGGCTGAAAAACTGAATACGTGGACTGTGTCTTTAAAGACACAGCCTTTAAAATTTGACAACTTACGTGTGAAGTGAGTAGGAAAACAATTTATTAGTTTTCATTTTAGAGAGAGTGAAAAGTACCTGCACATTGAAGATCATCAGGACTGACTTTGCTCTGGATGCTGTCATCCCTTCCCCAAGCTTAATCAGCACAGCTCTCTGAAGTCATTTTGTTTGGAGCAGCCCATTCTTTCTTCTAAAGTTGTTTGTATTCAGTGTCCTTCAATATGTGCTCAAGAGGCTGAGAGACTCAGACATGATCTGGCCTTGTAGGAAGCCTAGCTCTATTCCTGGGTTCATTAAGAATTGCTTTTCTCACATGTGACTTGTAATCTGTTTAATAGGAAATAGCTTCTTATCATCTTGAACGAATATCAGTGGTAGGTACTTGTTGCAATGACTGAACTTTGTTTTCCAAACTACCTTGCCGAGTTCAGAGCTGTAGTGTGGAAGATGGCAGAAAAATTGCCCTGCCTGTCCTATTCTTGGAAAAAAAGAAGACTTTCCAACTAGCAGCACGCCCAGGACGCCTTGCAGGATTTGGATCCTCTCTGGTTAAAGGGAGGAGAGCTGTTGCTTTGCAATGTAATGGCACCATTTCTTCCCATGAGTATATGGGAGCTAGTGGTCTGTCTTTCCTGCAGACCAACTAAAAGCCCGCATTAGCCCTTTCACACTTGCAAGCTTGTGAAGAAACTGAACTTGCTTCAGGTGTGGACAGGAAGGAGGCTTGAAACCAGAGCTCTATTTTTCTCATTAAACGGGCTTTTTTCATCCCTGACAGCTAAAGATGGATAAGGTGGTTGTTTTAGTTGCATCTAATGCTTTTAATTGCTTTGGATAAGAGTACATTTGTCTTAATTTTTCTCAGAAATCCATAGTGTGCACATTTAATACCATACTAAGACTTGAGGGAGTGTGATTCCTTGCCCCTTTCTAAGCATGCTGTGAGATTTTCCTGATAAAGCCTGATTGTCTTGGGCTCTGCCGATCTCTCGAGGCAGGTGCTAGGGCAAAGGTAGCATTTCGTAAGAATACCTGGTGTGGTTGTAAATTAAGGCTTTATGCCACTTAATTGCAGTGTCAAAGAGGGGAGAGAAAAGGAGGTAGAGAAACTTGTCTCATCACCAACATGCAGAAATGAAATCGGAGACTATATGGCAGATCCTTGGCTTGTAGAAGTCTGTCACGTTTGCTGTGTTCTTAGGCTGTCAGCAAGTTCTAAACTTTTTTCTTAAATCAAAAAGCCCCTGCTTTCTGGAGGTACTAAACGCCTCTGAAAACTGGGCCATGCAAATTTACAGTCTTTGCAGCTCAGTCGTGCAGGTAGTTTTTGTAGCCAAGTAAGAACAATTGCCGCGGTGGGAACGCACGGTCCTCGCCCTTTTCTGCCCTTCTGTCAATCCTCAACCTCAAAGACTAATTGAGATTACTTACGAAGATGTTTAAGGTGGTGGTTTAAGTAGCTTTGGCTATTAGACTCGCAAAAAATTTTAGTAGTTTTCTAATTGCTGTAGTTATGTATTCTTGATGGAGCATATGTAGTGATGTGGAGGCTTTGTAGTAGTGTCTCAGCTGCCAGACACAAACTATTTTTATTCTGGTGTTCAGATATTATAGCCATTACGTGTAGTATTAGCAAGTAAAACCACTTTGTCCTGAAAAGTGGTCCCTGTACCCAGTCTCCTTTAACATTAAAAGCAGGTTTTTTTAAATGGAAAAATGAAATTCTTGCACTAACTGCCATTTATATGAATTCAAAATATGTTTTTATTTGTCAGGAATGTGTTTCTTGTAGAGTAATTTTGCCCTGTTAGAGGCAGAAGTCAATTTTAGAGGGTAACAAGGGATCTGACTGGCACATGGCAAAATCCTCAGCTGCGTGTTTGGGCTAAAGTTTATCCCCTTTACGTAACGGAAACCTGGTGAGTGGCACTGCTCATACTGTCACAGTGTGTTTCCTGAAGTTTGTTGTAGACTTTTTCTAGGTTTCCAAGCAATTTGATTACCTGGGCCTGTTACTGCATGGGTTTTTTTCTCTTAATGTTATCAGCATTGTCCCAGGTTTCAAGCAAATTTGGCAGTCTTCGTTGGGTTCTGTCTGGTGTTTGCCTGTGGTGTGAGCTGAGTGGGTGTTATCAGTGGCTGTGTATTTGACTTGAGCTGAGCACAGATTTTGAAGTGTGCTCTCTCTAAGTGAAATTATCACTTGTGAAGTACAGATGGTTCTTCAACCACGTATAATAGATAAAATATTAAGTAATTACATACTGCAAAAACACTTCATCGACCAGAAAATCCTTATTTGGAACAGGCCAATGTGCAAAAGAGTCTGGCAGATAAAATCCGTTTATACGGAAGACTCAACATATCTTCTACTGTAAAGTTTACTGGGGGTTTCACTGTGCTGCCTGACATTTCTGCAGATAAGTGAGATGTTGTTTAGGATAACACAAATGTGATAGGAGCCACAGCCTTCTCTTACAGCATAAGGCAAACTTCAATAGCATTTCAAAAAAACCAACAAAAAACCCCCCCAAACCTTTTTGTTCATGTTTGTTTCATTTACCTGCTGCTTTTTGACTGTGCAACAGACACAAGTATCCGTGTGCTTTTTCCTTTTAAAGATGTCTTCAATGAAATGTTAACATGCCACCTAAAGGAGATCAAAGTGCCTGCAAAATTTGTTAGTTGCAGAGATGCTTCTATAGTTCTAGCAATGTTTTTTTTCAGATATTTTCCATCTCTTCAGCACGAAGCTAAATATTTTTCCCCATCTCTCTCTTTTAACAGAACTTTCTGCAGAAGCCAAAGCAGCATTACTTGAATTCGAAGAGAGGGAAAGGCAGCTTAAACAGGGACGGTATGGCTCAAGGAGAGGAGGGCGAAGAGGAGGCTCAGTTATGTGCCACGGAATGGGAGAACAAAGGCGAGACAATAATGATAGGGGAAGAATGAAGGATCACAGGCCTGCACTGCTGCCAAACCAGCCATCGACAATGGTACCTTTTAATCCTTAGTATTCTTTGAACATACTTTCAGGAAATTATGGAGAAATGCATTCTGAATCGTGAACCTTTACAAAGGTGGAATATATATTCCAATGTACACTTCTTGATCTTTCAGGGCACTGTTAGGCAAGGTGGGCTTTGCATAACATGGTGATTGTGAAAGTATGTGCTTCGTCCTGTTACCAGCCTCAACTTGAGGAATCTCAGGGCCTCCAAATGAAAAGTGGATTTCGACTCGTACAACGCAATCAGGCTTACCTACTGGTTTGCATAAGGATGGAGCAAAAAGTTAATTCTTCTGAGAAGTCCTTTACATGCAAGATGGAAGCATGTTCAGTCCCACATTATGAATAGTAATTTAGTTTTAAAAAATATGATTCTGTAAAAATATTTCTTGTTTTTTGTCAAACTAATGTTTTTGCTGATACTTATAGAAAAATCTGTGTATATACCTACCATGCTACCATAGAGGCAAAGAAAACCGTAGGACGGTAATCACCACTAGATAAATTAGTATCTTGGGATTTCAGATGAAATTTAGCTTTGTGACTCCCGCGCCACGTTTTGTATCACAAACTATAAGATGTTACTTTTTCCATCCAAAAAAAAACCCCAGCAAGTGTGTGGTCAAGAGGTAGCCCACACTTATTTTTGCAAACTGTCATAAAATGTACTGGAAGCTGAGATTGTAGAACAAAGCCTGTGTATGTCTTTGCAGGACAAGGTCATCTGTATTAAACAAAGGGGATTTTTTCCAACAGCAGTAACTCTAGGTGCTGATCACTAGCAGGAGTCGGTGGATATCTCAGCGGTTGAGAGCTCTGCAGTAGAATATTGCGTGCTTTTAAAACAGCGAAGGTGGAATAGTTTTGTTCTGTATTGTTGCAGTCTTTGGTTATTTTGATCTTAAATGTTGTAAACATATTGTGCTCATCACAATATCTTCTTCTTGTGCATACTTTGTAGCTGCTTTGCTCTATGTATATGCCTGCTGAAAAAAACGATGTGTCACATCTTTGTTGCTAAAAGGTTGCCTGTTTGGACTCTTCTTGCACTGCCACTTGGAAGTTACTGGGCTAGGACTGATACCTGGTGTCAGTGAGTTCAGAAGCAGAAGAATGTCTCTGAAGAGAAACATGATTTTTTTTTTTTTTTTAATTATAGCTGATTTTGGCCATTTGTGTTTGAGAGTGTTGAGCAGCAGGAGACTTTCTTCTATGTTATGAAAGGTACCTTTGAAAGGTATCTTTAAAGTAGTTTTTTCTTCAAGCATTATGGATAGGTGGGCTGCACAGATGTCTTAAGGATGTAGCTTAATTTGTATTTGGACTTTTGTTGCTACTGTTAGGTCTGTTTTCTCAGAGAGGCTCTTCTATATGTGAGACGAAAGTTAGTGGATTTGTTTTGATACTAGGACTCAGATTTCTGGTCGTCATCACATATACCTTATAGCAGTTGATGGCAGTTTCCAGTGACATATGCAGAATCCTACATATGAAACTAGGCAGTTTCACTGTTAAAAATAAGTGAATGAATGTCTGCATTCCCTGTGTGCTTCCTTGCTCTTTGCCATCCTCTCCTTCACATGAATGTCTTCAATTGTTCCTTTGCTTTCCTGTGCTGATGGTTCTTAACAGTTCCAGTTGATGATATGGGAAAGAAGTTTTTCTGTTCATATTTGGCCTTAATTGTTCTCCAAAGGTGTCTTGGTTTTGTGCTGCTTTATGTCAGGATATTTTAACTGTAAAGCCTATTGACTTTATTCTTTTGTCTGACTTTAGACTCATTCACAGAGGTTAATTCCAACACACCAGCAACCTGTTAGGAGTCTGTTCCAGCAGCAACAACAGCAACAACAACAACAACAGCAGCAGCAGCAGCAACAGCAGCAGCAGCAGCAGCAGCAACAGTTACAATCTCTGCTTCCTTTACAGCATCAGCATCATTCTTCTCCTCCTCCAGGGCTACATATGCCCCCTCAGATAGAAACACCTAGAATAATGATGACTCCACCTCCAGTGACACCTCAGCAACCGAAGAACATACACATAAATCCGCATTTCAAGGGGACAGTAGTGACGCCTGTACAAGGTGAGCTTTCTCAACACCTTGCAGTCTTGCGAGCATGACTCATCCTATTCTTTGCCAGGGATGCAACAATTTGTTTGTTTATTACTTCATGGAAATGTGCTTCAGGCTGATATTTTTTTCCTTAAGCTTGAAACAAATGTTTTGCCTAAAGTAAGACATAATGTTGACTGTGGCCAGCTGAAATAGTAAAGCCTTTTCAACTTCTTTATCATCTTTGTTACTCTACTGTAAAGCCTGCAAAGAGCAGTAAAAACGGGAACTGAAAACAGAATATGCTTTTTAAAAGTAGCAAACGTCAGTTTTCAAAACTAGGTAAGTACTGCAGTTTATAATTTCCCATGTCATTCCAGCTTCAGCGAAGCATTCACAGAATGACCACCCACCTGTTTCAGTGAGAGTGCACTGAGGCACTCCTTGCACTGTAATTGCTCTGGGAAAGGTAACAGCTGCTATCCTTGCTTGACAAGATACCTGCCCTCAGTTCTCCTTTCAGTGCCACATTTGTGATTGTTTGATTTGCAGCCTGCAAGCACACTTTTTCCCTAACTTAACACAAGCATTCTTTGGGCTACACTTTTTAGGGCAGCTCTCAGCAGAGCTGTTAACATTACAACTTATTTGGGAAGTGTTTAATCCCTAAGAGGATAAATAAAGAGACACCGATACAGCTCTGATTTGTGATTCTGTTCCGACTAGGCAAAGTAAAGAAATACATATATATATTTATACATATTTACCGTTAGGTTTTCTGGTTTTTTTCACCCTTTTAAATCAGCAGAGCTCCAGGCCAGTGCTATCTTTGCTTCATTTATTTGACCAATGAAAGGTAGGAATTTGCAGGGTAGGATATTGCCAGTTGATAGAGATCTATTAGGCTTCTCACAGATGGCTTCATAGTAGCTGCGTTGTAGAGATTATTTCACTTTTTCCTGTCTAATAAAACCAGTGCTTCCCACCAAATTATGCATTAGGACAGATTATCTGGAAGCAGTCCAAAAGGTCCTTTAGTCTTGGATGTATGCCTTCTGTGCATTTTCCTAACATTTCCGAAGCAACAGTTCTTGTATTGTGAAAAGCAAAAATTCTTTAGACTATGCTAGATGCCTCTCCTCTCTCCCCCCATGAAACAGTCAACAAATCTTCTGCATCTAGATGAACAAGTTTCCTCCTAATGCCAGCAATGGCTACTGACGATTTTTGCTTTTGCCTAACGTCAGAAGTATACCAGTGTATCTTCTTTCTTTTGTCTGAGTTTTTTTCGCATTATCAGGTGGCTTCAGGCTTGTCTCAGCCTTACCACATCATCTGTGGCACCGTGAGTATTCCAGGGGCCTTGCTTTATCTTGAGCATCGTCTTTTTTCCTATCTTTACTTTCAGATCCTCATTTTAAGAGTTGTGTACCTCCTGCATGTTAGGAGATCTTCAATATTGGATTTCTAGTCTTTTTTTTTTTTTTTTTTTTTTTTTTTTTTTTTTTTTTTTTTGTTCTTATAACTGCTGACTTTGTGTGCACATTCATTTCTTGACTGGTAAAAGTCTAGTTGTCCTCTTAGAGTGAGCAGCCTTGGAGAATGAGTGATCCATTTTTGAATGGTGTAAGACCTGTATTTCAGTGGGGAAGATCTTTGCTATGCATGTTGATGGCAGCTGGTTCATATGAAATACCTGTGTGCCATCCATTTTATTGAAGGAATCCTCAGCAAGACTACTGAATATTTCTGCTAATAGGTGTGCAGCGTACTATTAAATGCAATCTTTTAAATCACTGTAGATTTTTAATCTTCATTAGAGAGCATGTACGGGAAGCTGAGTCTTCTGCAGTGGCTGAGAGTAGTGGCCATCTCAGTCTCAGTCTGCAGCAGTACAGTTATGTTACATGAAAGTATACATTTGCACACCTAAGAAAAATGTGTGGGAAATCAGTAGTCTTCTTCAGGGAAGAGGAGCATAATTTTCGAAAATCTTCAATGGCATTTGCATACTAAGATGAATTTTTAAGCAGTTACTGCAGGCAAACGGTAGACAGAAATTCCAGAGTAGGGAGAGCTGTTCTAAACTTCCTTTTGAAAAGTCCTCCTCGGTTTAATCCATCTGCTTGAGGCCCCAATAGGCAGAGACTGGTGGTTGACAGCGTTAGGATGTGTTTCACATGCAGCATCATTTATTTTAGGGTAACAGGAAGTGTGGAAGATCAGATTGCCTTCACGTTCTTGATGTCCTGCCCGTTCTTGGCTGAATATATTTCCAGATACATGAGGGTTTTTAGACATTGGAGAATACAGTTAGATAGGTGCAAAGTTTATGAGGATTCTGTTGTTGAAACTCTGATGCCTGGAAACTAAAAATGCCATGTCTGGAAGTGCATGATATGCACACTTAGATTCTGGTAATTTTAATGGTGTACTGTCATGTTTTAGTGTAGACTGGCCTTTTTTTCCTCTTTAATTTTATGGCAGGATTAAGCTCACATACTTCTAATTGTCAGCAGCAGGAACACTTTTTCTAACTGCAAATCGTAGAAATATACTTTCTCAACATCTTTTTTTGTTTGAGTTAGTCTTAAAATGCATCAAGTATATCAATATTTTCTAAAATAGACTCAAACCTCCTGTAAATTTTTACGAAATTTTCACGTGAATAAAATAACGTGTACAAGAGCTCTAGTAGCCAGCTACTTCCACCTGAAAGTGAGTTGAAGAATCCTGTCATTGGCTTATTCCTTTGATGTCTCAAAGGCAAATCTCTTGCAGTGGCCACCATCTCCCTGCCCAGCCTTGAATCTTGGTTCAGAAAAATAGTTACTTTCAAGTCAGTTTTGTTTCAAACAAATTTCTACTATTTATAGTCTTAGAAGCTTCATAAGTGATTAAGAAGGACTCAGTCTGTCAAAACCCCTAAAACGGTTATGTGAGCCTCTGCACATACCTGCTGTAGATACTGTTCAGTTGGTGTTCAGCTGTGCATTTTGTGGCATTTGAATCTCATGTCTTTTAGTTGCTTGTCATATAGTTTTCTCTTCTCTTTGTGTTCTATTCTGTAAATTAGTTTTGAGTTATAAGTAGTAATTTTTGGCTGAATACATGTCCAAATCTGAGTACAATCAATTTACAAATGCTGGAGGACTGTACACGGATGTACTATGAAATACTAATTCAACCTGTGATAATAGGTATTGAGTTTTTTTCCCCTTAGTTATTTGTGGTATAAATATTATTTCAAGGATACTGTGGTGCTGCCAAAATTGACATGAACTAATGAGCAGTTTATGGCAGCTCAGTAGATTAGTATGTCATTTACCTTTTAAAAGCTGTTTGGTATCATGGGAAAAATTACATTATAATTCTCTTAAATAATCAATATGGGAATTGCTGCTTCATCTTTTCAGGTATAGCATTGGAGTTTACAGCCAAAAGCAATATAATCTTCTTAAAGCAGTGTCTAACAACATGCTGCATATTATTTTTGAAACATACTTTTTCAAACCTATGGAAGATTTGACATCAGGAAAATTAATGTTTTTTTGAGTCCTCTTTGCTGCTTCAGCAAGTGTCCAAGGATTGAAAGGGCACAGAGTTTGAACTACTATCTTTCATGAGTATTAAATTAATTTGCTTAAAATATATAAATATATATCTCTGTATGCTACTGCCAGAGGCAGGATACTGAAATAGACACGAGTGCCCTGTTCAGTTGACATTTCTCTACGTTTCCCACCTTATGCGATTTTTCTCAGTGCCTCTCTGACCTGTAATACCTGAACTGTTTTAGTCCTAGGTCTGTCAAGAGCACCCTGTCAGTTTTTTTCCAGGTGGCCATGGCTGTTTGATATCGACAGATGTTCATTAGAAGCCAAGATAAGACTATTCGACTAATTTTCTCATGTAACCTGATACAAAGTTTGCACACGGTCTGGTCTTTCGGCGCTGAAAGACTGGTGCGATTAGTTTACCCTGTCAGTCCCTGAACTAGTAAACCACAAGTACTCAACAAAAGTGGATAAAAACCAGACATACACATGAACTAAAAATAACCACTAATGCATTAGTTCTTGTGCCTCAGTTACCAAGGAAAAAGGGATTTCTGAGGCATCTTACCAAACTTTCTGTTGGGAAATGCAGCTAGTTTAAGGGAGGAGTTGGGTAACAACATCTTTCCTGCTCTGAAGTGTAATACAGTAGTTGTCTACAAAGGCGATGTTTAGCCCTGTCACTTTCAGAAATGCTGAAAACAAATTGAAGAAAAATAAACTTACTGAAAGTTTTTAATCAATGAGCAAACAAGTTCAGTGCTGTTTGATTGAAATGTTTTATTTAACTTATCTAGGCCTTCTGTTTAACATTGAAAATTTGTGCTTTTAACACTTAGACAACTCAATGAGGAAAAAAACTGCACTGGAAAATGGGAAGTCTGTCATTACACTTTGTACTGGGGATTCAAATAGATATTTGGTCCCCAAAGTTATCCAGCAGTAGATACTTTATGCATTATGCCATAATACTAAGTGAATGTTTTGGGAAATTTTTTTGTGACTAGTCTTTCAAAATGCAGTTGTATAGACAAGTCATCCAGGTTAATGCCCCTGAAATCCTAATTATGGAGGTTATTTTTCAGGAAGAGGTTCTCGTATTTCCTCTTGGTGTCTCCTTATGAAATAGCAGTCTTTCATCTGAGATCAGCACAGTGATCACAGTTGTGTGTACCATTACAGTGGCAAGGCCCGATGAAGCAGTTTTTGCTTACTGTTAATTGCCACTGTCTGCCTCATTTTACCCTCCTGTGAACAGTGATTTATACCAGATAGAGCCTCTCATGCCCATGCTTGTTGTGGGAGGTTGGTGGTGAGACTGGGAGATACTTAAGAAATCCTGAGGGGCATGAAGTTGAGAAGACAAATTAACGATGTATCCTTCCATTTGAAACATGAAATTATTGTTAAGAGTCTCTGTCAGCTTTGGCTAAGAGATGTCTTTGGCTGAATAAGTATTCTAGTTTTCCTTCCTGCAACAAGGAGCAATTTAATTCTGGAAAATGCAGAATTGAATTATGTAAATTAACTAGGAGAATCCTAATTGCCCTGTTGCATGTTGCGGGGGAGGGAATGGTTGCTTAAAGTTAATTGTAGGAACTCTGACATGTGAGGGTAAATTTTTAATCATGGCTTCTTACTGCAATGGCTTTTGGAAATAACAGCAACAACTGTTAGGTAAAACAAATGGTGTTAAAAGGCGCTTCTTGTTTCAGTGCCCTTGCTGCCAGTTCCAGCCCAGCCAAGACCTGCTGTAGGACCCCAGAGATTTCCTGTGAGTAGCAGCTGTTTCTTCTTCTCTGATATGGATAAGCATACATTTGCAAGGAAATATTAATATAGCAAATAAAAGCTGTTCTAGTGAAATATAATTTTAAGGATTTGTAAATATTGACAATACACTCTGCAGTTGAAAATGTTTGTTAAAAGCTTAAGGTCAATGGATTTTTGAGAGTAGAATTAATTCTGTTTAACTGTAAAATTGTTGAACCAGTCTCTCCAGTGGGAGAGGCATGAATGCATCTTGTCTTAAGGAATATGGGCTTCGTTTTATTACTTGACTCCTTCTGTATAAATAGAATCCTTATTTTATTTGATATAATAAAAGAATATTTGAAATAATCCCTAAGCTTAAAAAGCAGTGTATATATATATATTTTTATTGCAAAAATCAGCAAAATTTCATTTTTATCATTACTTCAGACATTTAAATGCCCTCATATTTTTATGTAAAAAATGGGAATGGCATTGCATGACCTTGCTTTCTCATATGTTTCTAACTTCCAAAACAAACAAGGCACATAGCTGCTTCACTAGGCTAATTTCACTTGATAATTTTTTTTAGTTCTGTGAATGGGCAGAGTACATACTTCTAGACCTTTTCTCATAATTTCATAATTTTGTTGTCCTAAATTTTTAGTTCACGTGGTTTGCAGAGTATTAAAATAAGCAAAAGAGTAAATAGTTCATGCAGTATTGCCTTAAATATTTTCAAATAAAGACTCATGTATTATGTATCCCAAATATATAAAAAACACAAAAAATTATCCTCTGTTAATGTGTGCAGTGTTGAAGGAAGAAAGTAGATGTTTATATCACACAGTGAATTACTTGCATAAAGATCAGATATATTTGAAAGAAGCAGGTTTCAGAAACCTGCTGTGACTTTTCATTGCTAGGTACATACCTGGTTGTTTTTGACGCAGAATATTTTTTGTACAGGACATCTAGCTGAGGAATTCTGATGTCCGTATTTTGTACAGTAGCTGAGTTTTTAAATTGCCGTGTTTCTTCTGTGCAGTATAAAAAGGTTAAGCAGTAAAACCACAGTTTCATTAAGTAAATTCATGTTATATCATTTAATCATCAACAATTTAACCAGAGGTATTTTTCTATTAAAAAATACTGCGGTTTTCAGAGGAAATAGTTTTCTTCAGCAGCTTTCAGCATTATGTGAAGACCTTATTACCATTTTAAAAGTAATGCTAATTGTTTTTTATGAAAACAAGTATCTTGCATTTGTTTTCCTTTAACACTAAGTTGCTTTGCCAATAAACACAATTTGGGATGGAAAAGAAATTGGAGGAATGTCTGTAAAGGCATTGTAATTGACATCTTTGAAGTGTGTTTACATCGGTGTAGAGAAATTGGAAATTAATTTTTTTTGTAAATTGACTGTGAAATTAAATTTTAATTCTGTTCACTTTTGGTTTTGCAAGTTGAGAAGTACTGCAAGCCTAGTTAATCTTGCATGCAACAGTTTTTAAAAGGGAATAAAATAGATTGAACATTCTTGGTAGGACTCTTGCTCCTTTTGCCTGAAGGAAAATACTTGACTGCTTGCTGCCTTTTTATGTAAACAACACACTAGCAAAGAGTCAGTGTAATTTTTTTTTTTCTCAAAGAGGAGGAGGGCTAGCTTAACTAAGAGGATCTAGTACTGTGGTTTGGTTGCCCTGAGTGTTGGTGGTTTTTTTTTCCCCTACTTCAGCTAGTAACCTGCTATATGACCCTGAGAAAGTTACTTAATCTTTCCATGACTCACTGAGTTAAAAAATGGGTATAATATGGACTTCCCTTATGAAGTACTTCATAAATTTTGCATAGGTTATCAGTCATATTAAGATTAAGAATTAAGTGTCACTGTGTACATATCTCATGTTTGTTTTATTGAATGTAGTATGTTAGCTCTTGAGCTGAAGACAAATTTGCTTTGACTTGAACGCTTTATCTTGTAGAACTACCTTTTTTGCTCTGTCACATGTCAAATGCCTTTGTGGCATTATAATTCACTTGTTTATGTATAAATGTTGACTTATAGCAATATAGCAATGGTTAGACAACTTTGACAAGCCATTTGAAAAAGATCAAAGAAGTATTCCAGATTATAGTTCATTCATCCTTTTCCTCATTGTAGAAAGAATATCTGTATATGTAATAACTTGAAGTTGCTCTTGTTTTTAGGATTGCCTAATCAAAGGGTAATAGTCAACTCATTTTTCTGATTGCTTTGTTTCTAAAAAACTGTGGGGTTAGAATTAAATATTTGTAGCCTGCTTTCCCCTTTAACTTTGAACTGGATGGTTTATTTTGATTGAATGTGGCAGAGGTGGAAACATTAAAGGTAATGAAATTCTTGCAAGGGAGAGACTGAAAAGTGGCTAGGGCCCTAACTGAAGGAAAAATTGCCTCTGAGTTCCTGTCTTATCCAGGAGAGAAACCTCTCAGCACAGAGGGCTTGTGTGTGCTCCGAACATGGGAAGAGCTTCAATCAGAGCTAATCAATTGCAAGTCGTAAATCCATTGGAAACCAGGTGTTATTAATTTAGTGCTAATGAAGTGACTTGTAACCATGTAACGGTTAATTCTTACAGCCTTTTGCAGAAGGATGTAATTGAAGAGTTGAACAAAGTTGTAATGAGCATGTTCACATATTGGTGTGAGTTCTAAATTATAGGAAAATAATGTAGTACTAAATCAGGGTAATGTTGATCAGGATTGAACCTGCTTGGAGTTGGGACTGATTAAATTCACTTAACCTTGAATCTAAATTTTAATATTTCAGGATAGGACTCATTCTTCAATTGTTTCTTACTTAAAGCTTAACTCCTGAAGCGTTTAGAGAGGAAGTATTAGAAAGGACATAATGGAATGAAGCTGTGTTCCCTACTTAAGAGTTATTTTAACATTTACAGTAATCTTGAATCAAGCAAGGAAGTTGTCTATCTCTTACTCTGTAAGCATTCAAGGTGACTTAGTGTGAATGATGTTTGAGAGCTATATTTAACTGATTAGGACTGAATAAATGGAGGCATGTTACAGCTGAGAAACCTGGTGAACTTGTGGTAACTGGGAGTTAAAGACGAGTTCTGCGAAGGCTTCTGTGCTTGTCTGAATTGCACAGTACTCTTCAGGTGGCTGTAGGTGATAGTAATCCAATCTTCAAGCATAATCGATGCTAATATTTTTCCAGGTGCTTGAATTAACCTGGAACTGTGCAAGTGCCAACTGTGTGTTTTCTTTAAACTGTTTGAAGAACAGATTAAGCTGACCTCTGGCAAAGTCCTTCTGAAGGTCTTGCTTTATCATCTGCCTTTGCTTTTAGGTGGTTAAGATGCCTTTTTCCGAGTTCCCGTCTGTGTTGCAGTTGGTATTTCACAAATAACAGTCTACTTTGGGGACTGAAGGGAAGGTTACAGTAGACTTTATTCATAAACTAGTTGTATGGGTCTTCTGAACTTTTCACATGTTTTCTGATCAAATTATTAATTCTTGCAGATGCCCCAGTGCAGGTACGGAGCCTGTGGTTTTTCTTGTTACACAAGGGGGACCATCATGGTTCCTGTCCTCTGGTGTTTGTTATCTGGGCTAATTTCTCTTTCAACTTCTGTGTTCTGTGAAGAAGAATGGGGTAAAACAAGGGAAGAAGAAATTAAATAGAAAATGGAAGAGGTGTTTCTGAACACTTTGTATGTCGGCTGCTGCTAACTGACTATTACAGAGGCCAGATCGTTACTTAATATGAACCTAGGAGCTAAGTTGATGGTCCAGATCTTTTCATCCCTTATGTGAGTCCCCCAGCACATTCTGCATCTGAAATGTTTCGGTGTTTGCCTGAAGAAAAATTTATGAAGAATTTTTGCTTCAAACATAATTTATTTAACTTAATGAACACTGAAGTAATACTCATATGTGGCACGTGTGCCATTTTTTTAAGGACATATAAAAGGGGAACGAGTGTCATGCCTGCTTTGGGATAGAGCATGGTAGAGAGAAGGTGTTTTCACTGTCAACATGCTTCAGGCAGAAATTGTGAGGTATCCCTAGCATCCAAATTTGGGGCTGGAGTGGGACATTTGAAGTGAAGAGGAAGCTGGGGAGAAGCTGCCTCACGCTGCTCAAGGCAGAAGAGAGGAATTCTTCAGATCTGAGGCCATTTCCCCCCTCTGTCTCTGCCCTGGATCCTCCTCTGAAACTGCTGCAGAGAGAGGAGAGCCTGTTAATGCAGCTCTGCATCTTTATCCGGGAGAATTTTCAGGAAATTGGGATAAATTCCACTTCAGCTTCTGTCTTTAACCTGACACCCTGGGTGTAGCGCAAGCTGGGCAAGTGTCCATCTCACAGACACATTTTATTACTGGAGTCAACTTGAGTTTCAGAGCTGCAGTTAGGAGTAGTCTGCAGTGGCACGAAGCACAAGATGAGCTGGCACTAGCGTCTGCCTGACTCACTTATGCCAGGAAGGCTTTGATGCTTTTTAACACACACAGCTTTTCTCCTCTGACAGGACACCTTTGTGCACCGGGTACCTTTCAGGTAACTGTGGAATTCAAGTCTGAAAAAGTTGAATTGTATAACATGAATTATGTTTTATTCAGTATAAAAATAAGACTTTAATAGAGCAACTTGTCCTCGGGCCCTTGAATATTCTACATTGCATGTCTTTTCAGTTCCCAGGGGGTTTTGATATGGTTTGGGTTTGGAACTTACCTTACAGTTTCCTTTCAAAATCATCTTTTTCCCAAAAGAATGCTTGATTCTTTTTTTCCCCTTAAGCTGCAAAAACCTTAGTAAACTTCCTTTATATTCCATTCAACGTCCTTCCACTTGATTTCCAGGACGTCAGGTGTTATCTTAAATGGATGCTGTGAAAGGCAGTTGATGAGTCTTGATTCAGTTTTTTCACCATTTCTGAAAGCTCTCGTTTGACGAATTCTGAGCTTTCAAGTGCTGTTTGAAATTCATATGCTGCTTTTAAATGCTTCTTTATGCTTAAATCTGTGAGAGGTTTTTAAACAGGTGCCCAGTTATTGCTCAGAGGTCGGTGTCCTTCATTGCCACTTCCTTGAAACATTTCTTTCAGACAAACAATGTATTAGTGCTATGCAAATTAATTATAAAAGGTCCGTTAAAATATGATTTACTGCTTTTTCCCTGAAGTGGCCCTTGGACTGACTTGGATCAGCCTAGAACACCGTTTTAGCAAACTTGGGTCAGTTGAACAGCTATCACAATGTACCTGGCTCCGTGGGTGTGCCTTTATGTAAACACCTCTTGCAGCATGTAGAAGCAGAAATTTGTGGTGCTTCTGAAAACAAACCTCCTTGCAATAGTGTTTGCTGTTTGTTGTGGGGAATGCAAATAGGGAGTAAATTTTTTTTTTTCCATCATTTCGAATTTGATTGTGAGTTGCTACGAGTGAATAAGGGTTTTAGCAACTGTTACTAAGGTGGTGGCTCACATTCTGCAGTACTCACAGTAAGGACAATTTAAACAGTCCTGCATCTGAGTACAGGCAGTTATTTTAAACTGATATTTAGTAATTAATGATTTTTAGTAACTAGTGCATGTTTGCAGCAGTATGTATGTAGGAGACAAACTGTTAATGGAAATAAAAAGCCTTGTGAAAATGGTTCTCCTACTTCCTCACAATTATTCTTCTTTAGTTATGGCTTTACTATAATGAGTAACAGTAAATGAAATTTTCACTCTATTACTGTGTAGCAGTGGCAAATCACAGGTAGTGTAGAAAGCATTTTGTTTTCATTTAACAGGATACATGGTATCAGGTGGTGTTGATTGACATTTCTTGGATAGTGCTTTATACAGCATTTCATGCAAATCATGTTTGAATGAGACTGCTGCATCAAATTACATTTCTTTCAGATTATAGCCCTTGCAGATGTGAGACAGAGCTTGTTCAGCAGCTAGCAAAAAGCTTTCGTTTTTAACACTTACTGTTTTCACAACTTGACTGCAAAGCCCTATAATTACAGCACTTAAGATAGTGAAGGAATGATGGGCACTTTCTCTTATCAGATCTATAAGTAGTAGCAAGCAGATGCAGCATGAGATCCCTCCAGCTGTCAAATATTGTCAGGCTGGCATAGAGGGAATGCAGTTTAAAATGCAGGTGACATAATACCCAACATCCTCCATTTGCTAGTGGGCTTCTGATTAATCACGATTACCATACATTATCATACCATCAAATTTAATCATATCAATGAATTCCCATCTGCAGGAGGAGCAGCAGCAGCTAAACATGATGGTAACAGCTATTAAATAAGAAAGAAATAGATGGTTTCTAAATGCAGTAACCCTTTAACTTGTCATGCTAGCTCCAGTGTGCACATGCTCTGTAGATATTAAAATCAAACAGAAAAGTTGTGTATTTATATTTTGTAGTTATTGTTATTTACCTTTCTGTTAAGTAATTGCTGCTTAACACTGCCAAGGGAACCAGAGTTGTAGATTTTTTTGTTGTTGTTTTTTGTCCCCCTGTGTTAATGATGCTAGATTTTCTTCAGTCTCAGCTTTTATTTGGTACCTGCTAAATACAGAATCGCAGAATGATTGAGGTTGGCAGGGACATCTGGAGGTCATCTTGTCCCACCTCAAGCAGGGCCACCTAGAGTCGGTTGCCCAGGACCGTGTCCATATGGCTTTTGAGTATCTCCAAGGATGGAGACTCCACAACCACCCTGGGCAACATGTGCCAGCGCTCAGTCACCCTCACAGTAAAAGAGTTTTGATATAGATATATGTTTATATATATATAGCTACACACTGTGATGCTGATACAGTTTTATGAATGAAGTTTGAACTTTTTGAAGCCTTGCGAGAGCAAAGCAGAAATTTTTATTGAGACAAAGAGGAAAAAAGTTATGCGTATAGCTATGTAGTCATTAATTAGACACTGTTAAAGAGATATTTTGCAGAAGTCAAGACTCATAAAGGAATCCAATTAAAACGTACAGTTGACTTCTTACTACAATGCAGTAAGGCTAACATAATGCTTAAACACTGAATGAATAACTAAAATATATTAGGTATAACAATATGGAGTTCTAGGTGATAGTATAGTTCTCTTAAGGTATTTTCACTGAGCTGAGAAAACTTCCTTTTAAAAGATAATTCAGTACATTTATGTCATCCCAATACAAAAACCAAAAACAAACAAACAAAACCCTGACAAATCTATAAACTGGCATTTATTCACCCTCTGCACCTTCAGTTCTTGCCATTTCTTTAGAATGTTTAAAGGAAAAAACGCTTCATTCATTATCAAAGAGCAAGTCGTACAGTAAAATGTTACAGTAAAATGAGTTAATTTAGAGGAATATTATGGGTTGACAGTAGGATACCCAAAAAGGAAAAAAATGTTCAATCCTTCATGTGCAACACGTGAGTCGTACTTGCAGGCGCATTGGGAGCTCGGATATGTAAAGTTCTCGCGTCAAAGCATTTGCAAGGTCAGAGATGTGTAAAACATCACCAAAATGAGATTTCCTTACAGAATTAAAAATCAGGAATCAGGTCATTTAACTACTAAATAGTCAGGTCTGAAATGGCATTTTCTAATGCAGATCAAAGTCCAGGTTAGCAGCAATTCTAATATTTGTCTTCTGTAAAGCTAGCTGCTGCTTGACTTTTTTTTTTTTTAGCAATCTGAGCATTTTTTGTTGAAGGGAGAAGCATCATCCCCAAGTCACATGTATTTATCTTTGAGGTTCTCAGATTGTTTTTTAAATTGACTATAACTGCACCTTCAAGCTTGGAGTGTAATGTAGAAATCCTGAATTTTATATTCATGATCCAGTTTAGTTCTGACCTCAGAGTTGTTTCTAACTATCAGTGACTTGCAGGTCACCAAGATACACTAGGTCAATAAACACTGTAATAATATTTCCGTGGAGTTAGTCCCTAGCAAGTCTAAGGATAAGGTATGAATTTTGCTAGATGTTTTATCTCAATAGTTCTGAAAGCAGAGGAGGTCCAAAACTTTTGGGTCCCTAATTTTTTATACATCCCTAAAACTGTTAGCTTTCAGCACAAAAATACACAGAAGGGTTTTATTCTCTTTAAATAAAATGATTATTAAATTATCTTCTTTCACAGGAGAGTTCATCATTCTGAATGGCACTAATGTCTCTTACACTTTTTCTCCAATTTATGTTTGTGATATTTCTATATTGTACTTAATCTTAAAAAGTTAGAGGGCACTAAACAAAAATAATCACACACTCTTCTACACCATACCCCTGAAGAGGACTGCAAACTGAAGTGAAACTGAATCTTCCAAATGAATTAGTTTAAAATACCTGTTTAAGAAATTACTTAGGTTTGTGCTCTAATCTGAGAGGTTTGGGTTTACTCTTCCTTCAGGCAGTGCAGGCTGCTACAACTTGTCTGTCACACTATTTCTTATTATGGCCTGTCCTTGCTGGAGACGTTCTTCCCTCATCCATACAAAACAGATGGGAGCGTGGTTTTTCTGTACATCAGCACTGTTAGGAATTTAAAGCTAGAGTTAGGATTTAGTTAACAATATCTTTCCTATGCCTGCATTTCATTTAGGAGTGTTTTTTGAGAATTGTTCTTGAATGGCACCACTTACCCTGCAGATTTTCCTTTTCTAACGTACATACCTCGATGGTAGAGCAGATGGAGGGCCAAGAAACCTATCTGTGAAGCAATCCTTCTGTGTAACACTGATTGCTTGTGGGCTGTTCTGCTTTGTTGCTTCTCTTTTAGAAACACGCTGAAGTTGTGAGTATTTTTGTCTCCATTTGCAACATGAATATGTCCCTGCTTGATGTAATTGGGGGGGATGCCCTGAAACTTGCTGAAAAGGGATACTTTTAATATACAATGGATCTAACTTTTAGCTTAATCTCCTGACATGTTTGGGATTGTCTTAGTGTGCTGGGAGTATCCTTCTTTTTCTGTATCACTTGTGTCTTTATTTTAGCTACTTGATCATGAATTGGCTTAAATAACAAGGGATTCCATGCCTTTCTCTCCTTGCTTGTACTGGTTTTCCATGATGGCTGAGTTACATTCTGGGACCTTAAACAGTGAAATTGGACATTGGTGATTTCTGTTACAGGTGACTTGGACTTGTGCCTTAACATCCCAACACACTTTCTTACCTCTTGAAGTTGTGTAGTATCAAAGAGACGCTTGTCCAAGTTATATGCAACATTTTATTATTAAAAAATACTTTCAGCTCTGTTGAGGGAAATATGAACCCATTCTCTCTCAGGCTCAATCTGCCCGTAGTACTAGGATCTGTGCAGTCCATGTACTTGAACCACCACTTGGTATCTCCTTGTGTTTTCCCTTCAGAAAATATATTCCAAAAGCTTTGAAAAGACTCATGTATGGGTAGCATACATTCATTGACTTGAGTTTTATGATCGCTCTGAACTTCAATTTTTGTCCTTCTTGATTGTAATGTATTTAAGGCATGAATTTTTATATAAGGGGGTCTACAATACCAAATCCATTTGGAGAATCATGGTGCTTGCTAGGTTTTAGTTCACCTTGATGAAATTACATGATTGTTACAGAATCACAGGGACACTAATGAGTCATTTAAATGATATTTAAGGAAAAGTCAAAACATGTTTTATTATAAAATTCCAGTGAATCATTCCCTTTCTGTATGCTGTGCACAGTAAATGAGAATACTATGAAACTTGAATGTGAAGAGCCATGGTTTGTGGGATGTATATATTTCTATTTGAAAATTTCTGAACCATATCCAAGATATATGAAGCAGGGCTTCTCACACAAGAGGATGGAAAGTCAGTTCCTTGCACTGGAAGGTAGGCATTTTAGGAAAGCTTTTCAAAAAGCCTAGTAGCTGCTGAAATAAGAGGATTAACATCTTGTGACAGATGGCTATAGTTTTAATTGTCATAGGTTATAGTGGTCATTATTCTTTGCATTTAAACCATATAAGAAGAATTAACTGAGTGGCCCTGCTTAACTGTCAATGGGGTTCTCCTAGCTCTTTGCATTTTAAGTGAGATTAATAAATGAAAACATGTTGTAGAGGCAGGGTGTAATTTATTGAAAGATTCATGAAGTTTCAATGACATTGTTAAGGTATTTAATTAGTCCCACAAAAAAAAGTAGAGTGACCCTTTTAGAGAAGCTGATAAGTCATATAATAGCTGTTAGATCCTCTTTATTCCTTGCTTTATAAGATTAACTTTGTGCTAAGCAATTTATGCTAAGTTTTCCCTTTTATTGGTAACCAAAGTTATCTGTGCTTCATGAATAGATTATTGGAGATAACATCATGTAATTAGCAAGAGATGCAGAAAAGTAAAAGTACAATTTGTGTAAGAATTGTATGAGAGAGAATGTTAATTTCTTAACTAGGGAGGATATTTAAAGGGATAAAAGGAAGGCAAAATAGTGCAATTCTTTGAAAGGATTAAAGTAACCTTATCTCGTGTTCTTTCAGAAGGTGGGATTGCGTGAGTGTGTGAAAGTCATGTTCAATGAGCTATTCACAACTCTAATGAATTGTAAGCATAAGTTTGCATTACATTTTTTTCCCCCAAAAATTATTGATAAGGTGTAAGTTATGCCTTAGCTATATTGAATAACGGAAGTTAGTAAAAGGGCAAATTGTGCAATCTGCGGGCATGCGGAATTGTATGAAAATGTCAGTCTGAAGTGCTATAAATTATAGTGTGTGGGGAGGAAGAGTGGGTAGGGTTGTTTGGTTGTTTTTTTTTTGTTTTGTTTTTTTTTGTCAGAGTGAACTTCACAAAATTAAAGATTTAAGACAATAAAATACCTGTCAGTAGCACTTCAGTGTGCGGTTATCTTCTTGTTTTAAGTATTTCTAAAACTTCTGTGATTGTGTGTGGTCTCTCTGGAAATCCACACAGAACCCCATTTCCAATGCCATTTCCTTCTAGACCTCGGTTCTTGTATTAAAAAAAAGAAAAAAGTAAGAATTTTCAAAGTACAATTATAAGAGGATAAATTAAATGAGATTTCACCACATTCCTTAAAAACAGGAAAAAATACAGACCAAAAATTACTTTCTTTGGTAGTTTAAGAAAAATCTTGATGTCTAGTACCTCGCTTTCAGTGTTCAGGCATTGGTATGTTTTAGTTTTCACAGAAGGTAAGAAAGAATGGCCAGAGCGGTCCCCCCTCGCAGCCCACAAAGCCTTGCTGAGAAGACCACTCAAGAGCCCTCCAGCTTTCAAAACCTACAGTTTCTCTCTCAGATCTTTGAAATGCTCGTTAACACCAGGGCTGCAGGTGGTGGTTTAGAAGGAACTACAGTGCTGAAGTGGTTGTAGTTTTGGGAAGGGGTATGGGTTAAGGACTTCTAGGCCAGACTGCGGTGAGTATGTCTGCTTCAGGTCTTGTGCTGTTTTTTGATTCTGTGCTCTTCTTGCAACCAGCTTTAAACCTAGCTAAAAGCTCTGTTTTAGGAGTCTTTCCTTGCCTTTTGGTGCACTTTTACTAAATAATCAGTCTGGTAATTATACTAGATACTCAACAATAACGATACTAAATCAATAATAATGGTACTAAATAATCCATCTGATAACAATGAGAAGGGGAGAAGACTCTTCCAAAAAGTTACCATATACACTCTGCCGGGTCTTTCTCACGTGGACGTTTGGTAACTCAGTCTTTGGAACCGTTGTCCGTATGAATGTGATCCAGCCTTGCGGGGTCTCGCTGGAAAGGCACATAAATATTTTGTCCTTTTCCCCCAGCGTCACAGTTGGCCCCAGCCTTGGACTGAAATGTAGAACCTGGCAGCCTTGGCTGATCATATGAATTTGCAATTCTCCCTTTTGCTCGGTTGAAACCTGTTAACTAGAAAACAGGTATTTTGAAGACTCTGAGATGTATTAAGTTGGGAAGTTTCCTAAAAAGTATAACGGTTAAAAGTATTTTTTTGTAGGGAGTCTTAGTTGATGTGTGTACTGAATAGTTGGTTGTAATTTGAAACTGTCCGGATAGCAAAACCATGAAAAATGGGAGTAACTACTGTGCATATAAAGATTTATTATGCATCTATGTTACAGTATGCTTATTTTATCAAAAATAGACCATTATGAAAACTGGCTTTTGCACCTGCTCTTCATTAATTTTTGAAGTTAAATGGCTCTGTGTGGGTTTTTTCTACAAAATATCAGAGGGCACTTGGGGGTTATTAGCAGCAAATACTTGCTGAATGTAGAGTTTAACACTAATGGTAAAATAATCTACTCCTAGAATTATAGTTGAAGTACTGTTAAGCAAAAAAAATAAAAACAAACCACCCTCAAAAACTTTAAGTAATGGACAACAGTTATTTTACTTTGTACTATTTTTAGGACAATTAAAATTTGGAATAAGTAAAAGTTGAAGTTGTAGTGTTAGTGTACTCCTATTAAATTGGAAAAAAATAAAACTGTAATGGTATTTCAGAATAATAGGCAAGCACCTCATAACTTATATTCGCTATAGTTTTCCTTTAAAAAAAAAAAAGTTCATTTATGCCTGGAAGTAGTAGCTTTGGTTGAACCTTAGAGTTTTAGTTTCACATGTAGTGTGTGAAATTAATCCATCACACAAGAAAATTCCTGTTGGAATTGTCCTGAAAGGTTTTTCAGAAGAAAAATCTCAGCAACGTAAAATCTGAAAATACAAGCTTCCCCCTGCCCATGTTACTTTAATTTTACGGCAGAATTTCATTTCACTCTTCAGGAATAGTAGAAGCAAAGCTAGGTTAGGAAAAAAGTGAAGGTTGGTCTTTTTCATGGATGGTGAACAGAAGAGAATCAAACTAATTTCTTTTTGAGAAGCAAATACTGGTAATTAATTTTTTTTTTTTGCAAATAACAAATGTCTTTGCAATTAATTTTGCATGATTGGCCTTTGGTTATCAGCCAAGAAATGTGACCAGTCATATTTTAGTAGTTCTTCAAAATTTCATATCCATAAAATCTGTTCAGTGACCACGTAAGTAGCTATTTCTTAGTGATACTCAGTTATCTGTGTAGCATGCAACTTTACTGTGGTGTGATTTATATCAGCCGTACTTCTGTAGTTTTGCAATTTTTGAAACTTTTAGGTTTCAAAAAGCCCAACCCTCTGTTCCGTTGTGTGTGGAGTAAGTGCTCTGGCAGGGAAGGGGCATTGTTTTGGCACTAATGAATCCTGACATTGAGGGACAGCTCATGGTTGTTGCATGGTATAAAGAGGATCTTCATGTTACTTTAAATGCAAAATGGAAAAGGAGAATTAGCTTTAGGATTGGAAAAATATTTGTTATCTTTAAAAACATCTCAGCCTCAAAGTTTAACTGGAATCTTACTTAAAAAGTGAAAAAACCCCTGAATTCTTAACTGTGAGGGATGGGAAAATAGGGAGAGGTCAATGGGAAGAACTCCAAACTTCAAATACTACCTTCTTGCTTTGATTTTGTTGGAGTGTTTTGGAATTATTTTGGCCCAAACTTGTGTTGGGGGATGTACTTGTATGAAATATACCACTTATAAAACTAGAGCAAAAAAATATTTTCTTAGTGTATCTTGGTGAGCATTTGATTATTCAATCCCAGCTTTTGGATAACAGTTGGATAACTGTTAGTTTGTCTTAAAATGAGTGAAAGTATTTAGAGGACAGTAAATGTTTGCTTCTTAAATTAAGGTGGATGGACACCTCTGGTACTGAAGGGAGCTAGAAATCAGTATTACTTGTATCGTTAACAGTAAAATATGTTGCTGATTATTGGTTTCTGTAATTTTTTTTGTAAATAAACTATAATCTCGTTTTTTTAATAGCGTGAGCTTTCTTAGATCTAAAATAACCTTGTATTACTCAGTTCTAAACCATAACTAGAGCTTATTTCATGCGGGTTTAGTTTCCTTATGATGGGAAATACAAAGCTGCTCTCAGCATGTGCAGTACTACCAGACTTCTGTGGTTTGAACCAAGATGATGTGCAGGTTGCCTGCCTCGTTTTGAATTGTTTTGATTCAAATTTTCCAAATACTTTCATACCAAGATTGAAATGGTGGAAAAATATTGTTATGCCCAAGTGATTATTTAGAAATGTTTTATTAGATTATTTAGAAATGTTTTATTGTTGCTCTATTTTTCAAGGAGGAAAATTGAGTTTGGCTGCACTGAGGATGTTTCGGTACATAAGAGCTGTGTGAAATTCAACAGGACTTCCCGTGCATTTGCAATTCAGGGCTGCTTTGGGATGAGGTAGAGCTGGGCATAACAACAAGGGCGTGGGCTGGCAGGAGAGGGAAAGCTGGTATGAAGAAGTGTGTATTTAAAATACAAATAGAGGGTCTTTTTCAACCCGTGCTCTCATTTACTTCTCCTTCCCTAGCAGCAAAAAGAGAGGAAATTGCCCGGGCTAAGTGTATGGGCAAGGAAGGCAGGGTCTGGGTGGGGCAAATAGGAGCTCCTGACCGGCCGCCACGAGGCAAGACCACCAGCGTGGAGTCAGGGAGATGGGAAGCTGGATCCACGGTGGGATTAGGAACCAGCGGGCAGAGTGAAAGGCGTGATGGGGATGAGAGAATGTATCTGAAAAGCACGCAGGACCAGGAGAACAGTAAGGCTAATTGGACAACAAATTAATGTTGGGGAAGATGCTTGAGACTGGGTTACAAATTTGGTCATAGAAGCAGAGATGCCTGCTTATTTTGTAGCCTAAGCCTGTATTTTGTAGCCTAGCACTAAAACTGAAGTTTGGGAGCGAGGGGAGAGACTGATAAGGAACTGTTACCTCAACCAGGGCAGAATATGTTGCGTTTGGAAGAAGCAGGCAGAGGAGACTGGTCGCTGCAGTGCCATTTGGCGCTTGGAAACAAGCCCAGCCTGATCATTACTGCTGCCAGATCTTCAGCTCAGCTGGCAAATACGTGATACTTAGGCTTTATTAGCCTGGGTTTCAGTAAGTTTCCACATAATTTGTTTTTTGCTGGCTGTTTTAGAAATAACTAAGATATATGTAGGCATATATTGTGTCTAGAGAAAAATACAGAGAGAATTTCGGAGCTTCCAAGTCAAGCTCTCAGAAAATAGGAAAAAGCAGGTTGTGTGTTGAGACTGCTTTCTGTCCCCAGGTGCAATATGTTCATGTGACTACGTGTGGTAAATAAGATGCAAGATAAAAACCATCTTGTGTGAAAACTGCCCTGATGAACTGGTTTCTCCCCTGCCTCTGTTGCAATGACCTTATGCATTATGCAGTGATAAACTAATAACTAAATAGCTAAATATCAGTTGGTTTGCTGGGTGCCTCCTTCGAGGCCGCGCGGCTTGCGGAAGCGCTGTGTATTCCCTAGGATGGCTGTAAGAGCAGTGCTTTGAGAAATAGGCTTTTATTACAGAGGCTTCCAAGATGAGGGAATGTATTTAACCTTAGTTTGAAAGTACCTCTGGCAGCTCCGACATGTGGTGATGGTAGAGGCGCGTTTTGGGAGCGAAGGGTCAGGGTCTTCAAGGTTTGTGTTCGGTTGCTCTTTTGGCAGGCAGCCAGCGCCGTCCTGCTCAACACCAGGGAAGGGCAGTGCAGTTGAACAGCCTTGTTCAGCTAAACCTGAACGGATTTTGATGGGACAAACAAATGTCACTTTCTCCAGCCTAAATAGCTCAGCTCCCTCTTCCTCCAACTGCTGGTGCTTGCAGACAGCCTGTGAAATTCAAAGGCATTAGTCCCTTCCAAGGTGGCAAGAATATTTTGCGTTGGTAACTGTTCACTTGCAGAAGTGTAGCAGCTCCTCCTACAAACAGTATGTATGTTATGAGGACTGTCATGCTTGAGTGTAACATAATGTCTTTCCACTAAATGAAATACCCACAGGAGACAGGCTGACTAGGAGCACTGGCAACGGGATATAGACCCTTTAATCTGTAGGAATGATAACGTATTTACAGTTGATGGCTGTATAATGGCATAAAATAAGTAGTCAGTCTCACTTCCAAATGAGAGGTCTTAGTAGCTCACATATCCCCATTTAGGTGTTTTCAAGAAGGCCACCAATTTTATAATGGCTGCGATCCTCAGTGCCCCTCTCACTGCTTGTTTGGGCCTTGCCAATCCCAGTTGTATTATGCTGGTAGAAGGGTGTGAAGCAGCTTTGTCTTGTGCTACTTCAGTGGTGAGTGGGCTTCAGTTTCCAGGGCAAATACCCATTTTTGCTCTGTGAGAAATTATTTTCCTAAAATGCTAGTATTTTTGCAGTACAGATAGGATAGAGTGAGACTGCACGTGCTGTTGGTGAGGGCAGCTCAACAGATCAATGATAAGCCACTGCACCTTAGTTGTTTGGTCCTTTCCTGATGACCCTATTTCAGTCTAGCAGGGAGTGTTTGGTCTGAAATCTGTTTTGGGAAGCTTGTCTTCAGCAATGGCAAGCTTTAAGCTGAGCATCAAATGTAGACAGAACAGATGCCATGACTGATTTCAGAATCCATGTAAAGAGGAAAACACAGATGTTCTTAGATTATTTTCATTACTTATTTGATTTACTCACACAAAATAAGGAAATGTTTGTTAATATAATTTATGTGAGGCATGGCTTCTTCCAGTTATCAGAGGTTGCCAACATATTTTGTCAACTTTTGATATAAAACAAAAAATTATTATAGTGTGACTTTAAGTGGGGCTTCTGCAAATTTCTGCTTTTGGATTAGCATCCTGCTTTCTGCAATATGTAAAGGCTCACTTTACATTTAAAAACCTTACTGGAAGAAAGATAATTTTGCACTCTTTCATATAATGCTTCAGATGCTAAGTTGTGAATAGAGAGAAGCATTACTCTTCTCTTATTGCTTTTGCAAGATGATCTCTTTAATTTTCTGGATGCCATAAATTGTCATGTTGTCGTCCCCCCCCCTTTTTTTTTTAAGTAAAGCTGCTTCATTTCTGTAGCTTACGTTTGTGCTAAATTGATGGTGAAGAATAGCACAGTTTAAGAAGATAAATGTCAGGAATGTCTTCTAAAGTAGACATTCAGATTTTTTTGGATTAATGGGAAAGAAGGTCAATAATTGCATGGACTTCAATAAGCTTGAGAAGAAATGGCATTCCTGTGGTGCTAGTGATCATTAAAACATTGTGAATTCATTTCAAGATACTGTACTGGGGTTTAATATCTCTTCCACTAAGGGCTGCCAATTTATACAGATGATAGGAGATAACTCATAAAGCAATTGTATTTTTAAGAGAAAAAAGTTATAGCAGGCTATACATAATTTGCTGGATGGTAGTCTTAATCTCGGTTCTTATTAAATAGGGCCCTCCAGACTTTCAGCAGCATACCCCTGGACCAGTTCCTACCAACTTCTCCCAAGCCCCAAGGCTGCCGATCCAGGACCAGTGGAGAGGGCCACCACCACCGCCACCACCACTCCCTCCTCCGCCTCCTCAGGAAAGAGATCCTTTCTTCATGGCAGGTAGGCATTTTCATTCCCATGAACGTACAAAATCCACTTTTTGTAAAGTGGTTATGCCGTGTTAAGTGTGTATCATATAACATGAAGTGTTTGGAAGAGCCTGACGACCAGAAGACCCTGTTTGTTGTAACCAGATTAGTACATGCCAGAAATTCCGGTGGTCTGGTATCTTTTTCCTTCCCTGATGTAATCTTCTGTCTCCATCTGTAACTACCATCAATCTGTGTATTTATACAGCTACAAAATAAAACTAGTATCTAAGTGATTGTTGCAATAAAGTTGTTGTGATTTGTTACGTTTTTAGATAACTGGTACTTCTCCACACACTTTGGTTTCCAATAGTAACTCTTTAAACCATCTGGACTATATGCGTACTGTAAGAAATCTCTTAAGGTTAGCTAAAATGTATCAGCATAGCAAACAAAATAGTGTGTGTGTATATATAGATACGCATATATATATATATAATGTGCATATATATAATGTATGTTTTATAGATATTTTACACACACACACACACACAATATATAAAACTTTGCTAAATATCTGGTTGGCAAATGGCATCAAAATTTTGTGGGTTCTTGCATATTTTAAACTCTAATCCCTGGAATCCTTCATTGATTTCATAGAATTCCTAAAAGGTATTCCTAATTCAGGCGAATTACCAGTTGCGCTGATCTTTCAAGCATCAGTTCGTTTTATACACAGGTGGCAGAAGCAAGAGAAATGTAACCTTGAGGGTAGCTCTTAAAATTAAAACATCTCATAAGATTTTTGCTTTTTACAAATTTCAGGTTACTTTTCCAAGTCAAAATAGAGCTTTGTGTTTTGAAAGTGTGTTTGTGTCCCAAGGAGGTTGTCATTTAAGTACTTACCTGATTCCCACAGATCCGAGGTTTCCAAGCCATCACTTGTTCGAGCAGCGGAGCCCCCCACCACCGCCACCTCCACCGCTTCTTAACAGCGCGCACCCTGTCCCTACCCAAAATCCGATGCCGTTCAGCCAGCCTGGGCCAGCGTTCAATCAGCAGGGACAGCAACCGGTGTTTCCCAGGGAGCGGCCGGTGCGGCCGAACATGCAGCCGCAAGGTCCCGTGGGGATTCTCCACTTCAACCAGCCGGGTTCAGCAAACCCGCGGCCGTTCATCCCTCCCAGGCAGCAGTTCCTGCAGGCTCCCGGACAGCCCTTCCTCGCCGCACACACGCAGCCCAGCATGCAGGTACGGGGCTGCAGCGGGAAGGGGCCTACAAGGAACATGCCGAGTGGCCCCTTGTAGGCTTACAGGACTCACGTAACTAAAGTGGGATTATTTGAGATTACAGGTAGGAGGCAGATGGACCTGTAACATTTAAAAGTGATTTATTTTCTCCCCAGTTGCCAGCACTAATGTATTTCCGCTAGTGAGCCTGCGGCCCGGCCCTGGCTCCTCCTTAAGTGTTTGCCCCGGCCCCGGAGCCCCGGCTCGGCCCCGGAGCCCCGGCCCCGGCCGGCGGAGCCCGCGGCAGGGCGGGAGCGCCCTCTGCCGCTCAGCTGCGGAGCCCGGCAGGGAGCCGGGGGGCCTCCCGCAAACCCGGGAGGAAGCTGAATCGAAGCTTGAAGCGGGTCAATGTTTTGGGGATGTTGCAGGGTGATGTGAAGGGCCCTGCGTGGTCGGTGGGCTTTGTGTGGGTTCTTTTCCTGGTGTCTGTGTTTTCAACGTCGGGAAATCCTGTGGTCTGGTGATGTTGGGGGAAAAACAAAAGGAAAAAAAGAAAACAAAAAAGAAAAACGACCAAAACCCAAACAGTTTACAAGTCATTACAAAAGGGGGCAGAGGGCAGGAACCCTTGCATTTGTCTTTTTCCACTTCAGCTGTTGACTTAACACAGGTTTAAGTGTAGAACTGCCTTGCGCAGCTTCTGTTAGTCTGGTTTATACTCAGTATATACTTGATTTAGCCCAGTCCATAGCTGCTTACAGATGTTTTGAGGACTTGGGAGCCTGGGGCTACTTTTCAGGAGTTTATTACCTTGAAGCTAAACCCAATCTTTCTCTTTATGTGAAGGGTCCTTTGCATCCTCCATTACAGCCTCAGCCACAACCTCAGCCTCAGCAGCACCATCACCAGCAGCAGCAGCAGCACCATCACCAGCAGCAGCAGCAGCAACACCATCATCATCTCCAAGGGCCACCACAGCCCTTGATGCCCATGAACCAGCCACAGTTCAGGCCTCACATGCAGGCCACGCAGCAGCAGCCAAATAACAACAGGATGCAGTGTCAGCCGCGACAGGGTCCAATGAAGCCAAGACACGTAAGTACCACTTACATCAGTGGGGCCATGCGTAGTTCTGCGTGGGTAACAGGCATGTAAGCACAGGTTTCAAAACTAACCAGCATGGTTTTTGAGTCCCGTTTATTCCATCCTGCTCTGTCACTTTCTTTCACCATTTCTTGCTCCTTTTCTGCCTTAATCATTTTATAACCTACATTCAAAAATAGCATGTGTAGCTTTTCCCTTTTTCTTTTCTCCTCCAGTCTTCAGTGTTTTTCTTGATCTGGGTCCAGTAAGAGATGATGCAGTTGCCCAAGAACTGGCAATAAAGGGGTTTTGGAGGATAGATTTGCTTAGTAAGATTTTAAAACTGCTGGTAGCCTGTGATTGTGTTGCAGCCCAGTTCTCTGACACTGTCTTTCAGTTTGAAGGCCTCTCTGTACCACTGCTAATAAGCTTTCTGGTTGAGATAGTGCCTGAGTTTGCTCAGTGCAGCATGTTCTGTTGCTCCAGTAGGTTGGGGTAGCAGAACAGTCAGAAGCAGTGCTCAAGACAAGGTGACTCTAGTTCAGAATAACAGCTTTGCTTAGGAAAATAAATCATACAGTGCAGCCAATTTCTGAGAAAGATGTTAAACAAGTGAGATTCAGTTTTGCTTTTAATTAAAGAAAAACACAAACATTGTTAAAATGTTCTCGTTTTGGTAATTTTTTTTCACATTGAAAAATATTGTGCCTCTTGGAAAAGCTTTTTTTTCCCCCTCAAACTTAACTGAATCATGAAAATGTGAAACAGGAAACACTTTAGTCTGGTTTGTAGTGAAAGTCTGTGGTTTTTAAATTTTCTTTTCAGAATACACCATCACAAAATATTGTCAAGCGTCCAAATCAGCAGCTACAGTCAACTGCTCCAAGAAATAGTAACTTGCGTGAGTTGCCGATAGCACCATCGCATGCTATGGAAATGAGCAACAACAGGCGAACCTCAACCCCCGCTGCTCAGGTCAAACCCATTACCAGCACGATGTCTGCCACCAAATCTGTAGCTGGTGTTGGAAACTCACAGGGAAGGCCTGAGATGAAAGCTAAAGCAATCACACCAGTGGGCCAAGCAAAACCAGAAGTAAAATCTGAACCAGAGGTAAGGCTTTTCTTTCTTAAAAAAAAAAAAAAAAAAAAAAAAGAAAAAACCACGAACAAAAAGCTCCCACCTTTTAAAAACTTTTCTAGTCTGACTTGTGAACTGTAAGCACACTTAATGTATGTCACCCAGTATTTTTGGTGCCACTAGAGGCCTCCCTTCTGAGTAGCACTTTCCTCTTTAATGTGATAGCAAAACCAGTCTCCATTGATAAAAAAAGAAGTCTGGAAGGTTGGCAGGGCTGTGGTGAGTCTGTTTTGCAGGAGGAGGAGTCATTTCTACTATGAAAAGACAGGTTGTGTAGACGTCATCAAAGACAGAAGCCTCTGAAATGCCCATCGTGTCCATTTTTGTCTTCCAGGATTATAATCAGTTTGGTTTTGGTTTTTTGTTTTTTTTCTTCAGGTAATCACTTCTTTCTAAGCCAGCAAACCTCTTCCCTTCCATTTCCTATGATGCTTTATAGCTCAAAAAAAAAGGCCTATTTAAGAGAGCTATCTTCCTCATGCTGTTTTTCTTTAGGCTGCCCAGTCTCCTCTAGGGTCTTGAGCAGGAGGTTGCAACTGCATCGTCCATGGAGCTTCTTGCTCTTGAAGAAGAAAATCTCTCTTTTATGAAACCTTTTGATGTGACGGAAAATAGGAGATGCTCTCAGGTTTTTCATTTTGGAGAAAATTATGCTGTTTGCTCTGCTGGTACTCTGCACAATTGAAAAATGAGATGCCAGTGCTTTGGGCTCCACTGGATCATGCAGTGTGAACAGATGACTGTCTCCCTGCGCAGATCCTCCTGGAAGCTGGAGAAGACTCTCCATGAGTGCTGTTAGCTTGAGAGAGTGGGTAGGATCGCACTGATGGTGCCGTTAATCCTGAACATCAGGAGGTACCAGAGGAACATGATGGCTAAATGCCCCTTGTATCATTTCCGAGTGTCAGGTTATTCTGAGCAGAACTGTAAATCTTTATAGTTTAGTTGACCATTAATCTTGTCTCAAGGACCAGGTTTTCTTCAACAACTTTTGAAAGCTTTAGTTGTGATAATACTGTCTTCCCTTTAAGCTGCTCATAATTAGCTTTTCATCTTGCTCTTGAATTAGGGATGGTCATAACCAATTTTCACAAATGAGGCACAAAAGAAACCCATAGCCAGCAGTGTTTGACCTCCTGTGCACTTGCTTTTCAATGGTAGTATTAAAAAAAAAAAAATCCTTATTTCAGCTTTTCAGCTTTTAATTTTGATCTTTTTTGAAAAAATGACTTAAGTAATCCCCTTCCCCTCAGTTCAGTCTCTTGGAATAATCTAAGTCACAGAAAATGCAGTGCCTCTTAGAGAAGCCTCTGTCTTTCAGGACATTAGTAAGGTAAGTTTTGAAGAAAATCAGCTACAGGCCTCCTCATCTAAAACATCTTTTATAGTTCTTTTATAGTTTAGTCATATGAAAATTAAGGCATTAGTTCCAAAATATCTCTGTCAGTGTTTAGAAACGTGAATGACTATTTTTCACTCCTCTTAATCAAATGAATTAAAAAAAAATCCAAACAAAGCAGTCATCTTGTTCTCTCCATTTTAAGTTTTAAACATATTCTAACAAACCTGTAGTTATAAGACTAACTGATCTTACTCATGTGAATTCTTGGTGTTACAAATAAAGCTTTCTTTTTATTTCTATGTCAAAGCTATCTTTGAAAACACTTTGATACCTGTTTCACGTAAGATTTTGCAAAACAGGATAAAAAAAAAAAAGTTGCCTTGGAAAAGGTGATGTCTCCTAGTGTTTCCTATTCTTAACCAGAAAAGTAAAGCCTTTGTAGATGCACTTAGCAAGTACTAGAAAACTGTGTGAATGTGTGCGCACGCAGAACGCTTCTCCTTTTAAAGCGGGCTTGAAACAGAGCCTTGCGCTGCAAACAGCGGTGTAGTAGCAGTTGTACCTTTTCAGCTGTGCCGCTGCGATAGCCTTGTTCACTGATGCCTCTTATTGTCACTTCTACAAACAGCATTGCTGCGCTAGTAATGTTCGTTTCCAAGCATTTGATTGTATTCTTCACTATTGTTGTAATGTAGGTTATTACGTTTCTCCCCTTAGGTAGATTATAATTTTTTCCAGTCTTTTTGTGTGTTTTTCTTGTAATTAGCTAACTTCGTCCTGTTCTTTTGCTTCCTGTGAAGATGAGAAAGAGTTAAGTTCTGTCATCTTTTCTAGCTGTATTGCTCATAACTGAATTGGGCAGGTTATTTTGCAAGTGTCTTCAACTGGAAAATTATTAAGACTTTTCTTTGCATCCTTCTTCCCAACGAGTCAGTGGCCATATCTATGAATGCCCTGTCATTCAGGAAGCACAAAAAAAATAGCAATATTGGCTATTAAAGGTTTTGCTCACCTTCAAAATAGATATTTGAAAGGTTTGCAACCTGAGTGACTAGAAGATTAAAAACTGTATTTCTACTTTACTAATGGTATGCTTGTGTTCCTGTTCCTGTGAGGCTGCAAAACACTGAGTTGAAATGCCTTTGTCCGTTTAGAATAGCAGTTACTCTCCAGGATTTATGCTTGCATATCCTCAGTCTGAAAAATCATTTTGTCAATGACATAGGAAAGCATGGGTGATGACTGTGGGCCTAATTGTTGAGGTCAATTTAGGATAAGAGGAATTAAGGCAATATTAAGCATTTTTGAGTTTAAAGAAGGGAGGGAATGTAGAAAGGTGAAGTGAATCTCTTTAGCAGAAATGGATATTGGAGCTCAGGACAGGAGAGAAATTAGTGGAGTGCTGCATAATCACAGGTGTAGTGATACTACTACTTTTAGTATCTACTACTACTGTTACTATCAACTACTTTGCAGTTAATGTCCCTGATGTACTGAAAGAAAGCCTTCACATTCCATTCTCCCAAATCCAGTAAATTTTGAAGTTGGGTTGTTGGGTTTTCTGTTGTTTTCTTTTTTTTTTTTAAAGAGACTTGCAATATGGAAAATAGTTGCTACATTGCTATTGGAGCAAATCTATCTAAATCTTTTCATATTTTTTGAAATTAACTACCTGAAAATTTGTACGTGTCTAAATTTGAGTTTTCTCCAGTATAGTTTTGATTTCCAAATTTTTATAATGGTGCCTCCTGTCTTGTGCTTAGAAGATTCTTCTTATCTTCTTCCAGTTAGAAGATGGCAAGAGGGCAGTGTGCTTCTCAGAGTAACTTGTAACCTTGTTCTTAATTCTCTTCCTGCTTGCCCAAGATGCACAGCACCTGTGTTTTGTAGGGTGACTCGTACCTTCCTGGGGTTCAGGAGCCGATGTCATCAGTAATGTGAAATGTGTGATGTGTATGCAGGTGCCTTTATTGAAGATACTTTGTGGTTTTGAACACAAGAAGCCAAATGATGTCATTTGGATCTGGCCTTACCTTTTATGAAGACTTGTCACAAATTTTTGGACAAACGATTCTAGCCTCTTTTGTTTCTTCTGTTACAACTGAAAAAGTAAAGATAAACCTGCTGAACAGGTTTGTGTAGGTGCCACAGATCAAACCATTTTGATTGCTCTGTCCTTGCACCCATTCTGCCGAGGGACACAAGTGAGCCTGGCTGCAAGATTCCTTTTTTGCTCCTTGATAGCAAACCAGAACACTTATAGTATCTGGTTTTTATGACTCTGCATTTAATTCTATTAACTAGTAATAAAGCCTGCAGACGTCTAAAAAGGTGTGGGTTTGGTTTTTTTATTCACTATATAAGAAGCAAGCTACTGATACTAGGACTTAAATTACAGTAGAAAACTTAAACCCTTGTTTTAGAGCATGTCTTTGCTCTTTTCCTTAATCAACGGTGCCATTCTAAGTTCTCCTGGAGAATGCTGTAGAACTGCTGCTTTTCTTACTGCTGCTCTTCAGTTAGACTTGGAAAAGCAGCCTGTAACACCTTCTTTTGGCACTTTCCATCAAAGCCTCTTTTGACCTTAAGGCAGAAGAAAACCTATAGCTAAGGCTTGGTCTCCCCTTCAAACTGCAATGAAATAAGTTTTTTGTTCGAGAACTGTTCAAAGGCAGATGAGAATCTCCACTTTCAAAAACAAACAAACAAACAAAACTGAACAAACCTAAACAGCAATAACAAAAACAAATGAACAAAACCAACCTTCCCCACCCACCCCCAAAACCCAACAAAAAAAAACCCTCCACAAAACCAAGGGAACTGCTTTGCATCTCTGGCTTTGTACTCTGTAGCCTCCTGTAACAGGAGGAGCTGCTTACAATATACCATTTCTTCAAGTTGTGGAGTTTTCTACAGAAAAAGGTGAAGTGTCAAGAGGTTATCTAGGAAAAAGGCTGCTTCAAGTTCTTCTGCTTCTTCACCTACAGATAATGTTGCTTTTGGCAGGATACTTCCAAACACAAGCTGTGAACTTTGACATCTTTGAAGGATATCTACTTTCTCCCAGTTGCTTTCTTTTTTTTGTTTTTGGCAGTGCTACTGCTTGTTGGAGAAATCTGTACCGGACTTATTAAACTAATGGGATAAAAATCATTAGCAATAGGTGTTGTGTGCTGTTCCCATCTTGACCTGATGTACTGTCTTGCCTGTTCTGTATGATGAAGCTCCTTATTACATAGGATAGGTCGTTTATATGTACTATAGGTCATATGTACATATATATACACACACACTATAGTGTAGTATATACAAGGTCCTCTTAAACCTGAGCAGCAGAGGATATAACTGCCCATTTTCAGCCTAGTGAGGAGTTTGTTGCCCATTCTGAATCTGTACTGTTGGGTGATTTGCACAACTAATTCCAATTAAACCTGACTTCCTAATTCGAACACTTTGTTAATGATTGCAGGGTCATTTATATTGTTTGGTCTTACTCTACCTGCAAGGGTATTTTACTGAGAACTTAACAGTAGTAGCAACTTGCTTATGTAGGTGAAGGATTTAGGGGTACCTATAGCCTGTTAACAGGCTGATCTGCAGTTGTCTTATAACCTCGGAGCTCTTGGACCTTGATTTCAAAGCTTACCCTTTAAGAAGGAATTGATTTCATAGGATCTGTACTGATTTCCTAATTACTGAGTTCCTGAAAGGAAAATTTCAGATTATATTTGAGATCAAGTTGCCTGAAGATTTTACTAAGCATTCATCTAACTTCATCTGTGTTGGTAATACAGTTTGTCAGTTGTCTTCTGTGTTTACTGCTAGTGTAGTTGAAATCAGTGTATCTGTCCCTGCTGCGCAGATGTATTGGTCAGAGTCCCTCAGGACATTCATTCCTTGTCTGCTGGCAAGACTCATTTAAGTGTGCCACAAAGTACGCATCTCTGTGCTGCTATATGTAGCCTTTGAGTTAGTGTTTTGTACTTACTGGATTGTGATCTACATCTTCCCAGGCATTCAGAACTGGTTAGATGATAATATGAGGAGACAAGTCCCTGATAATAGAGGACAGCTGATAGAAGAGCTGGTCTCATGCAGATTCTTGCTGGTATTGACACCCTCGATTAAAAATAAAGAGAAAAAAACCCACAGTGCTACCTCCGAACGTAAATTTGGTACTGGCTCACTGGCATCTATCAAACCCATTTAGATAAAATGTAGACTATTCTGATCTAAAGCAAAGTAAGTAAATAAACTAACTCATTAAGTGGAAGAGGTCTTGTGTTTGGACAAATTCAGTAATTGAGATATTTACTGTCTCTGAAAGTGACTGAAAATTTTATTCTTTGCATCAGGATCTGCATAACAGCACATCCTCCTCCTATCTGGAGCTTATCTGTATTTTGTCATCCTATGCAAACTATATTTAAGGGTCTTACCCTTTTGCTGTATTTTGTAAGAGCCTTATTTTACTACAATCCATCATCTCCAGTTTTCAATTTAAGATGAAATATTTGAGTCTCTTACTACTGCCCATTTTACTTTGTAGAAGTACGTTCCTGTTACCATCTATCAGTGAAGACCTGTAATCTAGTTGTTACAGTGATTAGCCATTAATCATTACCATCGCAGTCTGAAAAGTATAGAGCAAGATCAGAACCCTTTGGTATATGAATCATTCTCCTAAAAAGGACAGTGTCAGACCTCATCTCAGAACTATAGCCCATAGTAAAAAAAAAAATAATAAAAAAAATCCAGTTTTGTTGAAGTCTTACTTTAACCGTTGTTTAGGCTTGAATTCTAGCGTGAGACATGCAGCTATTTCTTAGTCACTGTGGGAATAATCCCTATCAGTAGGTGCTCAGGGAAGAAGCAGTTATATCTGAAGGAAACAAGCGTTCAGGATTTGTGCATCTGGATTCTGCGAATACAAATGCTACTCTACTGGGCTTTTATATCTGTGAACAAACTTTATGGTTGGATCTGTTCTGCCCTTTTTTTCCTTGGGTTGGGGAGGATTCTGGGATGTACCAGGGATAAAAGCACTTGAATTTAAAAAAAAAGGAAAAAAAAAAAATTTGTTGCACATTTGGGTCCTGTATGTGCAAAAAATGGCATTTGTGTTGACAAGAGCTTGCACCCAGTTACTGCAAGGTGAATAACTTCATCACGGATTCCTAGTATGTGAGAAATGTTTTAGCATTCTTTATGCTGTACCAAAATGCAAAGTATTGTTACTTTGAGAGCCTGTTTTTGTTAGGGTAGAGTAGAATGTTATGCTCGTTACCATCTGTAAGCAGTCTCTACAAGTCTCTAACTTAATATTTCAAACTGTTAGAAATCAAAAATAACATAATGAAAAAGTATGCCTTGTAATTTTGAAAAGTGAATGTGTTTGTATCACAAGAGCAATTTGATTTTTTTTTTTTCTAGAATGATGAGAGTCTGCATTTCCTTGACTTTTACCCATTTCATACAGCTTTTCATAAGAACCTGTTGTGCCAAAGTTGGAGAATCTTTAGAAAGGTTATTTGATGGTGTGTAATACTTTCAGAAGGGCCCAGGGCTGGAATATTAAAGGCATTCTCTATATACCATTAATATTCCAACACTGCATTTGGGAACATTTTGATTCTGAAGAGAGTGCACGAGTTCAAGGTCAGAGAGATTGACTTGCGCTGTTCATTATAACCAATTATTGTGTGACAAATGAGTTTGAGATCAGGCTGAAAATTCTGTGAGAAAAATCAATAGTTCTAATCAGGGCCTTTCAGGTCATTTACCACCCTACCTTTTGTTACTTTGTCAGAAAAGAGCAAGATAAAACCTGTGTGACAGTGGGTTGCCTCCGTATTGTTACTTTCCATTTGAAACATATTTTGATATCTTGAATTATATTAATAGTTTAATTGGTTTTAGAAACTTCTAAATGAGTTCCAATTTGTAAAACTTAATTTTATTTTTTTTTAGTATTCTGATAAGATTTTTCAACTGGTATTAAAGCTCTCCCCCCACCCCCTCCATCTAGGAAGTAGTGTATCTAAGTCCTAAACAAGATTTGAGCTGTTTGTCTGTAATGAATAGCAAATAAACCTTACCAGTAGATATACTCTGCTAATAGTCTTAGTTTGGTATCAGGGATAATTTAAAAAGCTCTTCAGAGAGTCATAGCTTTGTGACATCTGAAACAAAATTTAATGTTTTGACCAAGCTGGGCATTTGTTGAGAATTTTATAAATCCATTTGTATTTTCCTTTGTAGTATCCAGAGGAAGACGAAGAAACTAGATTGTATCGTTTGAAGATAGAGGAGCAGAAGCGTCTAAGAGAAGAAATTCTGAAGCAGAAGGAGCTGAGACGGCAGCAGCAGGCTGGTGCTAGAAAGAGAGAACTGCTCGAAAGACTTGCGCAGCAGCAGCAGCAGCAACCTTCTACGCAACAGTCCTACATGCAGCAGGAGGACGACTCCTCTGAGTTCCCCACCAATGGCAGCCCTTACATACCCCACTCTGGCTTACAGACCAGGCAAAATGTGAAAAACAGACTCCTTGTTAAAAAGCAAGATATGGTAGTTCCAAATATCCAACCCAAACCCACAGATTTCCCACAGGTCGGGGCGAATATGCAGTATCAAGGACAGCAGATGAAGCCAGTGAAGCAGCTGCGGCAGACGAGGACAGTACCTCCGAGTCAGCCTCAGACACCGCAGAAAGTATTACAGACAAAACCTGCTGCAGCATCGCTGCCCACGACACAGGCTGCTCGAGTGGCTTCGGCACAAGCAAGGCCCCAGGAACTGAAACCTGGCGTGAAAAGGACTGTCATGCAGCGGACAAACAGTGGTAGTGGAGATGGGCCCCATGTCGGCAGCAAAGTCAGGGTGATTAAGTTGTCAGGAGGGGTAAGTTTCCAAGGCTCATCTCGTGTGTGTGTGTCGTCGTCGTTTGTTTTTGTGTGTTTCATACCGTGTAATCCCAAAATAAAAAATGGGCCTAAGCTGACGAGGGAGGTAGCAGGTTTAGCAGACCTAATAATCCATATTTTATATTTTCAGAATTGTAAGTTATTAGCAGTTATTCAGCAACTGATGTTTGCTATAATGCTTTACTGCCAGGCAGTTATCACTGAAATCACATTGAAATATAATATGCCTTTCTTTTAAGTTCATTGTAACTTGAGTCTGAAAGACTCCTCAAATGAACTCCTTTTGCTTACAGTTGGCAGTTCTGATAATTGGTCAGAGAAGAGGATTTGGATGGCTGTTTTTAAGGTTCGGTTAAAAAGCTAGGCTCTGCTTAGTTGGTAGTTAAAGCCACCTAATTTAGTTGTGTGCAGGTGCTGGTGTTAGTGTGGTTTCTCTACTCAAGGGAAGATTGTTTTTATTTTCTTGGGAAGTGTGTTGTGAAACTAATTTAAGCAGTATATTGGAGAGGGATGCTTTCTGTTAGGGGCTGGGTTTAAACTGTTACCAGTTCACTTCTGCATCTAAATGAGATTTCCTTATCTTTTGATGAGGGGTCTATTATCTGCAGAGTGTCCCTTGAGCACCAGTGTTGTGGAGGACTAGCAATGCTGGTCCTGATGGCAGTGTGCATATTTAAGATCTGGGGCTTTGGTTAGAAAGTATCTCAACCAAATTTCTTCTGTCTTAATGAAAAGACAAATTAATTTGTTACGGCTCTGAAGAAACTGGGATGAGGGGACATAGCAAGATGGTGTTATCAGTGTGAAATCTGTCCTTGGGTTTACGCTGAGGAAGAAAGAAGGATGTGATGTGGGTTAATGCTGTGGTATATTGGAGGTGTTTTTTGGAAGAAAGCTTCTTAAATTATTCAAAGCGTTAATTAGAGAAACTTGCAGAACTGCTGTAATCTGTGACGAAGTGAACAGTGTGTTAACAGGGACTGAACAAGGCCTTGGAGGCTTTGCTTTACTCTGTAGAAATGGAGAGGAAGTTGAAATGCCGAAGTCTTAATGACTTTCTATAAATGCTTTTCTTCAGCTCATAAAACTTAAATACACTTAAAATTGTGAATTGCGTAATGACCGTGTGGTCTTTCACAATATTAACATAAAGGATGTTATTGACTAAATAGAGCTGATGACAACCTGACTTGGAGGATGTCTGATTCCTCAGACATGGTAACTTAAGTACAGAAGAATAAAGTACAAGTTCAAAGAAATTGCTTCTGTTGGGCTAAAAATATTTATTTTTGAGTATATCTGCAGGAATCCCAGTGGCCTGCAAGAGGTATGACAGGTTTGTTACTCATGAATAATTGAATAAAGCAATTGTGCACAACTTTTTATTATGTGGTGAGACAAAACAATGCCAGTCACCACTGTATACAGCTCTTCATAGCAAATGGGTATCACTGCCCAAACTAGCATTCTCAATGAAATAGTTTTTATCATAATGCTCTATTTCAGAAAACCATAAGTTATTTGTTTCAATAAGTCTTATGGTAAGCAAGAGCAATTAGCTTCGTTAAATGCATGTGTAACCCCTCTTTTATTGTATACGGAAGCAGATTTGCTCTGTCCTTCTTAACTTTCAGCTACCGAGGTTTTAGCAAGGTAAAGCAGGTTCTTTACATGTAGCCTTTGTTACTTCTTCCGTATTGCCATAGACATTTTAAGTTTTTCTTCCAACTGTGGAAGAATAAAAGCAAGTATTGCAATTAGCTGTTTAACACTGATCAAGATAGTTGATTAATTTTTAACCAGTTAGTGACAAGCTGAATCTATGACTTTGTTTCTTTGACCACACAAGGAAAAAGAAAAAATTGAGCAGCAGGAGGACCAATCTTGTCTATTTTGACAGGATTTTAAAGAAGAATTAAAAGCTGCTTGCACTCTGTATACTATAAAGATCACAAATCACATTTAGTTTCCATTTTTAGTGTTTATTCCTGCCACATGCTTTATTTATTGTCACAGCTTTTGCCTCAACCCTAAATATAAAGCAAAAGCCAAATCTCATTTTTCTTAGCTGTTCTCCTTAGCATGTGATAGTGCTTCCTCTAATTCCCTGCCTTTGGCCGACGGGGTGGCTGGTATCTCTTACCTATACGCTCTGACTTGATCCTGTAGTTAGGCAGCCCTGCCATTGCTCTCGGTCTAATCGCTTTATACCCTTTTTCCTTTCTAGAGCTCTTTTGTGCAGAGGTGTTTCGAATACCCATGTGTGAGTGAGATGGCTTGCGATTAGACACAACGCACGTTCCTTTTCGAAACTCTCTTGATATGCGTGTTGGTAGAGACTTGGAAAGTCCCTTCTCTTTCAGCCTGCCAGCCATGGTACAGCACAACAGTAGAGCTGTCAGCTGAAGGAGCTGATTGAGGCCAGACCCGTACTAACTCTATCTAGAGCTAATTGACCTAAAACAGGAGCTGGTAGCAAGGACTGTTCTAGATTGAGTAGGACCATCTGTAGAACAGGATTAAGTAGTGTTGCATTGCTGGTGATGTTTTTTTGTTTAACAGTCAAGGAGATGTACTTGGTGTATTGGTGAGATTTATGGTGTACAAATACTGTCAGAAGAGAATGGTTTCTTCTCTTGTGGGCAATATCTTTCCCAGTCTCAGCTTCTAACTATGTTTATTTGTGTTGCTGGGCACTGCAGCACTACTGAGGATCTCTGACCTCCAGGTAGAAGCATCCCTTGTTTCTTAAGAAGATAAAATGGTCTTTCATCTGTTTCCACAAAATTCTCTGTTCAGAGGATTTTGCTTTTTAAGTATTTTTATGGAATTGTAAGAATTACTAATTAAATTCCAAGAAATGTTTTCATTTGTCCACTTAATCTGATGCATAAGATGCCTTAATTTATGGCTTCTTATACTTAAAGAAACTAGAAAATGATTTAGCATTTCCAGTATGTCAGACTAAGTCTGCATGTCAAGGTGACATATGTTAAGTACCAGACATATGTTAGGTACCATCATTAGATATTGTATGATGCTTTTTAAAACAAATTCTCTTCCCCCCCAATACTGATGTGCCCATCCCTTTCTAATACTCCTGTAATTTATGCAGGAATGGCAGTACAGTGAATAGTTCTCAATTTTAATTATTCCTTTAATGTTATGTTCCTGGAAAATGAGGCAGTGCTTGTTTAGCAGGTGGATTTTTGAGGTTTGGGGTTGTTTTTTCATGGAAGCACAAAAGTCTTTTGATGGATCTGGTCTGCTTTATGGTTTGTGTGGCATGTCTTCCGAGCCATCCTCTCCAGATATAGGGAGTTCAGCACATTTGCTGAGTATTCGTACGAGTATATTTTACTAAGAAAACATCTGAGATTTGCCTGGCTTGGTGAGGAGCCTGAAGTCAATCCTAAAGATAGGCATAAGAATAAACTTAGTGAGGTTGTAGAATGTTGTTTGTTGGGAAGAAACACCCTAAAAAATCACTTAAGAATGTGATCATAAAAATATAGAAAATAGGGGTGAAAGGACCATAGAAATAATTTATTCTGTCTTGAAGGGAGAATGAATTCTGTAGCATTCCTGACAGATTTGACCAACCTTTTTCTGAGATCTCATTATTGGAGGTTTCTTTGGCCAATTTTCTCAGTGACCAAACCATATTTTGTTGCTGCAATTTTGAATCTATGAATAATTGTATTATCCTTCAAGAGGCATGGGAAAGAATTTATATCCCTCTTCATGGCTGTCTCTCTCTTTAAAGATCTCTTAACTGTTTCTGAGCGCTCATGTCCTTCACTCCCTCTTGATGGAGCATGGTTTCTAACACGTTGGCTGTTTGTGGTGGTCTCATTTGGGTTCTCTGTGATCTGTCTGTTGGTAAATAGTTCCAGTACCAAGTGCAATTGAATTCCTTAAGCTAATATATTAGACGTGTCTTTAGTCCTGGAAGAACAGGTTTGTGCCAGCTACAACCTTAAATATCTTAAGATCATATGAAATGTGCTGAACATGTTTTTTTCATTTAGTTGGAGGTTCTGTGCGAAATGGCAATATCTTAAAATCTCTGTATCATTCAGTCATCTTATATTGTTATTGGGTGATTTCTCTCTAGCCAGAAAATGGCCTGCCATGCTCAGAGAGATGTGTGTCTGTCCCAAAAGCCTGAAAATGCTGGTTCTTATGCTGCACCAAGAACACACCAATCTTTTGTCTCTGTGGAAAGCTGCACAATGAGCTTTTTTCATAAATACATATGTATAAAAATCCATAAAAATCTAAGTGTTCCCTGTTGGATTAGAAGCAGTATCTTATTAGTGATCATAATTGCTGAAAACCTGAGATGATGCTTCATCTGAAAAGCTTGAAGAAAGATTTGGCAAGTTCTTTTTGTTTGAAAAGCCTATCACAAAAAACATCCTCGGATTGTAAAAAGAGAATTGGAATGGAAGATAGACAACTTTATTCATCTTTAGAGTAACTAAGAAGTGTAAGAGACGAATATGGAGTTCTAAATATGGAAAAAGATACTGATTAAGATGATTCTTGTTTGATAATGTAACCGTATCAACCAACTGTGCTCAATGTTTGTACTTGTTTCTGCTTGCATGTGTATGTTCAAGTTTAATTAAAATATTTGACTTGAAAGCTCTATAGCGCCTTTCATCTAAATATGTCAGGAATGACAAACACTAAGATTTTTGGCATTTGCGTGACAAGTTCTTGAGGGAGCCCTTCACCCGGCTCTGCAGCCCTACCGGCTGCGAGAAACAACGCAGGAACTCTCGCTGCATACCATACTATTACTTAAGAGGCAGAATGGCATTGCAGTTTATTCGTATCCCAGTACTTGAAGGAGGTACGGATATGTCCGTATTCTATCAGGAGCGGACTGAAGGAGCTGCAGAAACCATGGTACCTGAATGCTCAGATGCCATGTTTGTCATTTAGAGAGTATCAAAATGGGCCAGACCTTTGAAGCAGTCCTAATGCCGTTGAAAAAGGACTTCGCCTGCCACAACCTGCAAGATTTCACTCTGGAAATATTTCACAAATGGACATGAATTTCTTACTTCCACCTCAAAAAAAGCAAACAAACAAACAAACAAAACAAAAAAAGAAAAAAAAAAGACAGAAAAAGGAAGTCAGGGAGCCCCGTGGTATTCAGGTTATGAAAAAGGCGTAGTATTTTCATGAAACATTTGTAAATGAGCAATAAGCCCTGTCCTCCCAGACCTCCAGTGAGGATGGTCCCTTAGAGACAGAGTATTTCGTGGCTTGGGGCTAGTGAGGCGGGCTGTGCTGTACTGGTTGGGGCATATTTGGTTACTGGGAAAATGAAATACAAGGGCATGTGTGGACACACTTAGCAACTAGAGGGACTTAAGGTGACAACCACACCAGACGCAGATAGTACTTTTTATGGGTTTGTAATAAAATCCTCAAAAGGGGGAAGAGATATCTACCTAAATTGAATTTAACTTTGCTGTGGATAACTTGGAACTAAAGTGCAATAAAGTATTTCCTATTACAGACTGCAGAACAGGTTTCTCCTTTTCCTCAGGAGACTTTTAAATTGTATGTTGAAGAGTGCTGCTTCCTCCCGAACACCCTGAAAGCAAGGTGTTTGGTATTGCTTGTCGCTCATGTTAAGTCTCAAAGGAGACTTTTTCTGCCATCGTGTTATAGTGCAAAATTCATATCGATACGATGTTGGTGTTAGAGTGTCTAGTAGCCCAGTTTCATGATGGGAAATGACTAAAGGCAACTGTAACTGTTAAAGTACATTACAAAGAGAAAGAGCTAGTTTTCAAATGAAAATCGGTTGATTGCAATCTCTGAACTTGGGAGGGAAACGCGCAGATTTGTCCAATTTAAATTTACTATTTCGAGAAGTCACAAATGCCTTTGTTAAACGGTATTTCAGGTTTGAGCACTTGGAATAGACCTTTAGTACAGAGGTGTGGCTCCGAGTCGGGAGAATCCTGCTACTGTAAGTGGCTGGGGAGGGAGGTGAAGCAGGTTGTCCATGTCAAGACTGTACAGGGAGCTTAGGGCAACACAGCAGAGGGATTCAACTTGCCATTAGTTTTAAGCTTCAAGGAACATGAACTAGAAAAACTAGACATGGCACAAGAAGGGAAGCTCCAGTTGTACCAGTTTCTGATATTCAGTACTGGCTTTCTGTGCCATGGCTGGTGTCCGGCTGAGAAATGCTCCTTCAGGAGCTTTGGGCCGTCAGAAGTTTTGAATCGCTGATATTTTCCAACAGGAGCCTTTTCTCTTGGTGATTTCTCTGCGTGTCCAGTCCTCGCTAAAATTCTCTGTACAAAAAATTATCCTGGAGTCTGGAAATGGCTCAAAAACGTGTTTATTGACATCTAACATGTATTTTACCTTCATTTTTATGTTTCTGTCTGTAATTCTGAGAGTATTATACATATCCAGTCCAGAACCTTGATTTTGCCATACCTTTAACACAGAATTTGTATTTTTTTCATAATGGACTGGTGAGTAGTTGTACTAGACAAACATGTTGTGATTTGACATCTGATCAACTGTGTTTCTGTCGTTCCTGGTAAAACTTCAGTGTAGCATGGGTGTGGCTAGGATTCTCTAACATCTCTTTGGCCAGTCCTTCTCCATGCCTTAGTTCTCCTCAGGCAGATGAGGAGATACTTAAGGTAAGAATTCTGTTAGTACATGGGATTAAATTGAGTTAGCTGCTTTTTTTACAAGATGTTTCCTTCTCGCTGTTCTGACTTTTCGTACGCCATTAGGCACAGAAGAGAAGATAGTAATCACATCATGGCTCGCTGAAGCAGCTTAGCAGTGTCTTTTTATCCCAGGAAGGGAACTGTTTCTGCATTTTATTTATTGCTTAGTCTGGGTGCTCTTGTTTGAGGTAAGTTTGCCCCATGCAAAAGTTTTAGGCTGGGAAAAATAACCCATAATTCACTGGCCAGCACCAGAAGTGTCTTTTTTTTTCTGGTGTGAATGGGGAATGCTTTGGTTGTTCTACCACTTCTGTAGTCTGTAGCTTATTTCTGTGTGTACTCTGAGTCAAAACTAGACCATTAGTATGTCTTAAGCCAGTTATTAATGATGAGTTTTCTATTCATAGTGTATTCTAGCCTGGCTGGAGAGCAGGAGTTTCTTTAAGTACTGCTATTCTTGAATTTAAAAAAAAAGACTTTTAAAGGTCTTAGAAGGCCTTTAAAAAGGTCTCCAGGTGTTTCCCATTGGCATTTGACAGATTGAAAACAGATCTTCAACTGTTCAGAAAGAGTGCTTGGTCATGTCACTTCGTCGTGGGATATTTGGCAAATGATTAGGCTTCCTATTCCCAGGTCCCTGGTCTGTCAACTGGCCGTATCAAAGTGGTAAAGCATTTGGAGCACCAGTCGAAGAGAAATAGTTAATTATTGGGGGTTTGTCTTTAATATACATTTCTGATAATCGTGGTTAGAAAATACTCGTATGTATTAGATGACAGTCTTTCTTGCTCCACATGGTTTTTGCTTTACTGCTTTTTTCTTTGTTACATGGGGCTCGCAGTTGTCTGTGTAGATGTCTATCTTTTTTACTGTAGTCAATTGCAGTGTCAGTAAAATACAAGTTTACATACTACATAGCTGATGAATAGTAATTTCTCTTGTCCTTGAAGTGAAGATGAATTTAATAACCTAAAGGATGGGGTTTTTCCCTTCTTATCTACTGTGATACTGTAGAGGTACCGATTTCTAGAAATATTGACTTAAACTGGTAACAGATGGGGGGTTTCTCCTTTCTTAAAGGAAATCAATTACAAGACATTTTTGGATTGAGATTTCCCTGCAAGATTTAAGCTTTCATCATGCTACTTTCATCATGCTCGTGCATCTGAGAAAACATTTTGCTTCTCTCTGTTATTTTTACACAAATCAACCAGAGTTTATTTCCTTTAAGTGCTTTATCCGGCATGCACATCCCTTTACTATTGGGTGATTTTGAATTAGCTTTATAAAGATTACATGGATAGACACAGCATTGTCGTAGTTAATAGAAACCTGTGCAGTGAGGTCTATGGGCTGCAAGATCACTAACAGTGCCAATGACAGTGAAGTATGGCCTTATCGAAAGGAGAATTCATAAGAGGCTGCCCTGGGACACTGCACCACTGTCCTTCTGTGTATCCTGACAATGTTATCTGTCCTCTCAGTACGGAGTATCAAATGTCTGTCACGAGTACAGAAATTAATTTAATGTCACCTGAAGACATGCAATTAATCTTTTAGAGGTTTTCATAATACCTTTACAGAAAGAGTTGCCAGTTTGGCGGATTTGGATTTTGGGGTTTAGCCGAAGATAAGGAAAATTAATTTTTCATCAGGGTTAATACAAGCTAGCAGGGCCACAAAGGCTGAGAAAAATGGTTTGGGAATTTGTCAAGTGTTGTCACTCTAGAATAATGCTGCTTAACGTCTGATAGGTGTAATCAAGAGTTGAGATTTCTATAGAGGGGGATTAATCAATTTGCTCACTACAGAATGCAAGTTGGTGATACCATTCCTTCATGGGGTTTAAGAATGAAAATAAGATTTGATCTGTCAAATTGCAAGCAGCTCTGACAGTATCAATAGGCATTTTTATCAGTACATTTTAAAGCATTTGTTATAAATAAATTTGTCCTGCTAATGTTGGTGGCAAATAAACTTCATTGTAAAACTGTCATTATGATTATGATAGAGAGCTTCAGCTTGCTAAATTCAAGCAGTCCCTCATAAAATTCTGCTTTTAGAATTTGTGATCTCATATTTGACAGAATGGTCTTATGTTTCTCAAAACACAACACTGAATCTATATATGTATAGTGAGAGGGTCTCACTATTGCAAAACAGCCTCGATAAGTATCAGGGAATCGGTTCTAAAATTCATGGCCATTGAATGGTGTAATTTCTCTGTGTTGTTAGACCAGTTTCGGATCAAACTGTGCAGACTTTTCCACGGTAGAAGTCTGAAAACCATTCACCAGGTAGATCAAATCCTTTTGCCTTGATCTTTTGAGTTTTGTTTAATTACACACAGTATTTGAAATTAACTTGTCATTTTGGCACTGCTAACAGTCTTACAGTACTTCAAATTTGAAGGGTAGTTTTTATACTTTCCCCTAAACAGAACTCCTGCCACTTAAAAAAAGGCATTTTCATTACTCCAGAATTAACCGAATAATGGTAAAGTTTCATTCAAGAGAACTCTTTCCTGGCTGTATGTTAGGAAGGTAGACCTTTTATAAAACTTGGAAATTTGGAACTGGAAGGTCAGAATGATTTGTAATATAGAAATTAAGCAGTAAGCAATAACAGAAAAACATTCTTCCTTTATTGGTTTGCAGACAAAGAATGGAAATTCACTTTTCTGCAGAGGACTTGAGAGGACATTTGCCGTATAAAATCAGAGCTTGTATCCATCAATCTTAGGTCTCTCTGGTGGACTGAGAAGTATTCTACCTGGTTTCAACACTTCGTACATCAAATTGTATGAGGCAGGCCATGATGATGAATAGGTGCATCTCAAAAATGTAGTGTTGCCCTGTACATCCCAAAATGCTACATTAAAAAAAAAAAAAACAGATAAAAATGTATTTGGACAAGAGAAGACTTCAATTTTTAACACCTCCTTCTGTTGCTACATGTTTAAATTTGGGGAGGGCAGTGATGTAAGCTAATGAAAAATGAGCAATACAGAAATTGTCTTTAGGAAAAACAAAAGCTGATTTCAAAGGAGCTAGAGCTGAGACATTTTAAGTAGAAGAGGTGCTGGCAATTTAGCTTCCATGATTTAGACATCATTTTGGGTAGCTTCTGCAATACAGCTTCAGTTCACTTACCTGCTTGCCTGTAGCTTTGCTCTGTGTTTTGATTTACCTTCTGGGTGCCAGCTTATTGTATACCTCATGAGTGAAAATCAGGAGTCAACGTATGTACGGTCATCTTTACAATCCTATGTCTTTTCCTCCAAAATGTTAACGGTCTCATATGAGCGTGTGACCTGTAAGTAATGTTCTGAGGTTTTATAGCTTTGAGTCCAGATGTTAAAAGCTCTTTGTGGGTGTTCTGCTTGACTTAGTTCTTCATGGATGTGCCTGAAGAAGCCGCTAATTGTCTTGCATAGAAGAAGTTTAAAGGATGATGTTGGTGGTGAATCTAATTTGCCACTAAATACTACTGCATAGGTTGTTCATTTTGGCTCAGACAGTGCTTCTCGTTGCGCTGTCATGTCTTTAACCAGTCAAAAAAGAATGGGTGCTAAAATGTGTTATCTGAGGCTGTGTTGTTTTGCTTGTTAGGCACATAGTGACCTAGGAGTCTACGTTTGGTTGTCATTTTCTGAAGAAAACCACCAGGTTTTGTCTTCAGCTGAAGCCAGGGCTACCTGTGACGGGAAACAATGTATTGCTGGCTTGCGGGGAGCACTGTCAGTCCTCGAGCACCAAGTCGCTTGCTCTCGGACCTCTCTTGAGAAGTGGTGCTGCAGGTTCATCTCTGCTTCCCCTCTGCAAGTCATCTCAAAAAGCAGTAGATGTTCAGAGCAGTAGTATAAAGAAAGGGTTTGATCCAGTTGCCCTTTCTTTCTTCCTTCTTGCTGCAGGAACAAGCAGACCTTGCTCCATCCCCTTTTTCTTCCCCTGTGGACTCTCTATTGTTTTGTATAGGTTTTCTTATTTCTGAAATGTATTAATTCATTAAAAAGTCCGGAGAGGTTTCCACCTTTTCAGACTTTTTCAGGAGCATCATGCTAGCAGTGAACGCATAAGTGGCATTTGAGACCCCAGCAGGGAACAAACCCCGTCAAATTTTTCATCGGTGTGAACCGATGTTGTGTGCTTATGCCTGTAACACTCATAGTTGTGTGTTTAGTTTATACAGTTTTATTTGGTGATAATTGGGCTTAGTAGTTAAATATTGGGTGGTTGGTGGCCATCCTAGCCTTTTATGGGAAATGATTGTTTGCTTTTGAAGTTTCAGTAATGAGCCTGTTCAATGTGTTTGTACCTGAGGGCTTCGCTCTCAGATGCTCTTCCTATGTGCTGGGATGGCTTTTTGGTTTGGAAAGAAATGGCTGCAAATATTTATGGTTGTTTTTCACAGCAGGCAGTTAGCAGAGATTAGATTTTAACTCCCAATTATTGCATTTAAATTCCTCTTAGAATTTTTTTGTTCCTTTTAGTTTCATCATCTTCCAGCTGCTGTAGGGTTGAATAAAGGAAATTATCTGATCAGGGCATAGGGCTTATGGTGATGCTGATATTGGAACTAACACTAAAATGAGGAGGATTTAATGCTGGTTTCCTGGTAAGGTTTTGTTTGTGTGCGTATGTTTGGGTTTTTCAGGAGAGGAGGAGAGCTGTTGCTTTTATATTTTTGAGCAGTAATTGAAGAGAGAGACTCTGAAGGAAAAGCTTTATAATTTCTCACTAGTTACTGCTCTCAAAGGTTTATATACAAAATTTTCTGTGAAGCCACGGGGACATTCAGTTTAGCAGAGAAAAAAACATATGTGATTAGAAGTGGAAAAACTAGATGCAGTTTTCTATTGCTTTCTCACTTTGGACACTGCGGATGAAAGCCCTTAAGTGGGAAGAACTTCAAGGTTTTCTCTATGACCGATTGTGCTTTTGAAGTGTAGACGGTGCAAGGGGGTGATGAAGCTGATTTGTCTGGGATTTAAGTGGTTGAGTTCTTGAGAAGTTGTTGCCTGCATATACTTGATATTAAAGAGGTCTTGATTTAGGGATGTGAATTGTGAACTTGCAAACGTGAGACTATCTTGCATATCACCTGTACTGGACTATTTATCTTCAAATGATAGCAAAGAGACTTAGTAACCAGTCCTCAATAGGTGTTTCTTTTGCTTTTGTTTAATCCTGGTAGAGAGGAAATGATTTATGTTCTCAATAAAGATAATCTTGCTCTTAGACCACAAACCTATTCCTTCTGCAGCCTTGTATTTTGTCTCCTTATCCGCAAGAAGCGCATCAGTTAGCATGAAACCCTCTGGCTTGTGACATATGTTACAGATGCAAAAGAAGTTTTGACTTGTGAATATTTAAGGAAAGGGGAAAAAAACCCATGTAAATAAAGATGCTTTCGTATTTTTTTTTTTTTTCCTCTGGACATGCCTTCTATTTGAGAACTTTTGCAGGGTTACCTGAGGTTGTTTAGCGCCTTAGACAAAGCCTTCCCGCTGCAGTTATAACGTTCACTAGCATTTGAGTTCCAAAGTTGGAATCCAGTCAAGGCACAGATACTGCTGTTGAAACCATGCAATAACGTGATGTGCTTTATAGATGCAAAAGTACCTGATCTTTTGTTGGCCTCTGCTGTCTCTTGCTCCATGGGATGTTTTTCAGTGATTGATCTGGTCTGGACAGCGGGACACAAATTCAAGAATCACCTGTCTGGTTGTAGAAAACACTGAACTGTTTGGGTAGAGGCAGTGGAAGGGAATCATTTCTCTCTTAGTGCTTTCAGCTTATGCTTTTGCTGTGCTTGATGGCACTGAGTGATGTAGTGAAAAGAGCTACATTGGATGAGAGAGGCACTGAGGTGGTGTTTCATTGCGTTTGTGATTATAAATATCTCTAATAGGAGCTTTATAAAACAAACAAAGAAAAACTTGGGGAAGAACTGTTGCAAGTACGGACAGTGTTTGAGGAAGGAGACTGCTTAAAAGGCTGCTGGAATAGAAGCTGGCAGAATAAGTATGCGCTTCAAAATAAATACCAGTTTTTAACTAAAGAGAGATTGGAGTTTTAAAGATGAGCAGAGTATTTGCCTGGTTCTTCCAGCCTTCACTGTTCTTTGCTCCTTCTTTGGCAATGTGTATGTCTCTTTCAAAAACAAACAAACAAACCCAAAATGCACACCATAGTTCACATGTAACCCTGGAAGGAAGAATGATTTGGAAAGAGAGGTGAAAACACCTTGCTGCTTTGTATATGAAAAGACATTATCGAGCATTGTAATTATAATGAAGTCTGAACAAAGTGAACTGTTCTTCAGATACCACGGATTTATTTTAGGCTGAAGCACAGTTTCCAGGCTGAGCCCTTGCCCACGCCTGCCATGGCCGCTGGTTTGCTTTAGCAGGCAAGCTGATGGGCGGTCTCTGCGTGCCGAGCGAGCTGGATGTGGCAGGAGGCTGCTCAGGGCGAGGGTTTGCAGTGCCTGGACATTGAGCCGCCTGTTGTGTTGTTGATTTCAGCAGGGGGGAGAGGATGCTGGCTTTTTTCACCCAGAGGGCCAGCCCCAGCGGCCTCAACAACCCCCGGAGCCGAAACAGCAGCCAGTACGGAAGGTCACATTGACAAAGGGAATGCAACAGCAGCAGCACCAACAGCAGCAGCAGGCACAGATCCATTCAGCAGCTCCTCAAGGAGTCAAAAACATCCAGGGAATCCATCAACCTAAAAAGGTGATTTTTAGATGCATATTGCTGCTAGAAGTTTTACTGTCTAGCTGTGTTGCTCTATTAATAACTAGCATTCTGTTTGTCAATTGCTAGCACAGGGCTGCATGACCCAGGAGATGCATAATTGCATATAAAGCTTTTAATCTAGAGAGGCCTGTTTGTACCCAGCACAGACTGGAGATGCCTGCAGGTTGTTTCATCTGCTGACTTTCTGGCCAGCACAGTACTCCCTGGGGGAAATGCGTGCGTCCCAAGATAGCTACTGTAGGAGATGGTACCCAACATGCTTTCCGGCTTTAAAACCAAGAGTTGTTCTGAAGTCGTGCTTAAGCTTTTATTCCGGCTGTTTCCTGCATACGTAGGAGCACACAGTGACTGTTGCAGGATGTTCTTTGGTCGGTCCTCAAAGTTGGTATCGCTCAAAATAGTTGGTGATCTCGTAACTGGATTTTCGCACTGATTGTGCACTGGGAGGAGGTAGGGAGAGGATTCGGGTGGCACCGGCGTGTGCCTTTTCTGCATTTGCAAACTGGCACACTCCCTGAAAATAGCTGGTATTTTGGCTTTTAAGTTATATCTTGGTTTTGAACTGTTGGCCATAATCTTCCTGCTTCATGTAAGGATAAAGTTTCCTTGCTGATGCGGAGGAGTATGAAAAGTCGTTACCCTCCATAGACTTTCCAAGTAGGAATCAAGAAACCATGTTGAGTGTTAACTCAATGTTAAGTGTTAACTCTGTGTAATGTTTGTTACTCTGTTTCATTGCTGTTTTTCCTCTCTCCAACTGTTCAACCTTTAATTTACAAGAATTAAATCCACACATTTCCTGCTCCAGAGGATACTGTGGTGCCAGATCCTACAGGGTTTGGGGGAAAGGAACTTTGAAAAAAATTGTTTTAAAGTTATTTACCATATGCGAGTACTCCATCCTGATAACAGCCCGAGAGTTGGTAGCAGTAGAGAGCGGAGGTGCTTGAAGCAGTTTGCTGGTCTTGCGGGTACATTAAATTTACCCATGGGTTGAGAAGCGAAAAGGGAGAGGGATCACTGATTGGCTTTTTTTGGCCAGACTCAAAATATGTGAGCTGAACACATGCTGCTGATGTGAGCAGTGTTGAAAACTAGGTTATATATTTTGGTCTGAGACCCTCCATTGCTTGGTTGATCTGTCCTAACGCTGAGGCTTTTAGCCTCAATGCAATGCATATATGTAAAACCCAATATATAACTTGCTATCCTTCTAAAAGAGGTTTGTATAAGCAGTGGATGAATATGTTAATAAGTGGCCTTTCAAATGGGCAAACAGCAACAAGCTGTTTTAAATCAACGTGTACTTTAATCAAGTCTTTAAGTAAATCACCAACTTTTGTATCGTCTGTCAAATGCAGCGAGCAGAAGCACTAGGTAAGTAAATCAAAATACTGTTACTTTTGTTGTTGGCAGGTCATTATGCACGGGAGAGGCAGAGGAGTAGCAGGCCAGATGGGCCGAGGACGCTTGATGCCAAATAAACAGAACCTGCGAGTGGTGGAGTGCAAACCTCAGCCCTGTATTGTGTCAGTTGAAGGGCTTTCTTCATCAACTACTGATGTCCAACTGAAAAACCTGCTGATGTCAGTGGGACCCATTCAGGTAGGTCAACCTCGGTTTATCATTTTTGTGCCAAAAGGCTTTCATTCCGGAAAGCTCAATTAATTCCCTGACACTAAATACAATGTGTATTTATTGGTAATTTATGTTTGAAGGCACCCTCACCCACACATGCTACACCTGGTAGCAAAGACAAGCACATGATGATATTGCGACACGAGACGTACGGTAGGATTTTGCTAACCATCACATTCCTGCTGCAAAAGAGTCTCCTTCATTTTGGAGTTCTTGTACTATCTGTTATTTTCTTAGACAATACCAGCACATCCATTCTGTGAGGTTGTTAAAGCTAAATGATCACATCAAAGTGAATATATTTTTGGTTGCTGTACTTGCTTTTATGGTTGACTTGCATTAATGTTTGCCAATCCTTGTCATTGCAGTCTGGGAGTAAGAGCACTTAATGACCACTACCCAGTGGAGATTTTGTACCATGTAGCACCGTCTACTTTTTCAGATGAAAACACTGTCTCCTTTGAAGGATTTTCTTTATCCTTTATTTTTTTAGAAGGTTCTCTTTAGGAGGGGCCTGTGAGCAAGGTTATAACACACACACACACTGTGAAGCTTCTGTTCATAAACTGCCTCCTGGAACTGATACATCAGTTAAACTGACTTTAGGAAAACAGGAGGTTTTTCAAAGCACTGAAGGGCTTAGGAGGCCCTGTCTGACTTATTGTTAGTACGTTTGAAAATATCAGTCAATGAATAATGAAACATACAGACGAGAAGAATTTTTTTTCCTTTCTTTTTTTCAGTTTTGAGTGCCCCTTTTGGCAGGATCAACATTTTCAGACAAATGCAATGCATGAATTGGAGCTGTTCTGTGAGACTTCTTTATAAGTGGGATCATCTCTCTGTTGCAAAACACACTGCTCTCCTAAAGATGTACGCTCTGCCTCGCTTCTTCCCAATTTAGTAAATGGAATAATGCTGAATTATTTAGGTCGTCAATTCAGAGAGGTTTAATTTGTTTGTGAAAGCAAAAATACTCTCGCAAAATACTTTGTCCCTTCATGTTCTGTAGTACTCTCGGAAATTATTCATACAGTTCCAAAGCACATTTATTCAGTGTTTACTTGCTAAATCTTGCATGAGAATATTAGAAGGAGATTAATAGAAACCCTGCTAGGAAGTCTTCACAATTGAGAGAAGTTATTGAGAATGTGCTAAAAAATTTATTCAGTGCTTGCTGTTTCGTAGCAGACTCCAAACTCTGGTCTCTCAATTCAGTGTCACAGACCAATTTAGAAGGGTGTGCTTATAGGAAAAAATGGATAACTAATTTTCCAGTGTGATTTGGTGCATCCCTGTGCCCTATAGAACTTGCATTCTTGCAGCAGCATCAGCTGTACCTTTGGAAATTTTGGTTTCTAAATCATCATCTATTTTCACGTTATCAGAGATCAAGAAGTAGTACTTGAAAGAGATGCTTGAATTTAGCTAACGATGCAGAAGGCTTTTGCGCTAGTTCTGCACTTGAATTTCAAGTCTGACTTGTAGAAGGCTAGAAATGTCCTGGCTTGTTTGAGACTGAATGATGTTTCACAAGTTTGGATAGTGAGTTATACAGGGGAGAAGTGATCCTTTCACAGGAAGAATATGAGGACAGGAGGTCATGGCCATGACCGGAACAGAGATGTGGGGTAGTGCAGAGCTCTCATCTTCTAAGATGAAGTGTGGCAGCTTGATGAACTGAAATAGGAGGGATTCAGGGAGATGGCTATTGTAAGAAAACAGCAAGGTGAGAAATTGTAGCTGCTTTTGTGGAAATTAAGCAATGTGCCCAGGTTTTTAGCTGGTTCAGATGGAGTTCAAGAGACAGAGAGACGAGGGAAAGGTGAGTCAGTTGTAGCTGACTCCATCTTTAAGGTGGAGAATATCCAGTCTTTAGCTGTTGACTATATTCAGCAAAACTTTCCTTAATGAACTGAACTCTGAGATATCGGTTTCTTGAGTTTTATTTATCTGGGGGGAGGATGCGTGTGTCACTCGTGCTTATTTTTGCAATTGTAAAAGAAATTTCAAATCTGAATCAGAACTTAAGGAGTTCTCCTGCCTGGGTGGTGTCTTGAAATGACACGTGCTGATTATCTAAGACCCAAATCCCTGGTTAAGGGTAAAGATTCCCAAACTGTAGGACATATGCCTCTTACGGTAAGCAAGCTGCTTGCTTCAAAGTGACATGCAAACGCAGCTGATAAATCTGAATATTGCCTCTTGTGTGTCAGTTTCTGATGCAGTCAAGACATGAACATGGGAATGGCCGCACTGAGGCATCGCTCCCAGAGAACGGGAAGAGATACTTCCCAGTGACCTCTCTGCTCTTTGACAACACGAATAGATTATGAGCGCTTGTCCCACCTGGTACAGGAACTCTGCTTAATCTGCACCTTCCATACTGGTGCATCTGTAGAGCAATTGATCCCGCACCAGCTCTTATTTTCAAAAAAATAGTTTGGCTCCTGATTTTGTTGCAGTGTGCATATCCTGCATGTGTTTTCTCAGGAAGAGGATCTTCACTGGCATAACGAAGTTTTAACGTTTTTATGGAAACAGTCTATAATTTATCAATGGGGTGAATGGGGAGGAAGAGGTTACTTTGTTTTTCTGGATACAAAAGCGTTGGACTTCTATTTTTAGCTTTTTCATGTCAATATCGTTATTGAGGTGCAAGTACCTTGCACAAACCTTGGGAAGGGAAGCTGAAAACTTCCCTCAGTTTATGATGTTCAATGCCCCTAGCTTTGCCATCAGTTTGCATTGAGATGACGGTTCTGTGAGTCAGGGTTTGGGAATAGCTGGGCATGCATAAGAGAAGATGAAGGAGGCTTTTGCAGTTGAAGTTAGAAATTCAGTATTTTTTTTCTCTTCCATACCCTAGAAATGGAGAAAATTCTCTTTTCCTGTATATGAGCTTTGAAATACCCTCTATTGCCTAATCACTGAAGACTCTCTAATTCTCATCCTTGCTTCATTAAAGCTGCTCTGTTATTAACATAGGAGAAAAAAAATACCATTAAGATTCTCAAGATACTGAATAGAAGAAAATCTTTGGGGCTCCAGGAACAGCCCCTTAGTCATAGCTGCATTTTACAAGTCAAACATGATTAAATTAGCAGGAAAAGTACTTCCTTTCAACATACGGTTTGCTGTCAGACTCTTTCTGGAGAGGATAAGCTTTCAGATACAAATAATGTACCTGCAGTAGAATCTGAGGGCTGAATCTAAAATAAATACATACTATAAATAAAATCACGCATTCCAAAGTGTTGGAAAGTACAGAAGGTTTCTGAGCACACCACCAAAACAGAGCCTCCTGGAGACTGTGCTTGGAGCAGTGACATTCAGTACACATCCATCCAGAACCACTTGCTAAAGTAGATTGCTAACAAGTTGCAGAGGTCACGAAAAATCCAGTGCATTTTTTTGGTGCTCTTCAATCCAGGATTAGTGTTTATACTGTCGAAAGAGGCTTGTGTTCAGCTAGTTACTAATTTTTTTTTAGGTGGTGGTAGGTAGAGGGGATCGTTTGCTAGATCTCCAGATAACTTGACTGCTGAGTGATTGTTCTGTGGAGGTGTTCCATCATCATCTTTAATCTTATTTTCTTACATCAAATGGTTGCAAACATATAACATCAGTGCAAAATCTCAGTATTGCTTTGTGAAGATTTAAGGTCATGAATTCTGATGTTAAAAAAAAAAAAAAAGAGAAAGAAAATCTTGAAAAACTCCACTGTTGTATATCAGAGGTGATGAGAATGCAGCGTTTGTAGGTGTATCTTGAGGAGTTTTAAAATACGTGTTTTACTCTGATAACGCAGTCCTTTCTTTTCTGGTCTCGGAAGGGCAAAACAATTGCCATGTTGATGTGCTTCGGTTTGCTTTCTTAGAGTGACAGTGCTACCTAGTGCTCAGTTAGGGTAAAGGCAGCTATCTGCACTGACACTGTGTTCAAAATCGATTAATTTATTTTTAGTTTAAAGGCTTACCAGTGGAAATGGTGAGCATGCCCAGAACGTGAGTGCTCCTCCAGGATCAGCAGGGTGGTTCTCTGTGTGACACAGAAAACAAGGCACGCAGGACTGGCCTGGTGACCTGTGTGGTCTTCCTACCTGTAACAACATTTTCAGCCAAGACTTTTTGCCAGCTCCATCGACTGTGAAAGAAGACATGGCCAGTTCTGCTCCATCCTTGGGGAAAGAGAAGAGCAGGTCCGTGATGAGCCTGTCCAGTTCAGCCCTGTTGTAGAGCATGTGAGCTAGAGATGCTCATCTCAATGATAAGAGAAGATCCTTTCTTTTCATCTCGCCTTGCATATGGAGATGGAAAGCTGAGCACTTTTAAAGGTGGATAGGAGGAAGTCAGAGGTGGCAGAAAAGCAGGAACAAGGGGCAGAAGGTGGATGAGATTGGTTGCAACAGCTGAGGTTGAAATAAATACAACCAGCCTCTTATGCCTGTTGGTGATGGCTAGGAAGTGTCACTCCCAGGAAAGATGCTTCAGGTGTCAGGAGACTGTGACGATAATAAAAATCTGTCTGCATTTATTGATGGGAGGGAAGAATAAATAGAATCTGATCTTTCTTTTTAGAAAATGCCTGCTGCGCTGCTATTCGACTTGTTGCAGAGCAGGTTGGAGATTATGTTGGTTAGGAAAGTTTATACTTTCTTTTTGCTTATACTCTTTTTTAGCAGGTTTGTATGGACTGCCACTCCTAGTCCCAAACTCACTGATGAACTAAATGGATAGTCTATTCGGTAATCCATTTACTTCAGTGAAAGAAATTAAGTAAAGGAGGAAACTGTCATTTCCCGTGTGTCTCCTATAATTGAAATGAGTGCTTGCTCCAATCTCACTCTTGCCTGCTTCATTTCCATCTCCCAGTGCTCTGTTATCTCCCTTTTAACTTCTTCTCTGTGTAACCTCTAAGAGTTTTGCTGTCAAAGATGTTTGCTTTCTGCAGGAGACCTCTTGCTTTCTACTCATGGATGTCCTGCTGCTTGTCTCAAGTCTCTTTGTTTTTCAGTGAAGCTTAACTAGAGATTATTGTGCTGCTATTATCATACAGGCTATTTCAATATTATTTTCAGTGATGATGTAAAAGTGTAGAATTAATTACAGAGCATGTGTAAAGGAGAAGTTTGAGGTCAGTGTAGGTCTGCAGAGGGAACGGTCCTTTTATGATATTCATGCTTTAGTCACTGGTAATAGTTCAGTTGCAGAAAAAGCCAGAGCTGCTGATCATTTTTTTTAAGTTGTTGAATTAAATAGCATGTGTTTAAAACAGTTTGTAAGCAAACTCTCAATCAAAAGCACAAGTGACCGTGACACGCTGGTTTTGTTGCATTTTCCATTCAACACAAGATCTGCATCTTCCCATGGCAGTGCCTAAGGAAGCAGAAAAAGGAGATAATCAAGATGAGTATGAGCTCTATGCTGCCTAAATCCTTTCCATATAAAATACTCCTCCTCAGCCTAAACCAGTTTTTTATTTTTAATGCTGGGAATATGTCAGGATGTAATCCCGGTTCTCCAGAGTCGAATGGGAACATGCCCAGAATACCTCTGATCTCAGGCTGGCCTCGGGAAGTGCTGTATGGTAGATCTGTACGCCCGAATCTGTAAAGTAACCAGTCATTTGAAATCCCCTGGAAGTTATTGTGTGTATTGTCAATCCTTTACACCTGAGCGGATCTGGGAAGGGGTTTTCATCCTCTGGTGAACCGTCTGACTAGGTCAGCTTAAAGAGAAAATGTGAATGAAGTTGTTTTCTCAGAGCTATGACATTTGGGAAGATTGTGATATTTTGGTTTAGGAATTCATAATAGAAGGAGATTCTAGTGGAGCACAGTGTGGCAACAGGGAAACCTCCTGTGGAGGAAAAAATGAGTGTCCCACCATTAAATGGGAAGCCACATGATGCTTGGTAGAACCAGCCCATCTCCAGAGGCCATGCTGCGTGGCCGGGCATTCCCTGCCTCACCGACTGGCCTTTCAAAATCAGTAGGTTATGGAATAATACTAAATTCAGATCAAATTCCTAATGAGGCATGATACTTTGGGAAAGATAGGCTGATATTTTTGTCATTATAATGGAGATCATAAGACTAAGGATTACTTCAGTATTATGTGTTCTTTGAAAATGAGAGAACAGCTGTCATTAGTACTATATGAAAACCTGCCTGATGCTCTTAGCTTCTTTGTGATACTACCTCAGGTCTAAAACCAACACACTGAATTACTTTTTCAGAAATGTGTGTTGGGTTTGCCTGGCAAGGTTTTGGTAGTGGGGGGGCTATAGCAGTGGCTCTGTGAAAAGCTGCCAGAAGCTTCCCCGATGTCCTACAGAGCCAATACCAGCCGGCTCCAAGATGAACCCGCCGCTGGCCAAGACTGAGGCCATTGGCAACGGTGGTAGTGCCTCTGGGATAATGTATTTTAGAAGGAGGAAAAAAAAACTGTGCAGCTGGAGGAGAGAGTGAGAATATGTGAGAGGAACAACTCTGCAGACCCCAAGGTCAGTGAAGAAGGAGGGGAAGGAGGTGCTCCGGGCGCTGGAGCAGAGATTCCCCTGCAGCCCCTGGGAAGACCATGGTGAGGCAGGCTGTCCCCCTGCAGCCCATGGAGGTCCACGGTGGAGCAGAGATCCACCTGCAGCCCGTGGAGGACCCCATGCCAGCGCAGGTGGATGCCCAAAGGAGGCTGTGACCCCATGGGAGGCCCACACTGGAGCAGGCTCCTGGCAGGACCTGTGGCCCCATGGAAGGGACCCCACGCTGGAGCAGGGGATGAGTGTGAGGAGTCCTCCTCCTGAGGAGGAAGGAGCGGCAGAGACAACGTGTGATGAACTGACCGCAGCCCCCATTCCCCTGCGCTGCTCAGGGGGAGGAGGTAGAGAAATCAGGAGTGAAGTTGAGCCTGGAAGAAGGGAGGGCTGGGGGGAAGGTGTCTTTTAATATTTAGGTTTATTTCTTGTTATCATACTCTGATTTGATGGATAATAAATTAAGTTAATTTCCCTGCATCGAGCCTGTTTTGCCCATGAGTCTTTGAGTGATCTCTCTCTGTCCATATCTTGACCCACGAGCCTTTCGTTGTATTTTCTCTCCCCTGTCCAGCTGAGGAGGGCAGTGATAGAGCAGCTTTGGTGGGCACCTGGCGTCCAGCCAGGGTCAACCCACCACAAAATGCCGTTAATCTGTGGTGCTCACTGTATCTGAACATTATTGAAAGAAGTATTTGATAGAGATTTTGAGTGTGTCTGTTTCTTGAGTAACATAGTTATGTGTGTAGTAGGACATAACACAATCCTTAGAGTACAAACTGGAAGTCATCTAGGTTTTGTAAGGAAAAAAAAACCAACTGTCCATCAGTAGTATGCAAGACATTTGTGTTGTGGCACTCGGGTGTCAGCCGTAGCACTAGCTGTTAAGGACTTGAACCCAGAACAGGTCACTGACACAGTACCCCGTAGCAATCCTTGTGGTATTTCTGGAAATGCGGTGCTGCAGGAGGACTAGCACTTCTCACGAAGGACTGATATTTTCGCAGAGACTTGCTGTAGGTCCATTTGGCTTTGTTGGCTCAAATGAGGGACAAAACCTTTTCTGAGCAAACTAGCTTTTGTAAATCTTGCCCATATTAAACATTGTCAAGCAGAAATATTTTCTTCAGGATTAAAAATTGTTGTGCTTCCTACTAATTGTCACACACTGAGGATTCCGCCTGCCCCCCCGCCCTGATCTGTATTTTTTCTCACCTTACTTTGGCAGTGATCTCCCCAGCCTCTTGCTGTTATAGTTAGCTCTTGCTTCGAGGCTTCTCGTATGGTGATTTGTAGGAGAGAAATCCATACTTTCATGCTTCACGTGGAAGTTTTAGCAGCCATTGAGGTCGGTAGTCCAAAAATAAGACTTAACTGCTTCCTTTAAAATCATGTCGTTTCTGTTCGTGATATTAGATATTAACTAAAAAAACCCTCATCTCTGAACATGTAGTAATTTCAAATAAATGCCAGTAACTTCAAAAGTAAGCAAAGTCAATAGATAAAAATGTACAAATGCTAGATTAGTGGATTTAGTTATATAGAGAATCATGCAAGAAGAGCTTTTGTTCAGTGAAACTTTTGCTTAACCTGTTATAACATCTTCTCCAGAAGCAGTTAGGCAGTATGAAAAGAAATCACAAAAGGTTAAATCTATCCTGATGTATTGATTACAGTACTGCATTGGAAATACAAGTTAGATATATTGTGGGGAAACAAAAATAATACTGAAAACATTATAGGTGAGCATCTATTTTTGTGCAAGCTCTACGATAGCTAACGCAATACTTAAGGTTTTACATTAAAAATGAAAGATGTATGCTTGCACATGTGTGGGTTTTTACATTAATGAAATACATTAGGCAGTGGTACCAATCATTTTGGAAACTTATTAGAGCGCTCTCTACAAGTAATCTGGCTAATACAGTGGATAGTCTGATTGGTGAAAGAGCATGATTAAAAATAACAGCTCTCTAGGAGGTTATTTCAAGATCACCTTGTAGTGAATGTGTGAGCACTCAAACTATCTGAGAATGTTATAGATGCTAGAAATACTGAATGTTATCACTGAAAAAAATGGCTGCCAAATTTATTCAAAAAAGGTGAAAAAAAATTAAGTGTGTTAAACTAGCAAGGTAGCATGATTAAGATATGCAAAATTAATTAATTTTGTATGTATTTTCCTAGCACATGTATTTGGAATCAACAAAAGCAGAAGCTGGTGAAGTAAGTCTTTAAGATAATGCCTTGAACAAAATTTTGAGCTAATAAAATTCCACAGGTTACACAAAAAAAAATGCATTTTCTTCAGACTATCACTGTTAACATCATCTAAATGCAGGATCAGCTCTAAACTGCATATCATCCCAAATTCAAGGAGACGGAAATAATCCAGTAGCATGAGAATGCAGTTACTTTACTTCAGGTTTCCACTGAAGTGGAACACTGGTTTGTATGCCCGGCTGATAACCCATCTGCTCAGGGTGGGATAGCAGCAGCTCAGGACCTACACACTCTGGCAAAATTGTACCTTCTTGTTCTGTGCCCGACAGTCAATGTTGTTAAGCATAAAACTCGGGGTTTAAATAGTAATGCATTAAGTAGATGTTTTCCCAAAATCAGAACATAAATTTTCCAGAGATCTTTGTTAGCAGGATGAATAATGTTCATACTTCCAAGTCATGATAGATTAGGATTTGTTTGAAAACACAATGTAGATCATGATTTATGTTGAGATATTAAAAATCTTTGGCAGCAAAGATATTTATGGTGGTATTTCAGGCCATGGTGGTCATATCGTCAAAGTAACTTAGTTTAGTAATTGTTTTTTTTCTTGGCAAAACAAAACCAGAACTTTTTTTTTTATACCTAAATAAGGTGTATATACCTAATATACCTAAACAAACATGAAGTCATCCTGCATCATTTTCACTACCATAGTTTGAGCGCAGTGGAGGCTGAGACTTTGTATTAAAACAGTTTGCATTAGAATTTTTTGGGCAGTTTCCAACTGGAGAAGTATCATTTGTGTAGCGTTAGTTTAGCCTTTCATTTTGAAGTCCTTAATTCTCTCTCTTGTTAAAGCACAGGCACGTGTAACTGCAGTAATTGAGAAGACCCTGATGCTAGAAGTTGCTGCCTTACCCCTGGGCTGTGTAATGGGTGGTGTTTAGGCAGTTCAGCAAAGGATCAGATGGGTTGGCTTTTTGTTTCCACAGTTGTGTCTGTATTGACAAGTGAAATAAAATCTGATAAACGTGCTTTTAAATAGACTTATCCAAGAATTGATGTCTTGTTGCCAAAGCAACTGAGTATTAAAATTCAAATGTATTTTAGTGTTTTGATTGCTTTATTTTTTTTGCTTTGGAAAATAAGGCAGTAATACAACGTAAGAACAGGCTGTGACATACTATCCAAACTAGTCAGTCAGTAAACTTTATTAATTCATATGAAAGTATAAATAAGTTGTCTATAATAAGATTTAGATAATTTTGCCTAATTTTGCTAATAAGTCTGCACTATACCAGAATGTCAATTTTTTGATGCTGATTATCAAGCAGCAGCTTAATAATTTATCATTATTAGTGCATAAACTGCAAAATCACATTTTGCCTTTGTGCATCTCAAGAATTTTAATACAATAATAGCTCAGTTATTGTGGAAAAAGTCACTAAATGCAGCCTCTCCAGTTGATCACAACAGGGGTCTGGAGCGTAAAGCATTGGGAGAATCTCCTGTGGTAGTTGAGCGAGACCTGATGTTGTTGTGAGGATGAGTTGTCTGCAGGAGGGCTAGAGATGGTTCAGGAGAGGGGAGAGAAGCAGGTGACAGCAGGACAGGCAGGGTACAGCCGAAGGGATACATCGCCAGGTTCTTTTCCAGCTCCTCTTGTCCCATTGTTCTGAAATATTCATCCTTTCAGTGATTCAAACAGGTTTTTCTCATATTAAAAGTTTTGAGTTCTTTGAAAGGAACAAGAGCCAGATTTACTTCTCTTGATTTCTTTTTTTTTTTTAAATTGCAGTTCAGAAATTTTTTTAAGTCTTAAAAGTCTCTTGTTTCTAAATCCCATTATTTAATGGTTGTGATTAATTCTTAGTCTTCAAAACTTAGTCCTTAGTACTAGGACTTACTTAGTCTTTAGTCCTTTTCTAGCCAGAAAAGTGGTGTCAAGAGAATGTGTATTAGATACAGTTCTATAAATCATAATAAAGAGATGTCAGTCAAGGAGAAGAACACAAACTTCAGCACCTGCTTCACCCACTCCAGGGATAACCTCTAGGAGAGCTGAGCTTTGTCCAAGGTCTTTCATTGGTGCTTTGTGCAGCATGACTCTATTCTCGTTGGTAAAATGTGCTTAACCTTGTTGAGAGCTTTCTGATTTAAAAAAACGCAAAAAATCATCTGCCAAGTGTTTCGGTTTTTAAAGATAAAGCCTGTTCCTACCAGCTCAGAAACTAAGAAGTTGCAGTGACTTAGCTAAAGCTTTCCCTCGTAGCAGCTTTCCAAAAACTATACAGTGCAAGGAACCCACTGAAGCTCATCAGGTTTGCTGAAGCCTTCAACTTTTTCTCAGCTTTCACTTTGAAATCAGAGAAGTAATGGAAGTATTAAACTTCTGTGATTTTCCTGGCAAGAGGGAAGTTTCCTGTCAATTACAATAAGGTGCAAGGTAGCTACTGCCAAAATGAATGACTTCAAAATCACAGATAAGTTACAGAAAAAGCCTAGAGCTGAATTTTCAGGCTTAGAAATGAAGAAATATGACTATCAGGTGCCATGGCTCTTGTTAAATAAGCATCTTATCAATGAGAGTCTTACCTGTTCAAAAAAAGATATAAGTAGGCAATTTTAATAGCGAATTTCATCTAGGCATTTGATGTCTTAAAATGCAGCATGAGATGGAATGAACAGGGAACACATTAGTTGAATTAAAAATTCTTTTGCTGAGAGATCTCAAAGTATGTCACCCTTTAAACGTGTCAACGAGTGGTGGTTGTATGTAGTTTCCCAAGGAATAGTTGTTTATGTAAAGATATGTGGTACCTTTTTTTAATAGTCTAGACGATGATACAGAGGTTTTGCAGGTGAAATCTAAAATCCTGGAGACTGACCATCAGAGTGCTGGAATCATCCAAATGCAGGGGGATGCTGCTGAGTTCCAGGCGAGATGCAGGAGTGTACATACATTTATATGTAACCACCAGGAGCTTATAATGAATCTAGAAAAGTTTTAAGGTTCCTATATATGTATGTGTGTGCATACATATATATGTACATATATATATATATATATATATATATATAAAGCTCAGTACAAAATTGGATTGGCTTTATGTAGAAACTCAGGCACAGAAAAGAGAGATATTAGGAATTCTTTAATTTTGCATCCAAAGCCATAAGAATAATTGGAAACTGGATGCTGAATCAGAACAATTCTGTCTTGAACGTGCTGCAGCGTAGGCCATTAAACATCCAAAACCAGCTGTGACATACTGGAATCACAGGACCGCTTTCCAGGATCACCTTGGCATTGCCTGGACTTTTCCTGCTGCAACAAGGAGCAAGGACATAGAATCACAGAATCATAGAATGTCCTGAGTTGGAAGGGACCCACAAGGATCATCGAGTCCAAATCCTGTCCCTCCATAGGACAACCCCAAAATTCACACCCTGTGTCTGAGGGCATTGTCCAAATGCTTCTTGAATATTGTCAGGCTTGGTGCCGTGACTGCCTCCCGGGGAAGCCTGTTCCAGTGCTCCACCACCCTCTGGGTGAAGAACCTTTTTCCTAATGTCCAACCTAAACCTCCCCTGGCATATCTTCCTGCCGTTCCCTCGGGTTCTACCATTGGGCGTCAGGGAGAAGAGATCAGTGCCTGCCCCTCCTCCTTCCCCTGTGAGGAAGCTGTAGACCACGATGAGGTCTCCCCTCACAGTCTTTTCTTCTCCAGGCTGAACAGACCAAGGGACTTCAGCCACTCCTCGTACGGCTTCCCCTCTAAACCCTTCACCATCTTTGTGGCTCTCCTCTGGACACTGTCTAGTAGCTTCGTATCCTTTTTGTACTGTGGCACCCAAAACTGCACACAGTGGTCAAGGTGAGGCCGCACCAGTGCAGAGTAGAGTGGCGGCCTCATCTTGAGTACTGTTTGGAGACATGAGTTCTCCAAAGCCCTGGCTGAGGCATGCTATAGTTTTGGAGACCTCAGTACTACACAGGGTTTCTTTGACAGTTACAGCACTGTGAAGCACGTGTCCCATGGACTTCTCTGGGTAGATGTGTCTTGCTTGGTTTCCCATTACTACGAGGACTTGGAAGTGGAGACCTAAGCCATCTCATCGGGGTCATGTGGTTATTAGTGTCTGTCAAAAGCTAGACACTTGTTTTTGTTAAAATAGTGTGAGGATATACAGTGTAGAGGTCAAAACCTAACACTTTTTTCCTGTTTCTGTCCTGTTTAACCCATGGAAAGCCCCAATCCTTTAATGTACATCAGGTGAATGATTCCGAGGCTCTCGAGTGTGAAGTTGAGCTCTGCCCAGTCGAATGTTTCTCATTCAGTTGGTGGGAGTTTGGCTGCAGGGTTTGGTTCATCTGTTATTGATGGAATTGAAGAGCTATTGCCTTTGCTTAACCAGTGATGGTCTGGGTTTTCCAGTTGGTACAGTTGCTGAATGCACCAGCTCAAACACCTTCAGCTGGGTCCCTGACTGCAGTCTCAGAAGTCTTTTTCCATTCCCTGGACACCAATAAGTGTTTCTGAGAAAAGAAATATGCCAAAATTTCAATGGGTTTGATGCAAAATTAGTTTAAAGGGAACTTTAAGTGAATACTAAAAATATGTTTTGGCTTTTTGTCTCTGCAGAGTTTACAGATGCTTCCTCAACAACGGAAAGCCATAGCAAAATTTAAGGAGCCAGCACATGCTTTAGCATTTCAACAGAAATTCCACAGGTAAATAATTAAGCGCAGTCTCCTCTGCTCAATGTTTCTCTTAAGCCAATCAAGCGTCTGTTTATTAGGGATGTTCATAGAACCTCCTTGTCTGTTCTCCACCCCTAGAATCAGTTTGAGTACCAGGTTTTAAATTTCTTTTAACAGGCACATGATAGATCTGTCCCACATAAACGTGGCACTGATAGTTGAGTGATGTCTGCCGAGAGAAAACCTGACACTAACCGAAGCGTACTGTGGAGCTACACAAGACGCAGTGGCAAAACCATCGGGTTGTGAAACTTTTCAGCTTAGTCCTTACTTGCTATGTTGAACTACAGAAAGCAGCAAGATGTCCTGCAGAAGAGCTGAACTTGAGAGGATCCGCAAAGGTGGAATTTCTGTTCAGTTTGTTCACGTTCTGTTGTAACCACGTGGAACTACAGATTTTTTTTCAAAATGCTTTCAATGCATGTAGACACCGTTCTTCAAGATCCTACTGTGTGACCACAGTGACTTGAGAGAGAACGTTTACATCGAAAGATTTAAAAACTTCCTTCATAGCAAAGAATATTTGATAATGGTTGCTCTTATCTTCAGTGCGAGGTATTTGAATGAAAACTCACTTTTCTGAACAAAACACATTAGTTACATTGTATATCTGAGAGCACAGAAGGTATTCCTGCATAGATTTAAACGTGGTCTACTTCACTGAATAGCAGTATGCTGAGAAGCTTTGGAGGTGACACTGGAAAATTGTAGTTTCGATCTTTGTAAATAAGTTAAGTCTGTCTTTGCATTTTTCTATTCCAACACAGACTTCCATCTTCTCCTTCCAACTCCACTTATTCCGTAAAACCCTGTGTAGGAATAACATTGCTGTATTTTCCCTTGGTTTTTAAAAACAAGGATCTTTGCCCTTCAGTAGCATCGTGGGGTAGTGAACTCCAAGTTGTAACTAGGTTGTTTTAAAGGACTTTGCCAGATACAAGGAAAAAGAAATATTTGATGGTTCACTTCAAAAATGTTACACAGGAAGAGTGGTGCATTCCTAATAGTTCTTTTGGGCTAGCGTTTCATGATTGCCTTATGCTTTATTTTGATTAGGTTTTTTTTCTCTGAGATTTATTTTGTGACTAATGCTGAACCATAAGAAAGCCATAACTGAAAGGACTTGGTTTGATGTGTTCCCGATAAATACAGGACTATAAGGACATTGTCAATCTGCTGGTGAATGTGGCAGTTCCCAAAAATTACGTGCAAACATTAAGGAGTTTATATATTATTCAAAGTAAGATCCATATTTCCTTTTGGTTAGAACCATCTAGATGGTGTTGCCAAAGGAACAGTTTTTTTCAGTTACTTCTGAATAAACTTATTAAAATGTCATGTTTATATTGGATTCCAGTTTTTATGAACATTTCCTTAGTTTTTAGACTGTGAGCTTTTGCTTCATCCTTTATTTTAGGAGTACTCTTAAGCACTCCACCTATGATTTGAATGGGGGGACTTACAGAAACCTTAAGGTTTGTTACCTGAGTGACTGCGGAAGAACACTATTGGTATGTAATGCAACAGCTGTGAATGGGGTCCAAAATAGGCATGCCAAGCGTGGAAGGATGAACTAAGCAAGTTTATGGTAGCATAGAGGGTTTGTTTTTTTTTTTTTTTTTTTAAAGATTTAATGGTAACCAAGTTACAAAGACATAATTGGCTTTATTACAGTTTTGGTCCAGATTTTCAATTAAGTAGAAGTTACTAAAAATAATGATTGAATAATAAGTACTGTCAAAAGTCTTCTAGATAAAACAGCTCTTTGTTCATTGAAATAATACAGAATAACGTGGTACTTTTGAAACATTGCATTGGGAAAAAAAAATTAAAGAATACTCTAAGCCCATTTACAACGTAGTGATGAGATGCAGTAACATCATGAGAATTTTTGCGTGGAAGTGAGTTTTACACCCGTCTGTATAGTTCCCCATTTACGTATAATACTTAAGAACATCCAGCACAATTACTATACATAAAGTGCTGTTAGTGCTTCAGGGGAGACCCAAGCCCAGGACAGAATGAGCCGCAGGTAGGAAGTGCCCAGTGGGAGCCGACCCTGAAGACTCATGCGAGCTGGTCGTGGTGACGGGCTCTGCCACGTGCTGTTTAACTCCTCGCACCGTGAGCACTAGGACCCCTACGCTGCCTCCTCAGGTTATGTAATTTTTATTTTTAAGAAATAAATGCTTGTCTTTCAAACAAGTCATTAAACAGTTATTCATCCCACTGGTAGGGAGCAGCTTCTCTGTAATGAGAAGGATGGGAAGACATCTTGGAGTGGAGCGATAATAGTGCGTGTCTGGAAATCTGGGCTAGATGCAAATGCCAGACAGGCCAGCAGCTGAGTTCAGCAGTAGGAACATCTGCAGTTGATCAGCTGTCCTGTCAGAAGCAAACGTTATTGGGGTTAGAGGGTTTCTTGGAGCCTAAGAATATGGGTTTGATTCAAAAGTCAAAGAAGTTTGTAGAAACACTCCTGCTTTGGGTTTTGAATCCGTCCCAAAGAGGCTGAGGTTCAGCCAACTTATGTTTTAACAATTTTTATTCAGTTGGGGTTTTTTTTTAAATTTTTTTTTGAGACAAATGCGTGGCTTTAGAATAAAGACATGAAATCGCCTCAGATCTGTTTAAATGTAGGAGGCAATGTAAGCAATGCCTGTTTAATGACTAGATGCATCCTCTTTAAAAGCGGTTGCAGTAGATTATTGCTTGTGCATAGACAGAGTACGGGCAGATTGCTGGTGGTGATTTTAGCTGCTTATTGCAGTACCTGGGTATCTTACTATATGTAAACTTACTATATGTATGTATGTCTATATGCATTTCATTATACACATACATACGTACTTACACCCTGTGTTGTCACCATATCTCTCTGATATCTTAAAAAACTCAGTAGCAAAAGTAGCAATTAGGTGAGTCATTTGTTAAAATGTTTGTGTTTTGTTAGTTCTCAAATTCTAACTCCAAAGTGGATCTCTTGGCAATGATCGGTTTGGATGATACAGCTCTTTTAGATCCATTTGTTGTCTCCTCCCCAAAAAACCTAAAGGAAGTAGAGGTAAAGCTAGACGGACGTGTTCTTGCCATGTTCTCTTTCAGCACGTAGTTAAATCTGAGCATCTTAAGTTAACTTTCTTAGAAGATCTGTTGCAACCATTATCTTGTTCTTTCTTTATCATGCATTCAAAATATGATGCAAAAAAAAAAAAAGGCATTTAATGTAGTGTGTAAATATTGACCTTTTAAAATTAAAATGTTACTCAAAATGCTTACAGTCAACCACATCTTAGCTATTTGTTAGTTTTTTTGTGTTGTCTTATCTAAGTTTAATGGATACAGTTCCATAAATGTTGATGTGTTTTTGTGTATATCTTCAAATTTTTATAAAGATGCTAGTAAGTCAATACATATATCCTGATCTGTGTATTATTTGTTCACAGTTTTTATTAGCATAATTTTATAATGATTTTAATAGGCAACTCCAGTAGGTGATTATATGGAGCCAACTTTTTTTTTTTTCAAATTATTTTGTTTTCATCTTGTAGCACTGAAGAATTCACTTTATAACTAATCATATTTTGCCTTGACTAAAAGATTGGATTGGCCGTATGATCTGTGGTATTTTAGTAGAATGTTCTACTTTTTTTTTTAAATTAAAAAAAAAAAAAATCTCTGTCCTTTAACTTTTGAGGGGAAATACAGTGCGCTGTCAGACCAAGGCATGGGGTTTCTAGGTTTGTTCCATTGTGCTGTACAAGTACAAATTAGATCTGTCGTGTAATATTGTTCTCAAAAGTTTGGGATATTTTGGTTTTACACGCAGTTCAAGTTGGTCATGTAACACATCGGTTCATCACAATGTTAGCAACTGATGTGGCACGTATACTGTATGATGGAACGATGTGCAGTGTTCGAAAAGCTCGGTATAATTGGTGCTAGGCAGGAGGACAGGTCCGTAGCATCTTCATAGCTGGAGGAGCTGCCATGCAAGTGTTTATCCCTAAATAGTGGTAGAGAATAAGTTTAGACAGGGATGTTGTTCTTGGCCCACATACATCTCCAATGTGACTTCGGGAAAGAGGAGTAAATACTGGCACCCCCTCTGTAAAGTATCTTCAGATACCTAGTTTACTCCCCAGTTTAAATCTGAAGATTCACTTCAGATTTCCAAATTTCTGTAAAAAAGTCCTTCTAGCCATTACAGTGCCAAGCAGGCTGAGCATTTTAGTTCTTTGGTGTTAGTTTTCCACTGCAAGGCTCTAGATGAGAGCTTTTTTTATAAAACCATAGGTTATTTCAGAATAACCTTGAGGGTCGTCTTCATTTTTTTCTTAACATTATCTAGCTACTTGGAATAAGAAAAAACCTTTTACTTGGTGCTGAATTTTTAATATTTTTTTTAAACAGGGTATCTTTTATCTGTTTAGCTTGAAATTGTGCAATTTTCCCAGAAGCTGCCGTAGGCGCTTCCCATCGTTACACACAGTAACTGCGTGTCTGTATGTGTGTGTGGGTGCATTGCCCGTATAGCCGGGGTGAGAGGGTGGGCAGGAGGGTGTGGGGTTTCATTTCTTGGGGCTTTTTTTTGCCTGTTTTTTGTCTTAACTCGGGAGATATCCTGGATTTGTTCCCTGGCGTAGTATTATGTTGTTCTTGTCCTTCACATGGTACTGTTTGTTACGTGAGTCGTGGTACTCGAAGGCAGAAATCTGGCTTCATCTGCTCACTGTCAAAAAGGCATTTTTGTTCAGAGTGACATGAACCTTTTTTTTTAATTATTTTTTTGTGCTTTTATTTTTTTCGCAGCATGTTGGATGAGAAATGTGAAGGAAACAAATACTGAACAGATTGCAGAAAGTTAGCTATATTATAAAGGTCATTTAGGGTAACATAGGGCTTTTGTTTCAATGTTACCTTAAATCATGCCTTAACCTCTAATTAATTCATAAGCACAATACTTGAAAGTATTTTATCTTCAATTAGTATCAAATCCTAAGGATTTTATGTAAGGTTTTTTTGTAACCTGATTTTTAATCATGGAGATGACTTATTATCCACATGAGCACAGGGTCTTGTGTACAAAAACACTGATTCATATTGGATCCTTACGTATACCATCTTCTGGTATAATATGGTTGGGAAGGATCATTTTGTTCTTTATAATGCTGCTTTTTGCAGGGTTGGGGGTTTTTTTATTTAAAAAAAAAACAAAAAACAAAAAAAACACCTCCGTTTTCTACTTCTGTGCTTATTTTGGTGGAAAGTATGGTCCTTATTGCACTAAAGAAAACCTCAAGGGGAAAGCTAATCTCACTGGGTCTTTTAGGTGCCTGTGTTGCTTTCTCATTTCTTGGTTGGATGCACTGATTTTTCTAACTAACTGGAAATGGGCTTTATATATACACTGTTTTTCAACAGGTTACACTGCTTTTATTTAATGTAACAGCGCTTGGGTTAAGCGATTTTTACCATCTAAATGGTTTTAAACGGTATTACAGATTAAGAACATTTTTGTAAAAGAACCTGTGTACAGTTAAATGTAGCTGTATTGCACTGTTGTGTGTAGTCACTCGGAAGATCACAATTTAAAACACTGCTGTATTAATGGTATGTTCGTTCAGTAGTTCAGGATTTTCTTTGTGTGCATCTGATGGTTTTTAATATGCGTTGTATTTTTCCTAGTGTCTGTCAGGCTGACTTTGGAACCTTACAGTTTTATTTCTATTTATGTAATAACAAAACCATTTTTTTTTTCAGGATTTCTTTTTCAGACAGTGAAACATCTTTCAGCGGTTTAACTTCTAATTAATACACATTTTCATTTACAGCTACAGCAAAGACAAGGTGCCAACACTCATTTACTCACAGCTGATCCTATGTACCATTGCATACAATTTTTATTGATGCAAAGGGCCCTTAGAATAGGTCAGCTTTCTTTTTTCTTGTGGTACCCTTTGCCTCTGCCCTGTGCTTTACCTCATTTCCATCTCATTTGCCCCCATTTTTCCACTCCCACAAGGATATTTGTATCCTTGTTATGTTCCTGCTCATCTCACTCTTTGTTCATCTCTCCAGACTTTTTTCCTGAGTGCATTGCATTCAATCTTTTCCTCTATTTTCTGTTCTTACAGCTCTTTTGAGGATGCCTGAAGCCTAGATCTCCCACCCTGAAAGCACATCGTACTGTATTTTTCTTTGCAGACTTTGGTACATAAAGTCGAGGTTGCTTTTACAGGTATCGCACCTTGGGAGATGCTGCCCATCCCAAAGCACTGGAGAAGCATCACTTAACAGTTTTGCTTTGCAGTTTTAGCCGTGTTGGAGAATTAAAACATTTTGCTTACATGCTCTAGCATTTTTGGCAAGCAAGGCGAAACGGGATTAACAATTCTTTTATCCTTTTCACTTTTTCAGGAGTTCTGTTCTTGAATTCAGTGATAGTAATAGCACTTTTTTTTATTGCCACGTAGAAATACGAACACTGTCGACATGATTCTACCTCCTATTACTATTACTGAATGTGATCCTTCCTAACCTGTAAAGTCTTAAACACTGTATATATTTGGGTGTTTTGACAACCACTTCAAATGTTATTGCTTTAATCTGGATTACAGAGTTTGTTTATTAGCAGTTCAGGATATAAATTCAACAGCCGACTGTATCATACTGACTCCACTGGGAGTTCGTCTGCCTCATGTTTTCTACGGCATCATCTGCACAAGGTGTTTACTACTAATTTCTTGAATGTAATACTGAACTATACCAAATCCTCGGCTTGCATAAGAGATCTTTTTGTCATACCTATTTAAGTGAATGTAAAAATGGAAACACAAAGATGATCTCATGTACAAGTTCTTTTTACATGTAATTCCATGTTTAAAATGTCAACATGTAAATATATTTATTGTACCTAAAATATGTCAATAAAACTTGATCTTCATCATGTTTCCTGTGTTGTCACTTGATGTACAACTTGAACATCAAACTTGTCAGAAAAAGCTTCACATACCATATTATTTTACCATTTTTATTATGGCAGCATCTCTAGGCCCCTGCTTCTACATCAGCATCGTAGCGTGGGGTTCTTTCAGAGCTGTGCGAAGGTGCCCCAGATGGAAAAACAAGTGACTGAGGATGGATGAAGGTAAAAGGGGCTTGTGCTTGTGTGGCTAGTTCAAAGGGTCTGGAGGCTAACAAGGATCTCGTAACATAGATACAGGAGGAAAACCTGTGAGTGTAAAAGCTTTTCTGCTTCTTTGCAGCCATACTGACATGTCTGATAAAAGATCTCTACTTTCAAATATTGCCTGTCTTCATTTTTGACATAAAGAGGAGCTCTCGGCAAGCTCAGTATGGTCACCATCGATTATATTCTGAACACAATTATATCAACATAAATGAAGGCTAATTCCACTGGCGTATTATGTAGCAAGAAAAGAGGTCAGAAACGGCTGCCTTGCACTTCGTAGGGTTTTTTAATAGTTTGTTAAAATGATTCACAAAGTTAAATGTAAGAAATCCCACTATCGCCCTGGTATCACTCGAAGTGGGTACCTGTGATCCAGCACGTATATTTTCAGTGGAGCATTAGTAGCCCGTCATTACTGGGGGTGGATCTCAGGAGAACGTCGTTACCTTGGGGCAGACTGATGATCCTCCCAAGTTGTTCGTTTCTGCTTGTACCCCGATAGAGGACATATTGGTGACCAGCAACGCAGTGACCTTAGAAAGCTCATCGAGATAAAAAAAATGCCTGTGATGCAGCAATGTTTATAGTGAGCAATGTAAGAATAGCCATCTTTGCTTACAGAGTTCCAACTTAGTTTTCAACTTGTGATTTTGTTTTGAATTTAGAGTGGGAGCACACTGTAAGTATCCATCCAACTGCAGCATCACCTCTTCCCCATCTCCTCCTCCACAGAAAGCTCCAAGCAAAAGTAAACCTCACCAAAAACCTTCAAAACCCAAACCTGATAAGTTATATCTCCTTGCTTCTTTGTACCTTCTTTCCCTGCCTCTGTTGATCTGCCGTCTTGGGGCAGGACTTGTGTTTTAGTGAAGTTGATGCACCACTGAGCACAACGTCCGCTCTTGCAATAAACTGAAGAGGTTAACCATTGCATAGCACAGGGGAAAATCAATTGCCCTTTTGGAGAGCACAGGTTAGGATCGGGCAGAAGAGTCCATGTAGTCTTTAGAAATCAAAATTTCCAGCTGGTGAACTGGTAAAATGTTTAAGAGAATTAGATTTTTTTTTTTTTTTTGAGAATTAGGAGGCTGACAACTGCAAAGTGATGAAGGAAATCAGTGGGGCTAAAAGGGATGGAAAGGGAGTGACCAAGGGAGGTACAAATAAACCTTTAAAATCAAATTTTGAGATGCCTAGTGGAGTGCTTCAAAAATTGGTCTTGATTGACCTTAATTGATTCATAATAATCTGGGCAGGAAGAGTTGGAGTGTGCTCACCCAGCGTGTTGGGAGATGCATGAGGGAGGGCTTGGATGAGGAGGAGGATCGGAGCACCTTGGAGGAACTGGATGAGCTAGAGAATTCTTCTAATAGAGGTGAGATTAAATTCAATCTTGCAAAGTGCAAGAGCATGCACTCCGGTATTAATAAATAAGGATTTTTGCTGTAAGAGTTACTGGGAAAAGAGAAAGGGCAGTGAATTAATTGCAGATAGCTGATCTACAGATGTGGTGAACTATAAGAAAAAAAGGTGACTGCCTTTTTAGGATGGATGGGTCAGGCACTTCCAGAATTGAACTGTTAGTATGTGTACGTGTAGTGTGAAGATTTAGTGCTGGACTTCAAAATAGCAACCCGATCAACCTATCAACCACCTCCCTACTGCCCTAAGTAGAAACCCCTTTGTGAATATTTATTTTAGGGATTTTTTTTTTTTTTAATGGTTCAGCTATCAAAGATTTTCTCTGCTTTTGCTCTACACGTTCAGCCTTTCAAAGACCAGGGCTTAAGCTACAGAAAACATCCTTAGATGGGTTCAGTGAGAATTGACTGGTCACACGGTGCCACTGCTCCTTGGTTTCAAATGTCAATTCTGGTAACTACTGAATATACATTAAATATTTTCACCCATCCGTGCTGTTTTGAAAAGATCCTGGGGAAGGAACGACTTCAAATGGTGAAAAAGTAAAGATGCTGACCTGGGAAAATCATTCTGTGGAGATGTAGTTGGCATTAGGGATGCTTTGGAAAGGACTTGGGAGCTGAGCATTTCCATTTCTTCTGATTCTAGTCCCATATTCCACTAATTGTTAGCTAATTAACAACCACTTTTCATTAAATTACTGATGAGAGGATTCTGCTTCCGTAAGAAGGATTTTAAGCCAATAGCGAGTGGATGGACTAAATAGCCCCAACAGCCTTTTCCAATGCTGTTTTCTTGGGTCACTAACGAATGAGGCTGTGTCTTCTGAAACTTGGGTACTCCTGTGCAGCATCACACAACCTTGCCTTGCAGCGAGGCTGGTAAGGGCGGAGGGAGAGCGGTTTTGCAGGGTTTTTCCTTCATGCATCTATGCAGCGTGCGTGACACCATGCTCTGTGCTTTCCACAGCCTTAGCTAACATGGATCCCGCTCTGCGGGGCTTGAGGGCTGGGAAAATAGCTAAAAGCTTCAAAGAAAAATGTAAAAGGCAGCGGTTTTATTTGTTTTGATAGCAGTCAGAAGGTATTCAGGGGGTTGGGATGCCTCTTGCAGCCCTCATTACAGGGGAGGCTGGGGTCTTCGACCTGTTTTTTCCAAGACAGATCACAGGGAGTTTGGGCACCTTCTCAAGGATGAAATGTCTGTTCAGCGCTGCACAGAGCAAAATGGTCCTGGGTCAGGTACTCAGGAGCGTAGGATGTTCTCTGGGTAATATTTACGTTAGTAGTCATGGCTGGCATCGAGTATTTTGCATGCAGGCAAAATCTAGTTCACTAGCATGGTCTAATTGTTAAAAAATTATAATATCTTTCGGAAATCTAGCACTTTAAGAAAAGTCGATGGACAGTCAAATTACAGATAGCGCTCTGACCACTCATCATCTGAATCCTTACCACTTTGCACTTAGGTCTTTAATAAAACAGAGGGGCTGCTGTGAATTTGCTCCGGGATGGATTTAATATTTCTTTGCAGATATTCAGTGGCCCTAAGATCTGTCTGTTCTTTGTCACTTCCTATCCTTTACTTTTATTTTTTTATTATTATCATTATTAATTAACCTTATTATTGAAACTGGGGCTTCTTGCAAACAATGGCTGGATGCAAAAGCTGGGTCCCAGGGAAATAACTGGGTTTTGGCTGATGGAGCCCAGGGTCGATGGAGCTGTTTGAGAACCTGCACTGTAAATATGTCCTTTTCTATTTCTAGCCTGGATTTTTGTGTGACAAAACCAGTCCTGGAAGCCAAACCCTGTTTAACTGAATGAGGAGATCATTTCTTTGTATATTCTCTGTCTTAAAGACTGCCACAAACTGGCCTCTCTGCAAAGTGATACCTACAGTTCCTATTGCTATAAACCTTTCAGACTGTTTAAAGGTGCTAGCTTATTGGAAAGGGCTTGTTTTCATTCACTAAGGTCAGGAAAATTCATGGATCACATCAACACAGGGAAGGTGCGGTTGTTGCCAGGTCTCCCCTGCATTACTGTTAATCAGCCGTATCCAAAGGGAGGATGCACATCGCCTTTAATGGGGGTGAGGAGCAGGAGGAATGTAATCATCCCTCATCAGCGAGACCCTCAATCACTGCACTTCAAACAGCTGGGGGTACGTAACCTCATCTTCATTTGAAAATTTTAGTACCTTTTCTCTTAGCCGCCTCCATTTTCTGCCTTTTTTTTTTCCCCTCATAAATTTTTATGATTTTTTTTTTAAAGGAGAATTTATGGGTGAAATGGCAGAAACCGTGTGAAATGTGGAAGAGCTAAAAGGCTATCACGGTGGTAAATGAGGCTAAATGGTTCTCTACCACCAGCTGTTTAGAGTTCAGTGATTGAGTCTAACTGACAAGAAATAATTACCCCCTCTCAGAGAGGTGAAATGGGTCCTCGCACAGTGAATGCTGCTGATGAAGGGGCCGTCCCAGGAGAAGGCAGGATCCTTTCCGACACTTTCTATGCCTACATCTTCGTTTCTTAAACCCCTCGCAAGCATCTTGCGCTAAGGTTTTTCTCATATAGGGTGATGTCCTTCAGTGACTCAGCGCATCCCTTCAATCTTTCTGGTCCCAAGGAGGTTCAAAACCTTGACACAACATCTTGCAGGGATGAGCCCAGAGCCAAAATATTCCTTGCATTATTGATTAAAGCTGGTGAGTGTCTCTTAGCCCTTTTCATTTCAAAGCAAGAGCCCGGTGTTTCTTATTGCAAAGATGTGCATTAGGATCTAAAAGCACCTTTCCCCCGCCCCCCCCCCCCCCCTTCTTTTCTAATCAATTGCAGGGAACAGATAGGTGAGTACCTTTGTTTGCAGGCTGGAGATGGTGAATACCTTGACTTAGATCTGGGAAGGAAAGGACTTGCAGTGCTCCAGTGCAAAACCTGCGTCCTCACAGATCGCACTGAAGCCAGATCCTTTTAAACACAAATCAAACCTTAAATATTTCAAACATGCAAGAAACATGAAATGAGACACAAAAATAAGCGTGATGGCAGTGGCTTGAATGCCACTATGTTTCTCTGACTGTATTAGTTATGTTACTGCATTGATGAGGATGCAAAAGCTTTGGAAACAGATGACTAAATTAATTATCATTGAGCAAGAGCCCATCAGGGTTGTGCTGCATACTGCCCAAGCAAAACCAGGTACCATCGCAGGGCAGCTCAGGAGGGTGGGAGGATGCTGTGGCCACAGCCTGGCAATGCTCTGTCACCATCGCTCACCTACTGTCTTTAAAAGATGACGGCCATAGTCACCAGATGGCTGCTGTGAGCCACTATGGTGCAAACAGTGCTTGGTGGAGCCTCAGCAGTGAAGGAACAACTCAGTGAGGCTCTGCATCAGTCTCTGCTTCATTACTCCTCTTTTATGTGGCTCTTTCTGATGAGACTCTGCATTCTGAGATGAGAATTTCACCCATGACTATCCCAGTAAATGGCCGAGGTCTCGTGGGTTGTAACAGGCCATTTAGTGCACGTGCAGCATTGATGTGAGCTGCTCCTCTTGATGTGAGCTGCTGCCTTCTTAGCTTCTTCCCCCTCGGTTTGGTCTCGGAAGGAGATGGGGTGGGCACCAGTGACAAGGCAGCATGCTAGAGACCACCGAGCCTCACGGCCACCCCAGTGACAGCCCCTGGCTGACCCTGGTGGTCTTCATTGGAGGGTGCATCTCCACCGAGCTGGGGGAGAGCCGCCGCAGCATCCTCTGAGCATCCTCTCCCTGCCGCGCTGGTGGTCTCTCTGTTTCAGTAGGAAAGGAGCCACTCGTTTTTCTTTGCTGGAAAAGAGAAGGGTTAAGAAATGTATCTGGGAGCTGCCACATCGTCACTTTTCCCTCTCCTCCTGTGGGAACGGTTAAACGAAGCAGGATGATTTACTGAGCAGAGAAATACTTATTTTATCCAAGGAGCATAAATAAATACCCCAAAAAGCCTAAAAATACCCCAAAAGAACCCAAAAATCCTATCTGCAAAACCAGCCAATCCACCAAATGAAGAAACCCAACCAGGAAGGGACTTCTGTCCTTCCATCCACCACCAGTGCCCTGCAAGCATCTGGTCCTGGTCACCAGTGGTTGTCCTGTGGCTCTCCCAGCTTTAGTGTCTGCTAAAAAATAAACATTGAGGAGATGAATCAGACCCAGGATTGCCAGCCAAGGGGGCTTGGTGGGTGAGGAGTCAGGCAAAGATGATGCTCACCCCAGGGATCAGGAGGAGATCTGAGGGAAGGTGAGGAGAAACCTTCAACACCGAAGCATGGTCTGGGTGACCAAACGCTCCGGTGCAGAGACAACCAGAAAGAAATGGGTTTTCCTCTCTCCTGGAAAAAGTGAGTGGTTCAGGGTTTATTCCCCTTCAGGCTTTTTTCCTTTGTACCCAGCTGCTTCTGTCTTTTCTAAAAATCTCTTTGCAAAGCAGAAGAAGGGGTTTGGGGTACAGAAGCCCCCAGCACACAGCCCCGGATGGGGTTTGGGCCATGGTGCACCAGGGAGGCTCAGCCTGTGGGGAAACACGGGTCCCATTCTCACCATATCTCACCGTGTCCTTAAATCCCCATCTCTAGAAGCCATGTCATCAGCACCCACCTCCTTACCGGCTCCTGTCCATGGGGTCAAGGACTTGAAAGCAAGTGTTTTGAAACATCAAAAACCTGAAAACAAATGAAAAAATCCTCACATACTCTATTCAAATCCCCTGAGTTTTTAAAAGTGTGGAGCAGACAACAGAAGGGATGGGAACCTTCTCCATGAAGGTGATATTTAGTTACAAGATATTTGGTTTTGCTTCCCGAGTGAAGGTGTGAAGCTACCCGTGACAAGAAACACAAAAGCCAAGCTTCACAAAAGTCCTCAGGATTTTTTTTAGGTTACCTTATGTTGGTGAGTGTATCTTAAGGGAGGATGTGCCAGTGTGAGAGACAGAGCGAAGGACTGCTGCCAGCTCTCTAGAAGGTATTAAGAAAGGTGATTTTTGGCCCTGGTTGCAAGGACTCATGCTGGGCATGATGGTACAAGGGCTTTTCTTCTTCCTCAACCTCATAAAGTTAAATAATTAAGTCTGGTATATGTCCTTCCACCACACCTTTGCCCATCCTCAGGCCAACAATTCATGATGCAATTCCCACAGGCGCGGGGAGAAATTCTGCCCCCAGGACGGCACCTCCCCGCTCCCCTGCTGAACCTGCCCTGTTCTTGCTGCTTCTCCCAGCGCGGGTGGTGGGATGGGGGAGCCCCAGCCCACCTGGGAGTGGGTCCCTCCATCCCAAGAAGAGCCTGAGCCCGTGTCTAATCCATTTTGTACTTTAAGTGCTTACCTTCCCCTTCCTCCTCCTGTCTCTACAATAAGATTTCATGATGGAGGGACATAGACCCACATGGAGCAATGGGGTGGGCAGAAGTGATGCCGGGCCACCAGGGAGGAGTGATGCTGAACGTAGTGTTGGTCATTCCGGAGTTTTGCCTGCTCCTGCCAGACCCAGAGGTGCCGGGAAAGGGGTCTGGGCAGGGGCTGGTGTGCCAAGAGGCGTGCGGTGGGTGGATGTGCTGCCCAGCCGGGCGCTGCCAAGCTCCCCGGGGGCTGGCAACAGGTGGGGAGAGCAAGACCACATTTCCCACAGGAATATGGTCCTTGTGCCATTATTAGAAACATGCCAGGGAAACACGAAAAAAACCCCAGAGCCCCTTGTTGCAGCTTTAGACCAGTGTTGTTTATACCAAACACCCCAGAATATTCTTAGAGAACCAGTTTTAACATGTGATTTTGGAAAGGGCGTGAAAAACCTTAGGTCAGACCGAGCCAGAGATGTAACCAGTCTTGAAACCCATTTACAGGAATCAATTACAAAGGGTTTGCGTGTATTTTTTTCCCCCTCTGGCATCCCCAGCAAAGTCTTTAGACAGAAGTGTAACGGACAGGCAAGGAAGAAACCAGCTCTGGAAACGCAGCCCGCTGAAGCGTGGGGTAGCAGGGGGAATGCCCCTTGCAAGACACATCTCCAGCAGCTGGGCAGTTGCAACCTGTGAAAAGCAAGTGAAACACCCAGGGAAGCCAGTTTCCCAGCTCCTGGTGCCGGTGATGGAGATGGCAGCGAGCTCACACCTTAGTGACCTGTGCATGAGAGGTGACCCGCTCGAGATGCTCATCCAAAGTAACCCTGGAAGGAAACATTTAACTTGCTAAAAAACTAAATGAAAGTAAAAAACTAAGTATTGCACCAGGGCACGTGAGCCCAGGTACCGCATGCGTGCGCCCAGCAATGGCAGAGGAGCTCAAACCCCCCAGCACGGAGGCATCCAGGCTCAGCCTCGTCCCCCGTGCTGCCCTCGCTGCCCACCACTGAGGGGCTGCAGCCCACTGCAGGCATTTGTCTCTCTCTGTCACTGTCCTTGCTGTGACCAAAGGAGGCCTGGGCAAGATTTGTACGTCCTCAGTCCTTTTACTGGGCTTTGGCCTCAGGGGAGAAGGTTTCTCAAGCTCTAGTGTCATCCTTGCTGATGGAAGCAAGGGCTTTGCTGGAGGACTCAGTGGCAATACTGTCCAGCTCCCAGCCCTCCTCCAGGTAGGAAACCAAAGGAGCAGAGTTATAGAGGAGATCAGGCAGAAAGCAATAGTTTAAGTCAATTTTGTTGCTCAGTTACAGTGTTTGAGGGATGTGGGAGCCTGGCTGATGTGCGGCAGAGGGGAAAGTTGATACAGGGAGAGGTGGGAGGAATGAGAAGCGACTGCTGCCAGTGAAACCTCTCTACCTGCTGGTGGGTGGCAGGGAAAACCATAACACACCACGAACTGAGTCCACCGAGACCGTTTCTTCTCCGTATTTGGTGGAGGTGAAAATTCCCAGGCCCTGCCTGCTGCGGTGTGAGGCTGTTTTTAGCACCGGTGTCGGCAGGTGGTGCTGGGAGGCTGGGCAGGGTGGCAGAGCATCCCTGAGCCGCCGGCACGGCCGCATCCAGGGCAGGGGAGAGAGGTCCTGAGTGTCAGCCTAACCTGGAAAAAGTGCTTTGGATGGTAGTGGGAAAGACACGTAAAGCATGCAGTGTGATCTCCATCCTGCTGGCTGCTTTCTAAATGAGCTTCATTATACATATAATTAAAGGAAGAGATCTGAATGCTATTTAGTGGTGTTTTAGGGCTATTAATTTCAAGACTGAGGGCACCTGGAGATTAAATGAATTAACTCACAATGGAATCAGGTTAATTGTCATTTTCTTTACCTGGACTGAAGCCGAAAACGGGAAGATTTTGATTCGGTAGTAACAGTGGATATATTAAAGAAAAGCAGGTTCTTGAACAGAAGGAAACTCACTATGAGAAGTGGTGAATTGGGAACCTGAGCGGACATGAGCAGAGCCGGGCGGCAGCGTGGGCTCCGGGGCTGGGGCGGATGGAGCGGGCATCCCCGGTGGGCGGCAGGGCCCTGTCTCAGCCGCCCGCATTCCTGACGAGGGAAGGGCCCCAGACACTCCCCTGCCCTCCCTGTTTCCTTTTGGCTGCCTTTAAATGGCCGCCTGTTGTGTCGTTTGATTAGAAGCTCCCAGTTCTTCCCAGGAGTGGGTTGGAGAGCCCATTAACGTGGGGCTCGGACCCACTGCCAGGCACATCAGTCCTGGGAAGGATGCAGAGCAGGGGAAAAACAAACAGAGACCAGCTCTATGTGCTCAAAAAAAGAGCCTGTGCTTGCCCTGGAAGCACCCTGCCCGCTGATCAAAGCACTAACCCAGCAAATCTAACAGAAAATGAAGTGCCAGCACGACATGCAAATTAATCTTAAATAATTACGGGTTTGCAGTCTCAGCTCCCTCTGTCACCTGCTTCGGAGCACTGCCCGGGCTCGGCAGGTCCCACAGCAGGCTGTGGCTTGGGCAGGACGCAGGGCAGGCAGGGATGGTGCTGAGCGCAGAGACCATCTCAGGGCTGGGGGCTGATATTTGGGGTGGGTTTTTTGCACTTGAAAATTTGGCCAGGCAAAGGTCCCTTCATCATACTGGGGAAAAACTGGGCTCTGCTCTGACCAAAGCACTCTGTTTCTCCAGCCCAAAATTGGACCCTCCGTCGGGCACTGCCCTGTGCACCCTTCTGTGGTGGGGTGATGCTCCTGGACAGGAGCAGAGCTGGCCTGTGCCCACACCACAGAGGTCATAACTTCACTTCCTAACCCACATCACACCAGCCCTTTCACTGCAGCCACCCAAAATAACGGCGACTGTAAGCGAGCCCGCCCGGGCATCCCCTCCAGGCATCCCCTCCAGGCTGCGGCTCTGCACACCCACCCCGCAGCTGAGTCTGGAGCTCTTGCCTGCCAAACAGCTAACCTCTGGGTTTGACATGCCTGATTTGCTAGTGCTTGAACCTGGCTGGATATCTTCAGTGTGACCTATTCATCTATCCGTCCCTTAACCACTGCTCCTACACCTATAGGTTAGACTTGTCAGCCCTGAAAATCTGTTCTGACGTATAAGTGCAAGTTAAATATTGCTCTAAATAACAAGTAATTAGCTATAGAGATTTCTGTGAAACCCACTGAAATTCCTAGAGAGATGTGATGTATTGCTGAGTGCTTATTTTTCCATTACTGGTGTGACTGACCAGTGTTAATGTGCCCGAAGGATCGGCAACCTTTCAGCAAAGGACCCATCTCTAAGCCTTCATCTTTCAGAGTTCACAGCCCCCTGTGCTTCTTCCTACATCTCTGTCATCATCAGACTCACTCTAATCCTAAGCAAAACCTTCAACTTCAAACCCCCTTCCTTCCTGTGCACATGCTGCTTCCCAAAGCTTTTTCCCTAACTGACGGAAATACCTCGCCTGATACCTCCTAGCATCACATTAGCTTTTTGCATTGGCGTGCCGCATTCGTGATGGTTACATGGAGGTGGCTAATGCCTGTAGGACTCATTTCTCCTCCCTCACCTCCAGTTTCTAATAGGAATAACTGGTTTTACTCCTTATGTGCACAAGGAGCACTTCTGATTATTCATTGTCACATCATTTCTATTATCTAGTCAAGGTCATCTCGTGCTTCCTGACCAGCATTTTGGTCACCTTTATTGACCATGGCAGCTCTCATCACCCACCACAGTGTACTCCTAAACTTCTGCCAGGGGTATTAGAACAGATGAGTGAAACCATCAATGCTTGCGGAAATCCATTTGTCTCCTCCTTCCGTTTTCATGATGAGCTTTTCACAGCCCCTCCTTGCCAAGCCTTCAGCTCGCACACTTGTTTCCGTCTTCTCGGGCTTAGGTAGCATATACTAATGTAACATCATTGCAAATTCTTCTCAGATCAATTGGTCTGCCTAAAAATAAAATAAAATTGATGACTTCATCAAAGAACCATTCTACGTTAACTGATCGAATCAATCCTGTATTATATATCCCATTTTCTGTTTGGCTCTCTATCTTTGATCGTTCTTTCATCTAAAACCTGTTCTGCTTTCTTGTGTAATGCTGGGGCCAAGGTATTTACCCTGCGATTGCTCAGGCCCCCTCCTCCCTACCACAAATTAGTTTCTGCCTTCGCAGTTGCCCAGTCACCTGCCAACACAGCCAATCTGATGGATGTGTTGAACATCATCCTTCCTGCACGCGCCATCTCACAGGTTGGTTCCCTCCTGCACTTGGATGGGGAGCAGCAAGACTTCTTGTTTTTAAGGGCATAAAAGAACAAGTTTAATTTCCATGGCGCATGCAGTCATATCCCATACATATCCTTGTTACCGGGAGCCATTTTTCTGTTCCTCCCATGTTCAATACCAGCATCCTCCTGCAAACCATGGTACTTTTTAAGCCGTACCTCAGTTATCTTTGACTCCCTCCTCTCTGCAGGATGAACGAAGTTATCCTTGCACAGCTTCCTCTTTATCTGGATGTTTCAAGAACCTTTAGTTTTTTCCTATGCAAAGCCAAGCTACAAAACCTGACTTTTGGCAGTTTTCCTTGTAAACCTTCAAAAAGATTGGTTTCTTTGCTGCTCAGTGGCTTGCCAGCTTGTCTGCAGGAGTGCGATCTGCCTGCAGTTATGTTAGTGTCTGATTCTCGTTTGTGCAAAAGTGCCTAAAGAGGACTAGAAATGCATTTTCAACACTTTATTGGTATCACAAAATTGGCTAAAACACAGACACAGCCCAGGAAGATACAGGGAGAACAGCCATTAGTTTCAATGGCTCCAAAGGGCTTCATGATGTGCGTCAGGACGTTGTCATTTCAGCTGACACAAGGTTTTGTTGGCAAACTCTTTGCTTTGCTTTTGGCCCCAAAATGTGCTTGGCAGCTTGCGCAGCCCTGCCAGAGCCAGGGAGCCTTGTGCTGTTATCATTTTGTGACTCGCTCCCCTCTGGTAGGAGGGAAGTCGGGGAGGTTGACTCCATTTGGAAACCCATGTCAGGAGACACTGGGGAGGTGGGAGCAGAAGGGCCCCCCCAGCCCCAATGTCAGCCTCTCCTCTCACTCGCTCCCTCCTCCAGCATTTCTAAATCCACTTTTGGGTGCCAGGGCAGGAAAAACAAACTCCACAGATAGCTGTGAAGGGTCTGCAGGAGCGTATTATGCACCACTTATTTCTCCAGGCTGTAGTCTCTGTTTCTGCACTCCACCACTGCTTTCATTCCCAAGAAGTCCGATGAGACCTTTTCTAAGGGACAGGTTGTCAAACCTACTTTCCTTAGGAAAACTTTCCTTCAGACAGTGGTGAACCTTTTATAAAATATGCAATACCACCATGTTTTACCTCTTTCAAATGAGTGCCCATGGAGGACCAGGGTGACCTGCTCTCTTGTAGACAGGCTGAGCTGGGTGGGCTGGTTTCCAGCTGGCTGCTTTATACTTTTCTGTAGCTTCCAGCATCAAAGAATTTAAATGTTCCACTGTGCTACTTTTGACTCGTCTCCTGATGCCAACTTCAACTGTGCAAACTTTACCATGACATAAATACAAGATCATTTTAAACTCAAGAGTTTTATTTTAATTTCCTTCTTTTTTTTTTTTTTTTTTTGGCCTTCAGGTCTTCAAGATTTCAGGTTCACCTTCTTAACATCTTTGCTGCAAACGATAAAGGCTGGAAGCTAACTTGAAAAAAACCAACATAATCTGAAATCCACATGCAATCACATGGCTCACAGAGTCAGAAATTTAAAAATGCCTCTAAGTATTAGGATATTCAAAACAAACAAAAAAGAGGTTTAGTAAAAATACTCTAAAAAGTCCAATTATTATGCACTGTTGTTATCTGAGAAGTTCTGTCATCAAGATGATATTTCAGCAGCTTTAGACAGATGAGACTTCTAAAGGGGATTTCTAATTGGTATTTGTTTTTAATTTGGGGTTTGGATCACAGCAGCAGCAACAATTTGTTTTGTTATGTATTTATGGCTGCACATGTTTAAAATGGTAAATCTGCACTGACCTATTAGACCACAAAAGTGAAACCAGCTTCTGTATTCTCATTCCTTAGCTGGAAAAATAAACCCACAGCATGCATGTATGAAATAAATTCTATTTTTACAGCTTTCAGGTTTGGGACTGAAAGGCTGTGCAAGTATTTCGGATTATCACAGCCCCGGCTTTAAAAATAAGGCAATGGTTCTTTACCAGAAAGTGACTCTTTCGAGACAAAATGGATTTTTCTAGCTGTTGCCTTTCATTAAAATGATATCATTTTATCCAAAACGAAAATAAAATTACTAAGGAGCTTAATAAAATGTGCAAGTTTCTTTGGGAAATAAATGAACCAAAATACAGAAAGATGCTGGTTTGGTTTAACACCAAGAAAGATATCGAGGTCTAAAAGATAATTCAGAGTTAGCACCAGATCATCCTGCACTGAGCACCCTGCTTCTTCTTACCTACCTATTTTCATTGGCTTTGTTTCTCGTGACAAATAAAAATGTTTTTCTTCAGTCTCTAAACCTTAAAAGTCATATTTGACTTACCAGAGAAACGTGACTTGGCCCCCCCAGCTATGGCTCTGAAGAAGGCTTACCTGGGCAGAGCAGAGAGCCTGGGCCCGGTCTCTCTGGTAGCTGGATTCATTATTGGATGACAAATCTATCTTCTCTGGCTAATTTCTAAGCCCTGGACAAACACGTGCGTAATTTCACTCATTCAAGTTGCTTCATGCCCCAGGATGGAGGAGGCTGAATCCAGAAGATGCTCCTGAGCAGCGGCAGGTGAAACCATAGGTTGACAATTAATAACAGCCCAGCATCCAGGTTTGACCTGGACATTTTGCAGGTAGAGAGCAGCAGTTATCAGGAATACAGCCCGGTTTTACACTGCGGACACCCCCTAGAGAGGCAGGAGGGTCCCGCGGCATCGCTCGCAGGGCTGGTGGAGCGGGCAGAGCATCAGGCCAAGCTGGCAAGTCAGACGACACCAGTTGCAAAACTTCTCATTTCCATGAGAAGTCCTTCTGAAACGTATCTTAGGAATGTCCTAAATAATACTTGCTGGTGGGAGTGGAAGGTGCTGACAAATCCAGGCAAAAAAAAAAAAAAGAAGCTTTATTGCAAATGGGTGATGAAAGTAGCACTGACCACAACAAGGGAGCACATTTCATTACAGTGGCTGCGGCAGAGCCTCTGCGAAAATTACAGGGAATGCTAAAGCAGCCCTGGAAAGGATTCAAACAGCAATTTTCTCTCGGCATGACCATCGTGGAGAGCCAGCAACAGGGAAAGAGAGCAAGAGGGAAGCAATGTTCTTGTCCTTCTTCCTGCAGATGCCAAACCTCATGGTCTTTAATGGAGATGGGGAGGGAAAGAATCAAACAAGAGGTTGGAGATGAACTTCTTCAAAACACATATGAAACTAAAGCAGTTGGGTGATTTTTTTTCTGGCAGGAATAGCATCCTGTTTTTCATTCAGTTCTGGTTCAGAGATTGACACATCTAACCTGCAGAAGATATATTTTTTTTAAATATCTGCATTTGAGTCTCAGCAGAGCTCAGCATCTCCTTCGTGCTCGTCCCTATCTGCCGTGCCAAAGGAATCAATGATTTTTGCTGCCTTCCCCAACACTGAAATATCCCTGGGGAATATTAGGGCAGAGCACAAAACCATCTCGCTGCTGACTGAGCTTCCCCTGTGTTGCCTCTGAATGATTACATCCCATTTCTAACCCCCTTTTCTATTGATTTTCATGGTAAACCGACATAATTTGGCTGATACATATTTTTAGTTTCCTCCACCATTGATGAATTGCAACATCCTCTCTCTATGCTCTTGTTTTTTTAAACTTGATAGTTTGGGAAGAAAAAGATGACCCTGGAGAGGTGAAAATCTCCCTCCTGTTGTCCAGCCTGGTTGAACCCAGGGATGGGTACGGCCGAGCCCCGCAGGAGCACTCCGCGCTCGCTGCACAACTGGTAATAATTTTGTGATCAGCCTGTGACTGTTCCAAAAAATAGGAACAAACGAGTTAAATCACAAATCTAGCGCACTTCCTATCCTGCCTATTCCCAAAGAACAGCACGTCAGCAGTGCCAGAAGACACATGGGTGATAAGTTACTAATAAATTCATTGTGTTGCTTATTTTTAATGGGCTAATAAAAACAATCCTCTTCTTTTAACAGTGCGCGACTTGCATGAAAAGAAACGGTAGAGTTTGAGAAAATATTTTGTAGTTGAATTGTAGGAATGGTCATTGCAACAGTCATTAATTGCTATAATTTAGCTTTAATCAGGTATCGATTGCATTTACAGCAGATGAGAGAGCATCGTACCATTGCACCACTCGTGCTCCGTGCTGGCGGCTGCTGAGCTGCACGGTTAACGGGGAATCACTAGAGGTCACTTTGATTCCATCTAAAGGAACAAATCCTAAAAGGTATGGAGTTTTGTTTCTGCTTCTTTTTTTTCAGTGAGACATTTTTTAAAAGCAAACTCTTTTTGCACGTGTGTATAGTACTTGTTTACAGAAGCTCCTTAGGCTGAATTTTGTTCTGGTGTAAAGAGTGAAACTTTAAAGAAGTTTATAAAGCTGTGCCTATACTCATCAAGAGGAGATTTGGCCCTGAGTTTCTTTTTTAATATGAAACAGCTTCTGCTGGATTTGATATTCATGATAACAGATGTCATTATTTAACTCTCAATAAATACTTCTGTCTTGTCAGGATCCCTATAAATAGGAAAAGAATAGCTCCGATATATAAATCTGTAAGAAGCTATTCTAATTTTGCTGCTTATTCTGTTATACCCAAAGGTGAAATAATATTTAGGTGTGTTTCATTCTCAGCTTGGGTTGATAACCAAAGTGCGGATATTTCCTCCATGAGAGAAAAAAACCCTAAAACTGAACACCTCGTGATCAGGCGAAACATTTTCCTGCTGCAAAGAGCAACTCCAAAGGGAGCCCAAACTTGACTTCTTTTACATTTGTAAAGTAACAGTTTGCCTCCTCGGGAACCTATAGCATGAAATCTGACTTTTCTTTCATTTTGGACATCCGGGCTTGCTTGGGCCCTACGCTGCCGGCTCCTCTTGTTGTGGGGTCACAAGCGCCTGAGCCCCAGGTGAGGAACCCATGCCACAGCTCCCTCCGAAATGGCACTGCTGCTGCCCAGCTGCCTGCCCGCGCAGTCCCTGATGGGGCAGGGGCTGCACAGAGACAACCCCCCTGCCCTGATGAGCAGCAGCATCCGCCCATCGCTACGTGCAGCTGGTTTATTCCTGTTTTGGGAAACGCAAAGCCCCCTCGCACCTCTGGGATCTCACCCAGGGAGGTGGAAATTAGGTCCTTCTTGCTGTGCGTACGTCAGCTTTTGCTGCAAACCGCTGCAGCATCTGCCAGGGCCCACCAGCGAAATCCCACAAAGCTTCACCTTTTCTTCTGCACCCGGTGTTGTTCAACACCTGCTGGAAGGCTCCAGGGCACCCAATGAAGCGGCACCACCCCATGCACTGGTGGGTACCGGCTGCATCCCTCCCACAGCGGCACCACCAGTTCAGTGCCAAGCTGCTCAGCACTGACAAAAGCAAGACACCAGAGCTGATTTGAAAAAAAAATGCTTCCAAAGGGCTTGTCCCATGTCCTGTGCTCAGTGCAGAGGACACATGACCTCATGCTTGGGAACCAAGCCTCTCCCAGAGGTGGAAAACAGCCCTGCATGTCACAGCGTTGGTTGCACGGACCAGGGCACTCGCTTTCCGTGAATGAGTCCTTTTGCACCCACACACCACAAAATAAAGGCCCGCAAGACTTCCAGGTGTCTCCATGAGTAACTTGGGAGCAGCGGGCAGGAGAGCTGTAGGCTGTTCTTCTCCTGTGTTTGACGCTCAGGATGGCTCCTGGCATCAGGGCTGAGTCACCGAGACCAAGTGCCAGTGCGCAGACCTGGCTGTCTCATGCCCACACCCAGCCACTTGTGACTTCTCCTGTCCTTTCCATGAGTTGCCCAAAAGCTGGGCTTTGGAGGAGAGAAGGTTCCTGAGATGCCAAAAGGCCCCAAGCAAAAAGTCAGCGTTGGGTGGGTGTCAGGGCAAGCCTCCATCCACACCTCCTCACCTTGGAGAGTGGAGAGTCTTGATCTCTTGTTTTCTCTCCTAGAAATACGCTGCTCCTTCCCTTTGACAGTGCATAGGTTAAGGGAAATTTAATTCCAGGGATGGCTCTCCATGTGCTCCGTGGTGCTCCCTCAGCCCTCCGCGGCTTGTTATCCCCACGGCACTGCATGTCCCACTCCAGATCACATTAAGCAATGTGATGAGCACCTCTCCCATGAGCATCTATGTCTTCTCCCTTCTTTCCCTCAGGGGAAAATTGAGTGGGAACAGTTTTAATTAACTACACTGTACGTGCACGGTGTTTATACCAGTGCAGGCAAGGCTGAACAAGTGCGCCTCACTCTTGGAAACAGAGGTGCTGAGGTTTGTGGCCACTCTGAAGTCCTGAGCTCGTCCCACAGCAGAGGACCAGCCCCAGAGAAAGCTCTGGCTTTGGACTACACTGGGCTTACCCCAGCGTGGACACAGGGGCGGGGTGAATATGTCAACGACCAGAGCTCTGTCACTCTGCAGAGCTCTGGCAAGTCTGTATGCACCCCACACCAGGACCACTGGATGAGTCACGGACATCCCAAATGTAACCTAGCAGCCCATGGGGAGCCTCCACGGAAAACAGGGAGCTGAAGTGACATTTTGGGCAGGATTCAGCTCTAAGTTAGGACACTTACCTTCAGACACATAATTGCAGGTGTCTATGTGAGCTCTTGGTGTCTCAGCTCCCTCATTAGTCCATGGAGATCTTGTCCACCCAGACCCCTCCAGCGAGTGGCTACTTACTTCAGGGGGAATCAGACTACCCTCCGAGCCCCACTGACTACACTGAGACAGGTGGAGACACAACCAGAAGCCAAAATTGTGTCTTAGCCTTGAGGTGGTTACTGCCTTGTGGGTCCTTCTTGTGACTTATGCATGTGGTGCAAAATTTAACATCATATAAAAAGCCAGCCATCCTCTTTTCCAGAAGTATTTAGAATGGACTTAAAAATCCTGTAGGAAACATGCTTATTTTATATATAAAGATGCTTAATACTGGCAGTTGTGAGAAATTTAAAAACTAAATGCAATTTGTTAACCAATATATAAATAGGAGGGCTTTCAAATAGGCTGCCATGTAAAGGTTCTGGATCATCCTTGGGTATCACCATGTACACACAGAGGAGATCCCTCAGAGTGACACAAAGGCAGTAGATGCTATCCGAATCCCTGTGCTTCTCATCATGTAAACCACACAGGCCACAGAAAATTATCCTCAGAGATGTTTTTCTGCACATCTCTAATGAAGGCAGAGAGACAACAAGCTACTTGCTCAAAATCAGAAGAAACCCCATCAAAGGGGCAAGGACCAAACCCAGTTCACTCAAAGCACAGCATCATTCTGGCAACTTGTTTGTCTGTAATGAGTGATTTTTTTACTGCTTTCTCCTTCAGCTGGCATTCCTACGGCTATTTATAGTTTCACTTCATAACCAGTGGTTAATATTTTCAAAGTAGTCTAGCATGTGGCCACCCACACAGAAGATGTGGCTGATTCTCCTGCGCTGCCTAAAAAGTGTTGCCCATGATATTCAGGATCTTTCTGCAAGGGACTGTGGCGAGCTGCTGGCAGAGGGCAGGGAAGATGCCCTGCTGCCTTGGGAAGAAGGTCTTGCTGAGGCCACCATGCTCTGCAAGGCTGTGCGTGAGCTTGCAAAGCTGTTACCTTCTCCTGAAGATGTCCCACACTGGGATTTCGTGGATTTTTTTTTTCCTACTGAATTTAACTCCCCCCTTTCCAAAGCACAGCTGCATGCTCCTAAATACATGAGTTAAACCTTCTTGCACTCTAGATCAAAGACTAGTTTTTCATGCCTTCTCCTGCACTGTTGTGTGTGTGTAGTGACAAAGTTCCTGGTGACTTAAGTGGGAGGGAGGCTGTGTCCTGGGAGACAAAACTTAATTGAGTGTAATACCACAGGGCACGTAAAGTAGGACAACACAGCCTGACCTCATTTTGCCCATGCATAACCCTACTGACATCAGTGGGAGCTGCACATATGCAGTCAGAAGATGACATTTGCCCACTCTTGGCTGTTCTAGGAAATTCCTGCTTGCCTGATAAATTCTATTATTGAATCGTCCAATATGAAAGCGAGGGATACACTGAGTAAAGCTGAGCAAACACAGCTCAGCTCCCTGCCTGTTTGAAGTTGTGGAAAGACTCCTTTTGACGCTGGTGGTTGTTGGATCGAGCCCACAGTACACAGTGATTCATAATCATTTTCCTCAATGAAAGCAACCAGGTTGGTTTGTTGTTATTTGTGGGATCACATGATTCATTATTTGCAAATATTTGAATGGCAGTTGGATTTTCTGTTGCCTGTGAACCCCGTAGCTTCCACTGGTGTTAGTACAAAATGGTTATTCATACAAATACTGTGCCAGAACAGACTTGTTTGATACTGTACATTTATTACGCTCCTGTTTCTAGAAAAACTTTGCAGAGTAGAGAGGGCATCATTTGGCAAAGCAAACAAAGCTTACACTAATCCAGTGACTATTCCAAGAGAATTGTTCATGAGCAATCCTGAGACTAATATTTATTTGCACTCATCACAGTCTAATAATTAAAAACAGTGCTTACTGCTGTGGAAAACAGGACGGGACTGACTTATGGAGAAGAGGCTAGCTGGGCGAGTAATGTTTCAGCTGTCTCTGCTCAGTGCGGGCTGCAAGAGCAGAAGCAGCGCTCGGCAGAACTCTGAATGTCACGGATTTTGGACCTGGGATTTCTTAAAACTAATCTTGTTTTAACTCTTGGGTCTCTTTCCCCCAAGAAGAAATAAAAAGAGAATATAAAGGAAGATTATTGGTAGATGGAACGCGATATTGAAATATTTAGGCAAAATGTTAACTTAACTATGCCAGTCATCCAGAGGGATGGTGGCTTTCCATGCTCTGAGACACGTGGGACCTGACGGAAGATGGCCTCCAGCAGCCTGCTCTAAGCCAGCCCCGTATGGGCCAGGGTTGGACTTGGGACCACTAGAGCCCCCTTCCAGCCTAAACTGTTCCAAAAAAGCTCGTGAAATATTTTGCTGCTGCAAATTAGCCAAAGCCTGAGCTGTACCCTGCTTGTAAAATCAGCTTCCTCCGCCCAGTGAAACCCTATGACAGGTCTGTGACATAGCGCCTCTGTGTCATGATACCGAAAGGATGTTGCTGTAATTGCATACAGATTTATCATCCATTCCCTTGCAGCGAATGCCATCAAAAGACTCAAGACTTGGAACGATACAGCGTTCCCAAGTATATTTTTCCTGTGAGTGCATTTCAAGGGAGACATCGTGGTGTCCCAGCGAGCTGGTCCAGGCAAGCATTGCCGCAGCGATGGGGTGAGGAAAGGGTCCCTGTGCCATCCCCAGAGTCAAGCGGAACCCCACAAAGCACAGGGTGCTCCTACAGCGTCCCCACTGCCCTGCCCATGTCCAAGCCCTCCTGCCCTTGGGCAGCAGCCAGATGCAAATTTGGTGGCCAAGGAACCCTCCGCAGTCACACCACACAGAGCATCCCTTGTTGCCTCTCCTTCTCAGTAATATGAACGGACATTTGTTTACACCAAACTGAGCAAATCTAATATTTATTTCCCATTTAGGTCACAGGACATCAGAACAAATATTTTTACCCCAGACAGATTTCCTGACCTTGTGGTTTCACTCCTGATTTGCAGTAATATTCGTCCAAGGAGCTGGCTTGCTCTCACTTAAGGATGGAAGGAAAAGAAGTTATATAGGGTCCTGCACTGGGCTTTAAGGTAACAGAACAACTCCATGTGCACTCGGATCAGCTCTGGATGCTGCTTTTGATTTTACTGGAACCAGGACAGGATTATTAAACTCATATTGGCTGGATTTGCTCGCTTCTTTTCAGTCCTGAAAATGAAAATTATTTAAATATGTAAGCCTAAACACTCCAAATGCAAAGTATTAAAAATCATATTTAACAATCTTGGCATAAACAGTGCCTGCGGGCCTCATCCTGCTCCCATCAAAATCTGAGACAATCCCGTTGCTTGTAAAGATGCACTTTTTAAAGATGATTTTTCCCCTTTCAACCTGCGTAGGCCAAGGACCACATTAACACTGCTCCACTAAAAGTGCTGAAATGTTCTGTACATGGAAAATTGACCTTTTTTTTTTTTTCGGTAAAGTTTGCACTAGTTTTAAGGCAGAAACTGCTGAAGAGAGGATTTCAAAAGCTTAGGAAATCTAGTGGTCCCTTATGGCTTGCAGTAATGAGTAACATAAAATGCTCTTTCTGATTTCCTTCCCCCTGTAATTGAAATAGATGTTGTACTGGAGTTGCAAAACTGCTGCCCAATTATCACCCAACTGGGCTGATTTGCATTCCCTGCTCAACCTTGGTGTGATGTGAAATGCTTGGGAGGGCCAACATGAACACATTTATAGCCTTGTAGGATATGCTGAGCTCTTAATATAGGGATAATAATATTATGTATGTATACATACATGTGCATATATATATATAAAGATATAGCTAAGCAAACTTTCATATGTGAGGGCACAAGGAGCTGCTGGCTGTGGCACAGCATGGCTACCTGAATGTGAAAAACCTGGTTTGCTCCAGTGCTTGGCTTGGATTTTAATTGCACTGTGGATGAGATCCTCTTTTACGGGCACATCCAAGCTTCCCTTCGGTTGGTTTAGCTGGTGTCTGAGCACTGGGGCACTGCGTGAAAGACCGGTTAGATAAACACAAAATAGCCCCAGTCTCATTAGGGTCACTTCGCACGTTGGCTTGGTTGGGGGAGGCTGGGGAGGACAGGCAGCTGCTGATGGGCTGACCTTCAGGGCATCTCTGTCTCCCCACAAAACCCTGCCAAATGAGTTGGCTTTGCAGAGCCACGCGGTATTTCGCAGGTAAATGGTAGACTGTCTGCATGGCTCTAGGTGGGAGAAGAGGGAGGTTGCCACCATCACATGAAGCAGCATGGGCACAATTCCTGCCATGTTTGAAGGGTCCCATACCAAATCCCACAGGACCGAGGTCCGGGCTCCCCGTGCCCCATTTCAATGTCACAGGGGGAAAAACCGCAGAGCTGAGAGTGTGCGATAGGAATGCTGTCACATTTCAGGAAGTCTCTGTAATTTCTTTAATTATTCAGACAACAGAGCACAAGGATAATAGCTTCAAGTACATTCTTATACATTATTTTAACAGTAATAGATATGTATTTAGTCATAAACTATTCTGTAGCCACCACTATGTGTACATTTTATACAAACTATTGCCATACTCGGACCCTGAAAATGGACGGTGACATCTCCTAGGCGTTTTGCACAATGTTATGACAGTACATCCTTCATACGAGAGCTGTAGCTATAGGTTGGATAGGTCCATCTAATGAAGCACTTCTAATTGCATACCACGGAGAGGTGATCCAGACGTGAGGCGCCAAAGGAAGAGATGTAATAAATATACGGTGAAAGGGAGGCATACAGTCACTCGAAATACACGCAATGGAGAACACGGCACAGCATTTCTTTGCTTGGCGAAACAGGTTGATCCTAGTATAAGACAGCATCTTAGCTTCTCTCACACCACAAAGCTCTGAGATCATCTCAGCCTTTCAGTGAAGATTAAATGTGGCAATATCTGATATGGTCCCTACTGGGGCACATACCCTACCCTCACACAAGTGTGGGCTCTGGTCTAATGGGTCTTTTTCATCTCAGTTATGATTTAGACTGAAGCCCCCAAGCCAACAGCTTGAAGTTTGGTCACTGACATCTCTAAACACCTCCACCGCCTGACCTCTGGAAAAGGTAGGCTCTAACACGGTCATTTTTTAAGTGTAAAGGCTTTACAAGACACCAGCCGCCATTCAGAGACAGGGGTGAGAGAGCTCAGATGCCCAGACACTGCCATACAAAGGCCAGAGTCTTACAGCAGAGACTCATTTGTTCCATGATCACATTTTGACATGCCCCAAACCAGATGCGTTTGCAGCCCCCGACACACCAGCAGACCCCAAAGACACGGAGGTGGCAAGGTCCAAGCTGGGGCTGGCAGTAGGTCCCCGGCACCCACTGGACAGTCCACATTCCCCTGCGTGGGCATTATTAGGGTGGCTTGGTTCCTATCCCGGCAGTCCACGTGGGCGCTGCAGCACACCAGCGGTCACACTGAAGTCTCACCACCCTGGCCGTGTCCAAGCTTCGGAGGGTGGAAGTGGCCCTGGAGAGAAGCTGCCGGGAAGGAGAGACCACATCCATCTGTTAGGGCTTGACACAGGGGTGTTCATGACCGGGGCTTGGCCACCATCTCCTGGCACCGCTCTGGAAGCTCCCAGGCTTTCAGTGTGGGAGAGCATGGTCTACACTCTCTGGAAGTGGCCCCAGGTGAGGACATCCAAGGAGGCCACCTGGAGCTGCCATCCATCCTGGCAGAGGACGTGGCTGCATCTCTGGAGCAGAAGGCTGCCTGATGGATGAACGTCCTAGACCAGCGAGTAATGGAAACTGAAGAAAAGGTGAGAAGACATTCAAGGAAAGCTCCCTTCTGGCACGGTCCTGTCGCAGACGCGCACACACACGCACACACAATGTTTTGCAAAATTTTTAACGGGATCCTGGAAACCCTCCGGGGAGGAGCACGTGGTGCAGCAGAACCTCACTCATCGGCACCCGTCGAGGACGAGCCCCTCAGTGGGGCCTGGGGATGGGACCAGGCAGGGGATGCAGCACTGGCCCCACCACTTGGCTCCTAAAACACATCTCCAATACGTTCACCCATCAATGGCTCAGGACAGACTCTGATGCATTACAGCTAAGGAATGTCTCTCAGAATAAATGAACAAATTTTTCTCTCTTTTTTTATGTTTTGCAAAGGGTATTTTGTTCTTTTCTTGGTGGCCCCAAGCCCTGCATTGTTACTCAGGCAAGGTGGTCAGTGAAATCTGGTAGCCATCTCCTTCTTCCAGCATCAGCCACATGAATCCCAGTTAATTCACCAAAGTCAGTGTCTGTCCCCCAGATTTCCATCTTCCAGGCACCCAGGTTAAAGCCAATTAAAATCCCGGTGCCGCCACAAGGTGAAGGCAGCTGCCTGCCTTCAGATTAACATGCTTCAAAAGGCAAACTTGATTTAACGCCCTCAGAAATCAATTTTAAGAGCCATCTGCAGTCTCCAGACCAGACCAGGAGATGGACACGGAGCCAGGGCGGGCGCTGGAAGAGGGGAGCATCGCCTGAGCGTGGACGAGGAGCCGGGGCTCCGGCGAAGGGAAACCACATCTCCCGGCCACTCGTGCGAATAAGTGAGGTTCTACTGTTAGTACAAGAGATTCCAGGTTACGCGCGGATGTGATGGATTCGTTTCCTTAATTAAAGTACCAAAATTAAAAGTTATAAGTAACACATCTAAATAAAATAACGGGCACTCCTTTAGGCATCATGTTTCCTAAACCAATAAGCAAAAAGGAAAAAAAAAATGGGATGCACCAAGAACTCTTAGTTATTGTATACTAACCAGACTGTGCATGGCACATTTTATTTCTATAAAACTATTAAAACTATTACAAAATATTCAAAAATACATTTTAGTAAATTTACAGCAGTTATTTCTCAATTTATTAATGCAAAACATCCTTTTCTCCCCTCTGTACAAACTACCGTCTCCATCGTCACAGAATTGCCGCCATGTGCGCTTTTTAAAAAATATTATTTTCTAATAAATTTTTTTTTTGAAGTTAAAAATAACAAAGTTTCTTACGGCTTTTGCAAATAAAAAGTTTGTGTAACAGTCTTGACTTCCATGAACGTGGCCAAATGGTGTTTTTACAAAGCAAAACATGGAAAACAATACAGGAAATGACGTTACATTTGAAACTATTTAAATTAAAATAATATATTCTCATATTTTACACTATTTCAAAAAACGAAATGTGATTCAGTTAAGTATTGATCTCTCAAAAAAATCTAATTTACAATTCTGTGTATAAAAATATAATTTACGGACCCCCATGAAGTTTGTCTTTTTTTTGTGTGTTTGCTTGCTTGCTTGCTTGCTTGTTTTTTAGACTTGCTGAAATGAAGGAGCGATGTAATGGAGAGATGGGAAAGTACAGAATTTTTCTTTCTGAAAGTCAGGACACACGTGACATGTAGAAAAATAGACTCTGCGCAGTTTTGCTTGGCCTCACAAAATAATTTTTTCCCCTGTGAGTACAGTTCACATGATAATAAATTATCAAAGAAACTATTTAAGGCTCTTGAAGGTCCGGTTCATATCATTTAAAACATCTATTCAAAATACCAAAGAAATAAATATCCAGGAGAGGAGGAAAAAAAAAAATGACAAATAAACCAACAAAACAAAAGAACAAATAAAAATATATATATATTTATAAACTAAACAGAACAGAACTTCCTGGGGTCTTTGTTTCCCTTAAAGTCTACTTTGGACTGTCCTACTTAATTATTATTATTTTATTATTATTATTTTTAAGTCTTAATCCGTGCTCTCTTTTAAAAATATGTAATTTTTTTTCCTTTTTTTTCTTTTAGGTTTTTCTTTTCTTTTTTTTTTTTTTTCTTTTTTTCTCCTTTCTCTCTCTCTCTCTCTGTGTCTCTGTCTCTCCCTCGGAGGCTGGCGGGTGGCCGGGGCAGCACGGGATGCTCTCAGCTGGACGGCACCACCATGCCCAGCGGGTGCAGAGAGTCACTATCCAGCACCCAACTGCCGATGCGGTAGAGGAGGCGAGAGTACCAGTGGATACCGGGGGCGGCGGGGGCACCCACCAGGGCCCCCCCGCCGGAGGGGCAGAGAGCAGCCAGCATCCCCTGGAGCAGGCGGAAGGGGGCGAACGCCCAGTGCGCCCAGCTGTGCTCCTCGATGACAGCGTAGCAGGAGGCCAGCACCCGGTTGATGAGGATGGTGCCCTGGGCGGTGAGTGGGGCGTACGCCCCCGAAGCCTCCTCCCGCAGTGAGACGCTGTGGACGGATGCTGGCAGGAGCTGCCGCCCACCCTCGCCTAACACGTAGACCCGTTGGCCTGGCCGTACGCGGCTGGCGAAGAGTGCCCGGCTGCTGGGGGTCCCCTCCTGCGACTGGTTGTGTTGGGGGGCCACAAAGAGGAGGTGGGCGGCCGTCAGCAACAGCCGGGCCCGGGGCTGCCGTGTCTCGATGACATAGAAGAGCTTGTGGGAGCCATCCTCCCGGTCAAGGAAGGCGAGGAAGTCGCTGTAGAGCAGCCGGCCCTCCGCGTCGGCTGCCAGCACCCGGTCCCCAGGGCTCAGGTCCTTCACCAGCTTGGTGCCGCCTTGCTCCAGGTGCACCGTGGCCGAGCCAGGGAAGCAGCCCCCTGATTTGGCTGCCACCGAGTTTTCTGTGCAAGGAGAAAGGCACAGCAGGGTTAGAAGGGGCAGCCGCCAGGCCGGGGCATGGGGGCACGAGGGGACACGCCACTTCCCCGACCACCCTGACCCGCCCGAGAGGCACGGGTGCAGGATGCAGCCTCACTCCTTTCTGAAATTCCTCCACGTTCATCTACGACCATGCCCCGTTTGCACTCAGTGGGTCAAGTGAGAGTCCCCTCCCTGCCAGATTTGAGCCCGTACATCTCCCTCTGGGTTAGGAGTTACAAGGGTGGTTTGTCTCATTAAGGAAATGGGCCAAAATATTTCCACGAGAAAGCTGTTCCAGAACAAATCTTTTCTGGAAGAGCTTCCCACTTGGCTATTTTCTGCCCTGCACTGACACCTGATGCTGGATAACTCGCAGGCTTTCAAAGCCAAGCAGTTTTGCTGGCATAAGGTTTCTCCTCTAGGTGAGCGTCTGCGCTCAATGCTCAGGGTCCCCACGCAGCTCTTACGCAGGGAGCCCATCTAGGGCAACAAACAGCAGAGAGCAGGAGGAGGCTTTGTCCCGAGGAGCACATGAATTTGTCCATCGCCCCACTGGAACGCAACAGCCTGGATCACCCGAGCCCCCCTCCATTGCCTCTGCAGGACCCCATGCTGCCCCCAGCCCTCCCTGCTCTCCTGCTTGGCATGGGGGCCTCTGAGGCACATGTCGACCCCCATAATACCCATGCCTGCCATCCCCAGCACTCCAGTTCACTCCTCTTTCCAAAAAAACCATCATCTCCCTCACCTCTCCCACCTCACTGCAAGGAGGATGCGGTTCCCTGTCCCAGGGCATGTGGTCCCCGGGCAGCCCCACGCCTGTGCCAGACCGCAGCACATCCCTCCTTCACCTCCTCCAGCTCTTGGAGTTACTCAGAGTTTAGTTACTAAATGCTGTCACGAACTGCTGCTGCTTTCCAGTGCTACCAAGAGGAACAATCGCAGGTTTGGGGAAAGCAGAAATAGCGATGAGGCTTTAAGTCTCTCTTGCAAAGCCCTTTCTGGAAGCTTGGCCACGTGCGGGGAGGTGGGAGAGGACCTCTGCCCTGTTCCAGGCTGGTCTCTGGCTTAACTGAGGGACTCTACAGTGTTCCTAAAAGCTCTGATTTTCTACATATTGGGTAGTGGCCCATGGTATGTCACGGTAGCAAGTGTCTTTGCTACATCTGTTGACATTCTTTATCCCTCCCTGCCGTCTCCTGGTTTCTCACCATTACTCTCTATGCCAGTTTAGAGTCCTGGTGATTTATCTTCTAAAGGCGGTCAGATTTTATATTTTGCTTGTGTGGCTGGTACTGAAGCTCTTATGATTGAAATAAATCCTTGGAGTGTCTCCTAATGACTTTCTCAGGAAGGGCAGGAAGGGCGAAAATTAGACCGTTATTGATTTGCTAACGACTTTATCACTTCTCCTTCAGAAATGAAGCAGCGAGATCTCCAAGGCCTCTTCAGGGAGGACATGGCAACAAACAAGCTATGCGCTTTATGTGGAGCCCTCTGCTAGCAAACTACACCTTCCTACAAGCCGGCGGTAAAGGTCTGGCTAGAGCTTTGTTTGCATATTCAGGGACTTGATGAATAGATCTAGTAGTGTAGCAGCTCTACAAACATGCCAGTGAATTGGCAGAGGTGTGAAAATCTGCTTCTTTGAGCAGTGCTTGTTTGGGTTCTCTAATTAAAATCCAATAAAGGATCAGCATTGTCATTCTGATTCATGTAATAAATGCAGACACTCTTGGAAGAGAGGACACTTCCATTTTTTTTCCCAGCTTCTTCCCCCCCTTTTCTCCCCCTCCCTATTTGTTCAGGTGCAGAAACCCTATGTGCCAATTCACACACATACTCTCCAAAAAACCCAGGACCTTCCAAGCACTATTTGCACAGCAGAGCCACTTTTCCAAGGCACTCAAGATCTGTATTTGAATTTTAAATGTAGAAGCTTGCTCTAAATACTTGCTGTAGCGCATTATCAATGTCCCTTTTACCACCCCTGCCTCTCCCTCCTCTGTCCTGGTGACAATAATTCAGGCCTTGGGGGAACTCTTCTTTGCATTCCAGTCTCCGGGATCATACTTTTTGCAAACAGAGATCTAGATAAAGAATCTTCCTGCCTGGCATTATGGGGTTTAATCTTCTCATAAGATGCTCTGTCATGAAACGAGGTTTGGACAGTTTGAAATCAGGCTGAGTGGGTGGAATTCAACCCTGCTCCCTTGCAGCCCGCCTGGTACAGTCACACGACCCCACCTGACACCCTCTAAATATTGCCCCCAAGTCCGTGTGTGCCGAATCTCAATGAGCAGCTTGGGGTTACTCCTCTCCTATGAAATACCCGTGGGGGTGGATTAAGGGGTACGCTCGGGCTACGCTCGGGCTAAGGTCATCGTGCGCCACAATCGGACATCTTGCGCTATAAAGCCCATCTTCGCTATTGAAAGGGATGTTTCATATCACCGCATGGCTGAGAGCTTTGCAGGGCCTCTTTTGGGCTAGAAAGGACCAGGGAGCTGAACAAAAGCTGTAGCGGGCTCTCAGGACAAAGCCCGAGTGGGCCGGGAGAGGTGCTACCTCGGCTCAGCCCCCGGGGAGCTTCGGGCCGGAGCAGGGGGATGAACCCCTCTTGCAGACAGGCATGGCAAGGCCAGGCCCATTTCCCTGCCGTGGGGCTGCTGGTTTTGAAGCAAACGGCTATATTTAAAGAAAGTTCATTATTTTCTTTTGCAGCCAAGTGTTTCTTGACACTTCCAGTGGGCTGCTGGGCTAGAGGATGCTATTAGAAAGCGCTTTGGCCACGCAGCCAGGTGGAGGGAAGCGGCAGGGGGGTCCAGCACTTGCCAACTCTTTTGCTCCCTAAAAAAGTGTCAAGTGCTAAGAAAATTAACTCGGCGACTCGGGGATTTCTTGCGAGCTGTTCCCGGGTTGAGACAGCGTGTGGCGTTGTAAGCACAGGGGAGGGAAAAAAATTTATATGTGTGTGTATCCCTATCTGGGAATTTCCTAGCGGCTACCGCTGAAGAAGGCAGGGGACCACGTTACTTATTTATTTTCCTGGCCGGCTCCCGCTCGGCGATTAGCGATCGCGAGTAAGGCGTGCAGCCAGCGGGGCGGCTGGAGACGGCCACTAGTGTTTGTGTTGAACATGCTCTTTGGATGGGGAAAGCAGCAAATCCCACGGGGGGGGGGAGAAGGGTGTGCGGCTGCGGCGCGGCGCTCGTGGGAAGGCTGGGCAAGCAAATCACCCAAATCAAAATGCTGTCAAGAAGTGCTGCAGGTGGCTGGGCTTTTTTTTTTTAATGTTTTTTGCCATTTTTTTCCCCCACTCTCCTTTTATTCCCCACCCCTGCGCCGGCGGGAGCACGAGGAGGCTCCGCATCCCCGGAGCAGCCCCGAGGGGGCGGGCAGGGCTGGTGGGGACCCTGCGGCGCCGGGGAGGAGGGGGCCCGGGCGGCACCGGGCAGGACGGAGCGGGCTCGGGGGGGCTGAGCCGTGGCCCGGGGGTGTCCCCCACCCCCCCCGACCTGTCCCTGGCCAGGCTGCCCTCCTTACCTGCTTTGACGGAGCAGTGGATGTGCGCCTTGGACTCGTAGTAGACCCAGTCGAAGCCGGCCTCGACGGCCAGGCGGGCCAGCATGCCGTACTTGCTGCGGTCCCGGTCCGAGGTGGTGATGTCCACGGCCCGGCCCTCGTAGTGCAGGGACTCCTCGGAGTGGTGGCCGTCCTCGTCCCAGCCCTCGGTCACCCGCAGCTTCACCCCGGGCCACTGGTTCATCACCGAGATCGCCAGGGCGTTCAGCTTGTCCTTGCAGCGCTGCGGGGATACGGGCAGACGGGGAAGGGCGCATTGCGGGGGGGCACTGCTGCAGCCGGGAGCAGACCCCCTACCACCATCCACCACCCCCCCCAGGGCTGTTCCCTGCCCTCCCTCCCCAGCCAAATCGGCGGCAGTGCCCCCCCCCCCCCCCGCCCCCAAACCACGCCGCCGGATGGGCCGAGCCGGGGCCGAGCATCTTCTCCCCCGCTGCCAGGGAGGGACGGGGAGGCAGGTGAAGGAGGAGGAGGAGGATGAAACTTGGGGACACGGGAGGAAGAGGGGGTGAAACACCACGAACACCCAGCGGGCCGGAGCCATCCGCTCCCCCTGCACCTGCCGCAGGGGCAGCGGCCCCCGCCCACCGCCGGCGCTGGGCTGAGCGCGGCCGGCTCACAGCCGCCTGCACGGAGCGAATTCCTGCCGCTAAGTGCCCTGTCCCCTTCCCGAGAGCGAAGTTTCTGCCGAGAACAAACACTCGCCATGTATCTCAGAGTCACGGATTCCCTCCCGGAATGTCTCTCCGGGTCTTTTCAGCTTAATTCTGTGTTGAAAGGGGTCTCAATACATGTTAACAGCCTTTATGTGCTGGAGGGACGGGTGGGTTGTTTTTTTTTTTTCTCTCCCTTCGCCCATCACTCATTAAAGCCCTCAAAGCAGCATGGGCTGGGAGCATTCACTCCGCTTCAAACATACATCGGCGCTCGCCTACAAAGCCGAGCAAATCCATACAATAATATAGCTCTTAGTGGGAAGATGAAAAGGAAGGGAGCGCCAAGGAGGGAAGTTAAGCGAAGCAGGGATGCTATGCAAGCTAGGAGACCCTTTGTGTGGAGTGAAACGTTTCCAACTCCGTGGAGAAGCACTGCAGGGTTTTCCATCGCCCCTCCGGAGCCACCGGCCTTCCCCGGGCTGAGTCGGGCCCTGCGGCACCGGGGGCCTGCGGGGAGCGAGAGGAGCGGGGTGGGATGGGGGGAGGGAGGGACTGCAGCCGCGGAGGGGGTGAGCTCCAAATGAAACCCTGAAAGTTTGGGGGGGGATTCCTTAGGCCTTCTTAGCCAAGGGAGGGAATAGACACGCCAGCGGCAGGGGAAAAGGACTCGCAGCCCCCCCGAAATAGGAAATCAGCACCGAAAGCATTGAAAAGCCCTTGATTAAAGGTACCGAGTTGGAAACGCACACGTTGGCAACTTCCCCCCCCCCCCCTTTTTGAGAGGAAAATAACTCATAGATATACACGGTGTGGCTCTTTTGATGCAAATATCGACGTGGATTAAAGCCACGATGGGATGGAGTAAACTGCTGTTCCCTCACTTTGGCTGGCCTGCCTGGGATGCTTGGCCTTCTGCAGGACCATTCTCCCCAGTGTGCTCCCAGCACACCCAGTAACAGACCGCAAAGGTCCCCTCCACAGCTTCCAGAAAGGCAGAGCCCCTCCATTACCCCGACGACGCTGCTTTAGGGACGTGACAAGGTTGCTCAACAAGAAAGTTCCCGTGTGCCTGTCAACAGCCATAAAAAGCAATTCCAGCAATAGACAGGTCCCCGAGAGATATCAAACGCAATCGTGAGCTCACTTTGGACTCTCCGGCCTACCGTTTTATGGAAAGAGCCGGGTGTTTGGGTTTCGGCACCGTTCCCGGCAGCAAAGCGCAGCAGCACAAGGAAGTTGAGTTTGATTTGGTTTTCCTCCCTCTCTCCCTCGCCCACCTGAGAGGATGGATCCAGCGATTTACGGGGGGAAGGGGGCGAAGGATCACAGGTCTCAGCTGCTGATAAGGCGACAGCCCCGCGCTGTCCTGCCCCGCCGCTGCCCACGGGCGGCAGCGGGCGCGGAGGGCGGGCAGGGGTGCGGGCAGGGGTGCGGGCAGCGGGGCGGGCAGCGCCCAGGGGCTCTCGCTGCTCCGGCCCTGCCAGCACCAGCTCCCGGCTTCGGGCGAAATAAAGAAGAAGAAACGACCTCCTAAAGGACTTTCCTCCCTTTTATGCTGCCTGAGCTGGATTGTCAGAGTCAAAAGCCGTGAAGCCCAGACTATTTATTAATTCATTGGGTCGTGTGCCACAAATCAAGCCCAATTCTGTTCAGCCACCGTGAAGCTCAGCAGGGCTGCCTCCACTAACGCTTTGTGTGGAGGCAAAGTTGTTCAACAAGCCCTCTCCTGCCAGCTCCTAATCTCTTCACAAATGAATTGCTTGAAGGAAACACTTAACAGGTACCTGTCAGTGTAAACAACCTGGTGGGCTTCCTAAATGCCAAGTTGATCTCTAAATTCCTCACATCACGCACCGGTTGTGTGCCTGCATTACACGAGATCGCTATTTTATTTCATACAAATTCCAGCTTTATCATACTGACCTGGCCTCCTTATCTCTCCCCCGGATCCAGCCAATGGCTGGGGTGGGGGGGAGGGAGGGGAGGAAGGGGGGAGCCCTCAGCAAACTGCTGTTGTCACCTGCAAAGTTGAGAACCTGACTTACCTACCTCTGTTTGCGTTTTCCCCCTCCCGTTCTGGAGTTAATATTAACTAGCGGCTAATGCATTCGGCAACTATTCTGCAAGTTTAACGATTCTGTTCAGGGAAGATCTCTCCATGGTTGAAGGGCTCGCGAAGCAGGCGTTTAAAGGCTGGGATTTAAGGAGAGCTTGCTGGCCGAGGGAGAGAGGGAAGGAGAGGGAGGGAAGCCGGCGGCAGGACGGCACCTCGGGAGCGGCGGACCCGGCCGTGCCCGGGGGAGGGTGGGCAAGGGCAGCCCCTCCCCAGCCCCGCTCCCTGCCTCGCCGAGGGGCGCCGGAGCCCGACCGCGTCCCCCCACCTCGCTCCCCTCTTTGCCGCCGGGTACCCGGCGTTGCGGGCCTCCCCGTCCCCGCTGCCCTCAAGCCCACCTCCCCCCTTTGTGTCTAAGGCACGGGAATAAGCACTGAAGGAGAAAAAAAAAAAAAAAAAAGTATTTGTTTTCGTTTCGTTCGTCTGAGGGAAGTTGACAGAAGGTCAGGAGTTCAGATGCTGCCAGCTGATGCAGCGAGAGCGGCCAGCCGCGTAGCCGGCGCGGCGTGCCCCGGGAGAGCCGCGGGGCCGGGGTCAGCCCGCACGCCGCCCCCGGCCCGCCGCCCCCGGCCCGCAGCCCCCGGCCCGCAGCCCACCTCTCCCGGCCGGCTGCCGGCTGCCGGCCGCCCCCCTCGCCCCGCTCCGCCGCGCAGAGAGGGATGCGCCGTGCCCCGGCGGGAGCCCCTCTCCCGCGGAGCCGCCGCCGGGCTGCGGAGGGAAGGGTGAAACCCGAGAGCCGCCGCGATCGATACGCGAGGGGAGTAAGTGGAGCTGAAAATGCGAGAGATGCGGCTGCCTCGCACCGGAGGCAGCCGGGGCGGAGGACCGCGGGTGCGCAGAGGGGCGCGGACCGCGCTAACGCCCAGCGGGGGGGGAAGGGGGACAGACGGACACCCGCTCCGCACCGCTCCGCACCGCTCCGCACCGCTCCGCAGCCCGGCGCGGAGCAGCGGGCGGCGGCGGGCGGGCGGAGGCGCGGCGCCGCGCTCCGAGGTACGGTGCGATTTAAGGTGGTCGGGAGGAGATGGTGGCGGCCGCCGGGTCCCTCGCCCCGGGAGACCCGGCAAACGTGCGGAAAATCAGGCCGAGGAACGGGGAGAGTTTGGGAAATTCCACCCCCCACCCCCCCTTCCCCGCGTCCACTCCCCGCCTAGTCCTTCCCGGCGAGTCCTGTTGTAGCGCTGAAGGTGGGGCTTAAATGTATTAATATTAAAAAAGCGCTGTTGACCTATATTTGGAGGAAACCCATTTCCAGTGTCTAGATTGCATGTAGTTTCAGAAACTCCGGGATTGGCAGAGCAATTGACTTCACCGAGCTCTCTGTTGAGCATGTATAATAATTATGAGGTGACTCTCGGAGAGGTTCTCTCTCTCTCTCTCTCTTTTTTGCATAAAATGGTTCCGCAATCTGATTCCACCCGAGATCCAATATTTACCCAGTTGTAAACCTTGTGCCATCAGATTTTTTAAAAGAGAAGGTGATGCAATGCCGATAAGTTGCAAGTCCCTCCCCTATGGAAGTACCAGAGCATTGGTGGCGAGCATCCTTAAAGAAATATCAATATATTTACGCTCTGATGGGCACAATTGCAAATGATGGTATTGCAATACGAGCTATATAATACGGAATCAGGAGAGGAATGGTCGATCCGGCTTCAGCTGCCTTTTGTGAGTGCACGACTGCATGCTTACTAAATTTAGACTATGCTCGCGAGGAAAAAAAAATAATAATGAAGGCTAAAATGAAATGAAGCAAAAAAAAAAAAAAAAAGAATGAAATAAAATATAGGAAAAAAATCAAGTCAGCAGGCGTAGCAACCGAGGACTGCGCTTGTAATAATGAGTGAGTGGCCTGGCGGTCACTATACACTTGGGGTCCTCTGAGCTGTATGCAATTCGTTTGATCAAAGTGCATCCTTGGGGACAAACGCAAACAGCAATCTCTAACCAAGTTACAGGGAACGCCATGGCACGGTAATGACTGTAAGTATCACACCGATTCCCCCACCAAATATCTAGATAGCTCCAGCTCCAGCCCCTGCTAACTTGTCTGGATAGATGGGATTTACATTCAATGGGGGAAACTAGCCGAGTTTGGAGGGGCGGGGGGAGGAGGGGGAGAGGGAAAGGGGGGGGCTTTCAAAAATACTAAGACAGATGCGTCCTTTAGGATTGCTCAGAGAGGTTAACAAACACAAATACAGGTATCTCTGTGGCTCTACCTGAGTCATCAGTCTGTCAGCTCCCGTGTTCTCTTCATCCTTAAAAATAATGTCAGGGTTGTAATTTGGGGTTAGTTCTTTAAATCTCTCGGAGTTTCTTGTGATCTTCCCTTCATATCTTCCACTGGCCCCTAGGGTCTTCTCTGCCACATTGGGAATAAACTGCTTATAGGCTAAAGGGGTCAGCTTTTTGGGGTGTCTCCTTTTTCCAATGCCCCTGCCTGGTCCACAAGTCAGCCCAGAGGAGACTAAAAGAGCGCAGATGAAGCCCACCAAGAGAATTCTTGTCAACAGCAGCATTTCGTCCATTGAATCCAATTACTTCAAAGCTCTCTGTGCCTATCCCTGGCTGTCTCTCTAGAGCTCTCTCTCCTCCTATGTCCTTGTCTGCTTTCTGAATCGTATACTATCCACCGATCCCTAGCAAGACAGGTGCTGGAATGGCAGGCTTTAGGTCGCTGATAACGGAACACATCGGAGTTTGGTCGGGAGACAGCAATCGAGAGACAAAAAAAGGGTCTGATTTTAATGGTAGCAAAGCAAGACGCTTGTGAGAGGAGTCTGCCTTTAGTTCTATATTATAGCTGCCAGGGCCGAGAGCTGATTGGCCAAGGCGAGACAAGCTTGTCTTCTGATGTTTTAACCCTCAAAAAGGCAACAAATTCTTGAAAGATTTTTTTTTTTTTCCTTTTACCTGAAGGGCTTGGAGCTGAGAGGGGTGGAGATCGCGCTTTCTTGGGATAACATCAATTACACGCTGGTTGGTGTTTTTTTTTTTTTTTTTTTTCAAAAACTTTCTTGGCAGAATGGTACATTTGTCAGCAAGAGGAACAGATGCCTCTGTGAAAGAGGGGAAAAAAAATAAATAAGATTAGCAGGCTGCCTCAGTGCAAGTCAAGTTTCTAAGGGCAGTTGCGGTTAAATAAAATGCCGAATTATCGGGGGGCCGTGCAAATAGAAACGTATTGGGGAAATCTGAACGCCCAGGGGGCAATAATGCCATTTAGGAGCGCACCCACCTCAGTGGCTTTGTAACAGGTTTCTTCCCCCTGAAAAAGGAGATTGCTCTCCCTCCTGAAGACATACATTTTTAAACACACTCGCCTTTTAGCTGATAAATGACTACTTTAAAGGCAGAAACAAGCCATGCTGATGCGAGGCGGCAGTTATATGAAGTTAGCGTGCCTGACTTGTGTATCACACAACTGCAGTGTGCAGAGATCTAAATGGCACCTTTTTTTTTTTTTTTTTTTTTTTAAATAAAACCAGGGCTATCACCCACTTTAAAATAATGTTGTATCTTCAGAAGTGCATGAAAAGTCAACTGATTAAAAATAGATGGTCTCCTGAGCACGCTGGGGCTGTATTCTTTGTTTCTTTGGTCGAAGTCGAAGAGGAGCGTTTTAGACTCTTACACCTCCTTGCGGGGTGTCATTAAGTTTTTAAGAAAAGCATAGTGTTGAAAACATCCGCAAACACAATTAACAGAGATCGATCCAAGCAAAGTGAATGGAAAGGGGATAAGTTTAATGTTAAATTAATTGTTATCTCATGCAGCGTGGCAAGTGATGTCTTTATCCCGATCTCCAAAAGCTACTAATCAGACAAAGGTGTTGAGAGACGAGCAAAATTGCAGAGATGGGGCTGATAGAGCAGGTTAGACAGAAAAGCAGAGTCCCATATGAACAAACACTTCTCTGCCTGTAAAGAGCTCATTTACTTTTGCTCCTAAAAAAATAAAATTTGTCCTAGGACCTAGAAAGTTTCAGGAGTTTTTTAGGAGTTCTTAAAAATGCCAGGACGACATGCTGAAGTAATTCAAAGTCCACTCTCTCAGGAAAAAAACCCAAAAAGAATCAACTTTATTTAAGTTTTTTTTTTTTTCTCTTTAAAAAAAAGGTCTTTGGGGCGAGCAATTATATGGGAGTTTTCCGGTCTGTGACATCGAGCTGAGTCGTAATCAACTTAAACCATGTGAAAATGGCCTTTAAAATTGGTTTTTAAGTGGTAAAAAAGTTGCGTATCCGTAAACTGTAACAAGCAAGACAGCACGGACTTTTCAAGGGACAAAGTGGTCTTTTTATGTGAACTTTAGAAAAGAGCCGAAAGAAGTGATCCGAAGCTCTCACACCGACTCTAACTGGTGCTCTCCCCTCTTTTTTCGCCTATACTTTTCTTCTGTTATTTATGTTTCTTTGCAGAGTTTCAATGAATCATTGATTTCTCTTTCCGAGCTTTACATTTAGGAGTTTTGACTTGGGAATGGGTAAAAAGTTAGAAAGTCAGCAGCTTGGCTTCTAGGTTTTTATCAACCAACTTAGTTGCAGAAACAAGTTGTATAACAGCTAAATACCTGCTTCATGCTGTTAAAAAACAAACTTAAGTTTTATCTCCCCGTCTGCGTGCATGTGAGAAGACAGATACAAGGAATATATAATTTATACAAAAGGGGGTATGTTCTTTTGATGTGGTTGCTTAAACAGCGTGACTTGATATAACAGTTGATTAAACAGTGCCAAGGAATAAAAGCTATTCTTAATGGTGTGGGATACTGCAAATCTTTTATCACCCCTCTTACCTTGCCCCCCTCCCCAAGGAAAGATGATCGATATCCCAGGCACTAGGCGGGTGGACATCGCAATGAAGAAGTATAGAGAATAAGGATAAACTCCCTCATTATCAGATTGCCATATGTACAAAGCAGTCACCCAAAGATTAACAGGAAAGGAAACGCAAAGAAGGAATTAATTAAATGCGAGTAATAAATGTGCGGGGAGGGGGGGGCAAAGGGAGAAATCAAGAAAAGTTGTAACTGTGGGAAGCTTGAAATCACCCTCCTATCAAATTAGATGTGAAAGAAAGCAGAGCTGGGGGGTGCGGGGAGGGTCTGCTCAGTTTCAGCGCAGGCTGGAGCTGGCCGCGGCCCCGCCGGGAGCCGGGCGGGGGGAGCCGGGCGGGGGGGCCGGGCAGCGGGGGACCGGGCCGCCGCTCCCGCCCCGCCGCTCCCGGGCCTCCGGGATGCGCCTGCCCACGTTACGCTTTGCTTTTCTTTAAATGCCACAGCTTCTGGGGAAAAATAACCCCCGTGTCCCCCCCCAAGTCACGTCGTCGGGTAAAGGGACCGGAGGAGGTTTCCCTCCCAGGGGCGTCCTGCCCCGGGCCCCGCCAGCCGCAGGCACCCACCAGCCCGAGCCCTGTGCTGCTGAGGGCAGCATCAGTGCCCGACCTACACCCGTCCCTGCCCGCACTCGCGTTTTAACAACGACAACAGCAAAACCCCAAACCAAGCAACAACAACAGCCACCGGTCGGGCACTGATGCCTTCTTTAGACGGATTAATCCCTCGATTGTGGATTATAAAAATCAATGTTGTGTCCTATTGTCCCCCAAACCTGCAGGCCGCTCTTTTGCTCCCTGGGGAGGGAGGCTGGGGTTGTTCCAGTCTTCTGGGGGGGTGAGATGCTCTGCACCCCTCTCCCCATGCCACCAGAAACCAAAGCCACTGCTGTCCCCCACAGGGAGCGGCCCCCAGGGTCCCTTCAGGGCTGCCCAGGGTGAGGATACCGGGGAAGGCCCCTGGGTGCAGACTCACTTGCTCCACCACCCCTGCCCACACAGCCGGGTTCCTCATGGAGCTGCCACTGGGCTCCCTGTCAGGCCCCAAAGCCCTGGTGGGATGGGGGGGACCCCCCTGGCTCATCTGGAGCCCTGGTTCTCCTGGCTGCAGCAAGCACCACAGTCCCAGGAGCATCTACCACTGAGCCCACGGAGCCCTATTTTTCTTGCTCTTGTGCAAGCATCCACCACAGCCCCATGGCCCAGCTTTCCTCGCTGATGTACAGGCTCTTCCAGTGGCTCCGCCAAACCCCACGGCAGCTCCAAGGCTTCCCTCACCCTGCGGGGCCATGCGTGGGGCCACACTGGCCTGCGCCATCCCCACGGGGCCCGGCCTGAGGAGGGGCGGCAGTGGGTGCACCCAGGCCCAGGCCAAGCTAGCTGAGGATCTCAGTTATTATTTATCTTCTTTTTTTTTTTGAAATGTGGACGTGCTGCCTGCTGTTTGCTCTGCATAAAGCCAGGGAAGGGTTCAGACCACACAAGTGAGGTTGCTCATTGGCCATTTTAAGCTCCCTGAGTATTCTTGCGCCGTTATATTTTGGTTGATGAATCCCAAAATACAGGACGTTTCCCTCAGAAAACTGGAGAGGCAAATGTTTGTTAGCTTTTAACGTAATTACTTACCAACCTTAACAGCCACCATTTGTGGTCCCCCTCAGTATAAGGTTTTTTAATAAATTATCAATTTTTAGAGTGTTAAAGCTTCATTCTTGTAGCCTCTTTGCACCTGTGATGTTTCCCAGGAAATTTGGGACCCAAGCGATCATTGACAGAGAAGTAAATCATGACTAACTTCAGTGAAACCAGAGGGTATGCTAGAGTAAAACTGGTATAAATGGAAGGACACTCAGAGAGGCTTTTCATCTAAAGCTTTGTTTGTTTGTTTTATATACCCCACCTTCCTTCATGAAGATGCTAAACTATTTTATTTAAAGGAATTGTTACACATCCTTCATTGCCTATCCTGGTGGTATTGCGATATCTATCCTGAAAATCAACTTAGAAATTTCAGTTCAGAATTATAGGCAGGTTGGCAACTATACCTTTACAGTGACAAGAAGAATGGGTCTTATTCCTTGGAATTTCCTTCCAAAAAAACCAAACCCCTGGTGCCAACAAGAAAATGAAGCTCATAGTTTTCCATCCATTTGGGTTTGTCAGCAAAATTCAGGGAGTGATGTGGCTGAAGCCTGGTATCTGCTTCAATATGCCCTTAGTCTGGCAATGGTCTATAAGCATTTCTGCTACAGGAAAAAAATATTCTGGCATATGGAGAGGCAGAAAATGGTTACTTTCCAGAATAACTGTGTCTACGTGCATTGATTTTGCAGTTTTCATCTCTATCCGCTTGTGGATTAATGCTAATCACTGGCTTGAATATGGTCAATAAAGCCTTCCATCATACACACAAGAAATAATGCAGGCAGCATGATTCCTAAGACGTTGTTACCTACCTTTTGTGTGTACATTTGCTGTTAAACCAACTTTAAAGCAGAGTTTCCCGCAGGATTCCTTATATTCTCAGCAGGGCAGTACATAGTGTTGGATTTTATTGAGAAACCCTTAGATTCCTCTTTTCGGTCTTTTCGCTTCTCCTTGAATAACCCAACATTTTCCCATACCAAAAGCCCCAAGCAGGAATGATTATAACCTTTTTTTTTTTCCTTCCTGGTTTGTGATCTGCATCCCTGTTCAACCACTTCCCTCTGCACAGGAGTGGGGAAAATCCCAACCGAGGTGTTTCAGGGAAGGTGGGAGGGAAGCAGCCGCTAGGGGAGCTCGATGTTGGGAGTAACCTCCGAGCATCTTCCTCACAGCTTACATAGCTTTCTGCAGTCCCCAGGACTGGAAGTTTGAAAGCAGGTATTAAGTTTAAAAAAAAAAGGCAGCAACAAACCAAATGGACAAGTTTTGGAGCTTTATTTTTTTTATAGCAGGCAATTTTATAACCAAGTATTTGAAAGTTATTTTCTTGTCCATCTACACATTGAATTGTGATGTGTGCATATATGTGTGTGAGTGAGCATGGAGGCCAGAATTAAGCACGGCACATATTTCTTAAGTTTCTGATGACCCATAAAATTAAGGGATATTGAAATGTATCTGCTTAAGCACCAGCCATGAGTATGAGAATATCCAATGTTTAGTCCCGGTTGTAATGTTGACTTGCTTTACTGGTCGTTGGCAGGTGACTTAGATCCAATGTTTGCATCATATAAACACTGTTAAGATAAACCTTCAAAAGAAATCATATCTTTTTCTTCTTGTTGTTGTTATAAAAATTGTTAACTGGAGTATTAATGGTTAGTACGTTAATTTGGGCTTTGGTTATTTATCTAAGGAATTTATCTGGGCAACTGAGTCAATGATCATTAGAGGCTGTGGGTGTATGAAGAGCCAAAATAGATTTTTTTTCCCATGCAGATCGATACTTGGCTGTCTTGGGTTCCCACCTATTCTCAAATGTATCTCTGAGTATGAAAAAGTTATTTAACAGGCTTGCTCTCATTGCTCTCACTACCAAGGATTATTGAAGCTAATATAAGTGTGTAAGTTTAACATTAAAAAAAAAAAAAAAAAGAGCCTGTGTTCGATATATATCAATACTCTCCACAAATGGTTAATGGAAGAATTACCTTTTAGCAAGATCTACATTTTAAGCTACTGTTTTGTGTTCAGGAAAAAAAAAAAGGCGGATACATAAATAGCATTGTGAAATGCAAGTAATGCTAGCTGTCTGACTTGCGCTGTTCTTGCATTTTAGGGGAAAAGTGCAGAGTCATATTTTGGAATATCAAGTGATAATACATCTCCCGGTCTGTATGATATGACAGCCAGACAGGGGATGCTAAGAGAAGCCTGAAGGCATGAGATAAATTCAGACTTAACTTGCTGGCTCTTGCAGTGTGAGGTTGGCTTGCCCAAAGTACACAAACCAACAGACTGGATCAAGGCTCTCTGTTTGGGCAGAGATCAGAAACAAAGCTTGCCCTCTAAAGTCCACCTCATAGCCAGATCCAGCCATGGTAACCACTGTATTCACTGGGCCATGGTAGCAGGAGAGGTATGTGCATGATTGTCTTAGTTTTTCTTGTTTCCTTACATTTGCAGACTATTTTTGAGCATAGTTTACATGTTTTCTTTCTTTTTTCCTGGCATATTTACACCCCAGCTTTTTAAAATGCTTTGTTCATGCCAGTCAGTTTAGCAATGTGATTGTTAAAACAGTTCCTAGTATATTGTATATGACTGAAAATGACTTAATTGTTCTATTTCTTTCTGACCCCAATAAAAAATGTCCCTGATTTTGTTTGAGTCGCTCTCTGTTCACAAGCGCCTACATATATGTCACCGGGTGACTTTGAAACACTTCTTAGATACATCAATTCAATTGCTCTTATTTATTTATTTAGATTTGTAATAATGACAGTAAATGGCCATCTGAATCAATCTGGGCACTTTGCAGTCATTAATACTGCAGCATCGATATCACATAACACAATTATAGTGCAATAAATTACCCATATGCCTCATCTGTTGCCCAACCAAAATAAGAGCTCCCCATATCTATCACATTGCTCATTTATGTCCTTTCCCTCTAAAACACCTTGATAGCGGAAAAAAGGGCTCTGAAATGTTCCTGAAAGCTTAACAAAACCCTGTCCTTTCCAAGCGAAGAAGCAGATATGAGAGCTCAGGAAATTGCATGTGGGATGCTCCATCAGCTAATACGTCCTCATGAACAGAGAAGGGCCCAATCCTCTGCACAGTCAACTAATCAAGTTACTTATATTAACATCAGAAAACCTCAGAAGGATGTCTTTCATCCATCACATATGCAGCTGGATTGTGTGACAGTTCAGGAAGTCTTCTGGACATTCATCTCAAGCCACGTGGGCCTTTCTAAGCTAAAACCAAAGCCTCGAATTTTGTGTAGAAACCCATGCAAACCAAGTCACTAATAACAGTTGTGAAATCAGTGTGAAGCTGGAGCTAGAAGCAGGTTGCCACACTCAGCATCTTTTTAAGTCTATGGGTTGTTTTCAGAAATAATGTAACAAAATGCCCATTTCAGCCACTTAATCTCCAGGCTTGGAAGGACTGGGTAACTGCAGAAAGATTTGCATCTAGACCCTACCATCCTCTGACACGTGATGATGTAAGGAACTCTTTAGTGCAGCTTCTTTCTGGGCATGCAGTAGCAGCATCGATCATCTTTACCTCAAATGGCTTTCTGAAGCATCTTTCCTGGGGGGCTGGAGGGAGGGAGGTTTCTTGGGTGCAAAGGGTCCTTTGTGCAACCACAAAGCTCTGTGCTCCTGTGCTGTCGTGTCACGGGCTGGAAGAGGAATGAAGCTGAAGCTGAAGTTGAACAGATGATTTTGCAAATGCAATATCTTGAAACCTCGGTAATCCCTGGATTCAAGAAAGTGGAATCCTTTTTCCAATTTCCCACAGGATCCTCTTAGAAAACCCATTAGGATGGCAGACTTGACCCTGGTAGGCCTTGATTCAAAGTCCTCTGGATTCAGTCACAGCCTTTTTGTTGTTTTCAGTGGATTTTGCATCACTTTGATGTTAAGTCCACTACATTTGTGATGCTCAGAGCAAACTGCTCTTGGTGCTGTTAACAATTCCTCAGATTCATACATAAAAGCAGAGAGGTAACACAATGGTTTTATAGCATCAAAGTAGCATGCCCTGCTCAGTTCCCCAGTGAGATTTCCTTGGGTAACTCAACAAGCAACTCTGCAGGGTAACAAACTGTATTAACTATTCACGCTAGACGGTTATGTCTCCTTCACAACTGCGGCAGTATTGCCCAAATCTGCCGTAACGTGACAACTAATCTATTGGTCAAATTTGTTTGTAGAATTAATCAATTTCAATCAGTAATTGCCTTTGGGCAGTAGTTCAATTATGCCTTCATCTTTTGGCTCTCGCTATCGTAAAAACAGCTAAGTCTTGAAGAGTAATATGCCTTACTAATGCTCAAAATCAGACAGTGTTGATGTTGATGCTTATTTTATTCATACAACCATGTTTTCTGCACATGGCTTCTCTCTGGGCATGGAGTAACAACGCATTGACAATACCGTCGTCCACAGTGTACCCACTTATATGTAAAATAACGTTAGTGACCAAAGAAGGCCACTTTTGCGGAGCATGAAGTATCTCTCACTCCAATGCTGGAGTTATGAGAACTTAGCATCTCTTAAGGTTCAAACAAAAGTTACTGTTTTTCTTTTTATTTCAGCTCTTCTCTGTGTGTATTTTTCTATATAGAAGAAAAAATTAAATTTGCTGGAAGTGCAGAGTTTTCTTCATAAGAAAAAACCACACTCTTGAAATATTCATAATAAAAAACAAACCAAAAAAACCCACACTCTATTACTTCACTCAGCCTTCCTTTTGGAAAGCAAAATAAATCATAATTTATGCATGGAGGCTTGAAAATCAAAATAGTCACAAAGTAGCATAAGGACGGCCTAGCAAAATAAGGCACAGACCGTAGGCTAGAAAATAACCCACCATGTAAACAAGGTAAGTGACACAGACAATTGGGCACTGAGAGCTTAGTGATTTTTGAGACAGGGGAAAACGTTTTGCTGATATAACCTAAGGGAATTCTGAAATCGCTCCAAAATGCACTACCTGAAGACAGGCAATTTTTGGAATGCGTTCATATTATGTCATTATATCTAAATCTGCTGAGCAAAGAGCAGGATAATATTTCCCCTTCCTCTATGCTGTTAAAACGAATTCAATTTGGAGCAAAATTACTTAGCCTTAATCAGTATTTTTTTGCTATTAGTATCCAGCTGAATCCCAGGGCAAGTCAAGTAGGCTGCAGACATCGATGAAGCTTGTTATTGCTGTTTTTATTCATTTCTGTTTACTGTGGCCAAACTTAGAAGCCAAGAGAGAATCAAGCACCCTTTTACCAGGCTCTACCCAAACAAATCCAAGAAGGTCTCTTCTTCAAAGAACCTACCCTTTTATTTGTACTGTTTGTACTTCACCTTATCTGCATGAAGACCCATTGAAGTAAGTGGAACAATCTACAGAACGAGGCATATTAAGATTTCCAATCTGATGTAGCAAAATGAAACATCATAAAAGTCCTCAGCTGCTGTTAATAGGACGTAGTGTGAGAAATACCTCACTTGCCTTGGCTGAAGGTCTCATCCATACATTTTAAAGCTTTCTGGCCAACCTCATCTCTAGATATTGCTGAGGCAATTATATTCAGAGTGTTTCAAAAATGACTGGATACTTACATAATTGGAGTATCTATGCTGAGTAGACAGTTTTAAATGATGTGCGAGCTTTAGTAATTTTTGACGGAAAGTTCCATTAATTATCTGGAGCCAGGAGGAAATTCTCCCTTTAAACACCCTGTCGTGTAAATACCCATTTTGAGGGTCAGCCAACAGTAGTCACTGGGCCTGGCTGGAGCCGAGGGGGGAAGGTTTTAAAGACCCCTGGTGATTTGGTAGCACAGAGGCCCTTCTCAAGGAGTGACTTGTGCATCTGCAAGCTCCATCACAAGGTCAAATTGCAACAGCTTCACTCCAAAGGGGCATCCTTACTCGTGGTGAATGTACGAGAAGAGGTTTATAGGACAGTCTAAGCAAGCTCATGATGCTTGGTAGGTGCAATAAGCTAGGAGAGCATGTGTGGCTAGTTATGGTAGGTGAGCTGCAGTGTGGTAAATAATTCAGCCTTGTCACCGCAGTACTTCTTTGAATCCTACAGATCCATAAGTGGCTTTTGAAAATGTCACTTAGGTATGAAAATGTTGTCCAAGTTGTTCAGTGAATCAAGAATCAGACTGCAGATGGCAAGTCTTCTACAGAGGAAAGAAGCAAAAGAACCCCACATCTTTCTTTCTTCAAGTCACAAACACCACATGGAGAATGGATATCTTTAATTTGTATTGCCATTTTCTAATCTGATGTCTTGAAGTTCATTGTGTTATATTATATTTTCGCTAGAAATAAGGATTATAAACTATGCTTGTATTATCAGCCTCCAAAAAATCTCTGCTGAGATCTTAGTCTTCTGTACCTGACAGCCACTTAGAAAAACAAGATTTTTTTTGTTCTTGCACTGTACACTTTTTATTTCCTGTTGAATACATTTATTATACATTAACATAATTACTTTAATTTATTACCTTAGTAAATGTCAGACCCATAAGAAGATGTCAGTGTATTACGTGTATTACACTGCACTCATTCTGTTTAACAAAGAGCCTTGAACAAATGGTCAAACTAAGCGTCAAGTTTCTACTTCATGTAGGCATTTTTGAGGGAGTATTGTGCAATAAAATGTGCACTTGTAATTAAATTCTGTCTTTGTTTATACCTACGTACTTCTGTTGGGATCCATGCAGTCTGAGACCTGCAAAGCCATGTCCAGCTGGCTGGGGTGCTGGAAATCTAGTTCTAACTGTAGTACTTTTAATATATTAGATGACTCTCACACCCTGAATTTAAGGACAGGGTTTTCTTCTTTCTTTTTTCCTGTTGTGTTTTTTTTTTTTTTTTTCTTCTTCCTGAAGTTGAAAAATATTAGAACCCTCAAATTTGCTATTTAAAATAACTCTAGATTCTGGTTAGCACAATTATGGGATAGAATCAGAAACGATCCCAAGAAGTTTATCTAGCTTTCCTTCTTCTGCCAGATCAGAATCACCTATTTACACATATAAATGGCTTCACTACTAAACATACAGCTTTTGGAACAAGTGTGTGTTAGAGGCACTGGCTACAACACTGTGCATCTTCTGTTGTGCTTCATGGAGAGAGAACTACAACATCCCCTTTTAGCCCTTCTGCAGATTCCCCAGCAGCAGGTACTTGATAGGTAAGTGCTGATCACGTACTCTTCTTAGAGGAGGGCTGAAGTGTTCTTCTATGTCCCCCTCAAACTCTTTGGCCTTTTATGCAATCTTTTTTTCCCCAAGGAAAATATGTAACTTCCTATTGAGGATTATATACTCATATATTTTTCAAAAGAAAGTATTGTGAACACTATTCCTGATGTGCATTGGCAGAATTCACTGGAATGACTCCACAGAAGTCATGTTTAGTTCATATACTGTCAATAATTATAAGAGTAATATCCTAATCTGGCATATTCACATACTATGTCATTTTGAAGATTTACCTCTGATTATGTTAGTGCAACACATTGACAGGTTGTAGGAAGGCAGAGCTCTTCTTGACAAAGCATTTGTACTGTATATTTCCATAACATATCACAATGACTTTGGAGAGGTCCTCTTAAAGCAATGCACAGCGTCAAAGATCTATGCTACAGTATTTAAAATGTGTTAAGTTATGCCTACTCTTGATTTTCTATAGAATATCTGCAAAACAAAAAAGCGTTAAGGGTTGAGATCAAGGGTGATGAAAGCTGCCAGGAAACCTGCTTCGCTCCAGAATGGAGAGAAAACACAGCGTTTTCTTCACGCCACTCAACGCGCTGTGAGGCGAGCGCTTTGTGGGAAGGATGTCTGCTGAACTTAGGGGCACTTCTCTGTACAAACCTGTTTGATTAGGACTCTCTTAGACCAGATTTTCTACATATGCACAGCCCACAGAATGCTCCCACGAGGGTTATTGGAGCCTAATATCATTTATGAGAGATCATAAATATTTCCTCTCCAATGAACTTAATTTATTTTTGCATTTGATAAAGAGTTTGCAGAACAAACATATAAATTTTCAAAAATGCAGACCTTAACTCCAAAGACCTGTTTCTAAGCAGCAAAGCTAGAGATTTTTTTGCTCAAAATCTGCAAATCTTTTTCTTGACATAAAAACCCAACAATTTTTCCCTGATCATTTTTTTAAAAGTAATGCTTAAAATGGTTCTGAGGGGGAAAAAAACCCTAACTAAATTAATAACATAATCTCCAATCCTTCCTCTCTCAATTTGTGATTGGAATGACTGAAATCTCCCAACCCATTGCATTTTAGACAAGACAATTTACACCTATTAGGTGCCAAGTAGAGGCCAACTTCTACCCAGTGTTTAGGGTGTTGCTACCAGTTCTCCCAGTGATGATCATCAGTGGGTTGCTCTCCTTCACCATGGTTCCTGGAGCAACAGAGGCCTGCAGGACCTTTGCAACAAACACCTTTGTGGGTGATTTGTCATGTATTCATGAATGGAAATCTAGGTTTTCAACTTAGTTTTTTTCTGAGAGCTCTGTTACGTTCTTCCTTGCTGAGAAATGCAGGGATTTGGACTTCAAGACTTTTAAAGAAGTAATATGATCAAAAGTAACATCTGTTTTTTCCTTTCAGAATGGTAAATTTTACTTACTCTCTCTCAGTTGAAGAGTGAAAAGGAGCAGTTTCCCCTGCTATATAAGAAACATTTTCTTCATTTGTAAACCATCAACTACCAGACTGTGAAGGACCTCAACTGAGACTGCATTTGGTACGAAGGTGTAGATCTTATTTTAGATTGGGGTCCTGTATCTACTTTTGATCAGAGGCTAAAACCAGAGCAGTTCAACCTTGCGAATGTCTGTTGCATGATTTAAGTACTGTGAAAGGATGTAGCTTGGTTCAGAGGAGGCCCCTATACCTCCGTGGACAGAGAACAAGGCACAGGTGGCAGTGACCTGTGGGATCTTTTCCCAGGTAGGTAAGTTGGACTGTCTTGGCCTGCTGATACCAGCTAAAATGTTAATTTCAACTTCACAGCCTCATTTTGAGGCCAGTCATGGAACGAGACACTATGACTGAGAATGCATTGTGGGTAACCTGTTTCCATGCTTTCATCTTCTTTCTGCTGGGGTCTCTTGATGCATCCAGGATCCAAGGAGGAGTGCTGGAAGATACCTCTGTTACTTGTGCAATTTGTGAACTTAGTGTTACAAAGTGAGGTGCCCTGGGCTTTCTTCAGCAGATTTTTGAAGGAAAAGAGAATCTCACACAAATTAGTAAAGCGTAAGTTATGATGAATGCCCCTCATGTCTTTGGAACTTATGCTTAGCTACATCCTCTGGGTGAGTGCTTCAAGCACCTTCAAGTTTCAGGTGAATGCTAAGACTAATTAAAGATAGTTATCTTGGTGTTATATCTTTTCAGTGAGGTACAGTAGAATCAATGTTTGCATGAGCTTTCCAGTAGAGCTAGGTCGTTAGGTTTCAGTCACAAGTGGCTAGCAGCTATGATGTCTTTCTCTAAGCAGAGACTGTCAGTCACCTCAGATCTTATTGTTTTTGTGATGTGGGTAAACATCCAAATAGTAACAGGCTGAGACCAATAAGCTAATTTCATTTTTAATCTGTGGCAGATTTGAACATGGCTTTTATACTGAAATACCAGGGTTCAAACCATCTGGTTTCACCACATTCTTGATGCTGCCCCCTCCTTTAACCCACAGTAGCAGAATCACATGTAACAATTTATGAGCTTGTGTTCTCCCAAGAGCTTGTGTTTCTTTGCTTACCGTACCTTTCTACCTATAAAAAAATTAAATAAATATGCTTGAATGAGTCAGTGATTATTGAACTGGGAAGCAGATCTGAGTATGACAATAAAATGTAACACGTCTATATTGGGGTGGGGGGAAGTAAAAAAAAAAACTAACAAAACTTTAACATTTTCACATGCCAGAAAAACTAGCTTTCATGTACGTTAAATAAAAGAAAGGTAAGATGTGTTTGGGAATAAAGCCGTAGCCATCAAATTCACTCTTCAAGTATACTCTGTTACAGCAGCATGATTCCTTTTATGATTGTATCCATCATGCTGTCAAAAAAAGAAATCTTATCTTCACTCATTACTAAATATACAAAGAGCTGGGATTTCCACTTGGCAAATGCTCCTGTTTACCTGAAGGCTCGATTTTACCTGCACTTTGATAAAGTTCATTTGCAGAGATAGACTAAACTTTTTAATCCTTAAACTACTTGAGTTTGTAAACCAAGTTTTGCTCTGAAGTAAGCAGCATGTGCATGAATTTGCTATTTTCTTCACAAAACCTAAGGATTTTATGATGGAAGGAAGCCAAAGGGCCCATCTAGATCTGTCCTGTCCGAGGTGTGAGTTGTAGCTCCTGTTTACAACAGCTCTGCAAAAAGAAGTCTAGGTGAGGATGCCTTCAGTAGTCATCTTCAGCCTTGTCTTCTCAGGTTTTTTGTCTTCAGGAAAGGTCTACCAATAATGGAGACAATCTCCTGGCATCTGTCATCCCTAGTATGCTTAGACATTTTTTAACACTCTCTCATCACCTAAACCTTACAATAAAAATATCAGAAGAACTTTGCCAGTTTAAAAGACACAGAATCAGCCCCCCCCCCCCGCCCCCCCGTGCCATATGTGTACTTTCCTTTATAATGAATGTGAACAATCCTCTCTGAACATGGTGCAGATGAACTCCCTGAATCTAAGTATTGCTCTGAGTGCCCTTGGTTTCTTCTCTTTCTGTTCCCTCCTTTTAAAACTAAATGAACATTTATTATTGTTACTAGTATATCTATTGTAATGACAACCACAAACCGTCAATGAAATCATGGTCCCATCTTTTTGAGCCATCTTTTGAATTTTGATTTTTAAATGTGAAATCACAAACAACTCTCTACCTTGTTATTTAAACAAATACAAGAGGGAAAGGGTGTTACTGTAACTCAAGTGCAGAAGTGATTTGCACAGTGGTAGAGGTGATAATGTTCCCTTTGACTTGGGACTTTACCATCCACTTTAGTGGTCACTACTGTGTCTATGTCTCAGGTTGACAGACCTCCATGGCCTGTATTTATCTGTATACCCCTACAGCCTCCACCATAGGTGATTTGCTCTGGCGGAAACCTGTCTCCTTTGATTTGCAGTCTTGGAGCTATGTGGATTTTTTTTTATTTCTTATTTTTCATTTTAGTATTGTCCAGTTTCCTGCAGAATTCAGTCTCTAAACTTCACTCTGGAGCCACTAACCACTGCAGCAACCTGGTCCTTCTTTGTCTAACATGGCATTGCACCAACAGCTGATGCCACTGAGGGCAGTGCTAAAATTCATCCAGGTTGAAAAGGAAGAGTTAGACCAACACAAAAAAATTCCACTTCTTCTTCTATTTAATACTTCTTTCTTGTCCTTAGTATTAGCTTCTACTATACAGCATGTATCCTCCATAGCATTCAGTCTTATTCATCTCATGTTCTTAATTCAGGATGTTAATCCCAGGTCTGGAGCACTCTTTAATGGCCATCTTTCCAAGCAGGTAAAGTCTGGCTTATTTAATTACCTGGTTCATTGATTCTTTAAGGTCACTGGCATACCTATATGAGCAACTCTCATCCACATACTAACCTTTTTGAGTTATGCCTTCCTATACTGACCTGAATTCACATGGATTTAACCTATAGGCCAGTTCTTTATCAACAGAGTGGCTTGCCCTTCAACCAATACTTACATGTGATGTTATGCTTTTGCACAGTGCTATATCCAAAAGTCAAGAATTCTGGTTTGCTTACACATGATTTCTCTGTAGTTATGTCAACTATCTTTAATTAAACAACAGGTTTCTAGGTGTTCCCCTACTGTGTTCCTGATTAATGTTTCCAGTAACTTTGCAGTTTATGAATCAAAATCTGCAATCTGTTATCATTTTTATACTACCATTGACTGAAATTCTTTTTCTGTAATAAAGCTGAACTTTCCAAACTCTAGAAGATTTTGCTGTGTAACATGTGAATGGGTGCACACATACACACACACACACATACAGTAAAAATCTGTGACTCACTCCCAACTTGTCCCCAGCTGCTCGGCAAATGGAGATCATCATGAAGATTCAAAATACAAGAACAGTTATGTATAGCGTATGCTGCGTGTCCCCTTTATCTTCACCCACAAATATTTCGTTGATTTTGAGGGAAGGACATTTCATATAGAAATTCTTGTGGAAAGCTGTGTTTTACCCACACCTGGCTGCTTCCACTGTGAGTGCTATATTTTATATGGGACAGAAGGCAGTTAGAATGATAATATTCAGCAAACTTCTTTTAAGAATCCTGACACGAAGGCACTTAACCCAGGCAAGGATTAGAGGGTACCTTTGTAGCACTTGCACAGAAAATTGCATCATTCTGTTTGAGAGTCAGGGTGGTTTTTGGCAGGTGCGATGGTGCAATCAGACGGTGCTCATATTCAAAGGAGCCCCAACATTTCCAGGTATTTCCTGGATTAGTGCACTTCTGTCCTTTCCTCACCCCATGACCCAGAGTGGGTATTGCTCACTCCTGGGCCCTGCTCCTACCTGCCCTGCTGAAGGTTTAAATGAGGAAATTACCATTACGTAGTTGAGTTTAGAGCTGTTTTTTCTAAAAGGAATGATGCTAAAAGTGGCACAGTTTCCTCCCAAAATTCAGTAACTTTGCTTTTCTGCTGACTCCCATAGCAGAGGTGAGCCCAATTGTCTGAACGATGTGAGTCTTCAGTGGAAGAACTTGTCTTGAATTTTTCCCACCATAAAGCATAATGAGAAGTTCAACCGCTTTCCACATCAGGATGAAAGCAAGAGCCAGAAGACTTTTCACAAAAAAAAAAAAAGAGACAGAAAAGCATACTTGACAGCAGTCTCTGTTTGCACCTGGGATGCAGAAGACTGCAGGAAGGCCTTGCTTTGCTTGCTGGAAAGCAAAGACTGAGGATTGGGTTTCCCATATTTCCAGTGTGTGTCCTAACCCCTGAGCTGTTTGGGGAGTGAATTTTCTCAGTCTTTCCTTGTGAGAACTTGATCAGTTGTATAAATAATTCATCACCATAGGGACAGTATCCTAATTTTTTTTTTTTTTTAATAATCCCTCATTATGTCCCAGCCATTAGATTGTTCAGACTTTTACTCTCTCTTTCTCATATACACATGCACATTTTCTTTTGATCAGAACCTCTGCTCCGAGCTTGTGTCACCACTAAATGAGTGTGATTTTTTTTTACAAGCACTATGTTCACCTAACTGGAGGTTTGCAACAGAAAAATATTTTGCTCAGACCCATTTCTGACTATGGGTAGGTTTATGCCATCAGGAAAGAGGAATAAAGCCATGTCGTGTGATCTAACCAACCTGTGTAATTCATATTTTCAAATTAGAAAGCAAACTAAAGGAGAAGTGTACAATGGAGATGTAAATGTGCATATATATGGTATACCATTTGTAGACATTTTGATTGCCTGTTTCTCCACTAATTTTGTATATGTTTCTGTGTTTTTTTTCCTTGGGAATGAAAAACAGGTAGCTAAGCAGTGCTTGCTGCCATTCTGACTACATCGTGCAGATGATGTGTTCTCCTCTCTTCGCCTATTCTTTGGGTGAAATATTTCTCTTTGAAATTAATTGTTTTGTTTTGTTTTCTTTGCTGTTGTCTTTAATGGGACCAAATATTTCACCCATATTCTTTAGTCTTGCAAGATCCTCAGGGTAAACCAAATCTTGGTACATCTATTCCCATTGAGTAACATACTCCTTGAGCAATCCCATTGGCTTCTGTGAGACTATTTGGGACTATCCAATGAGAGCAAAAGTACATGAGTCTGGCCCCAAGGTACTTACACACCCCCTCACTCAATGGCACCTCAGTTTCGGTCAGTGCCTTTGGGTGCTGCTGCATTGCAGCATTTAATAATCAGTTTGTTTCAATTCTCATAGCAAAATTTTTATGAATAGTCTGTTAGGTACATGTAGAAACCCAATCTGTGAAAGTGAGAAGATATTCAAGGAAATGTTTTCCTATGGATACTTCACAGAAGAAGAAAGGATGAACTCATCCCAGCAACTATTTGCTTAGTTTTTGGAGATTTATGCTTCCACGTCAATGGTTCAAAGGTTGTCTGAACTTGCAGTGGACTCAAATGTTCTATATTTTCATTCAAGAGTTATTTTCTGTGGGAGAGAGGTGCAGGTATCCTGCTACCTGCTTTGTGATGGTGCTGGGCTCATCATTCTTAGAAGGTTCTGTGCTACTTTGTTCAATCAAATTGTTCATAATTCTGTACTGAGGCTAGAAGAAACTTTGTTAAGAAGAACGTGCTTTAACAAGAAGAGTACCAGAAGGGCCAGGTTTTGCCATGCCAAGTCAAATACATAAATTTTCAACGAGGCAGGTATGGTGAGGTCTTGAAGATACTGTTAAGCCTAAGACGTCCAATCACAAGGGATTCATCTCACCTAAATTTATCCCCTTGACACTTAGTTATCTAATCTAAACGGGTTGTCTAGGGTCCTCCCTATTGTCAGTGAAAAGAGACAGAGTGCAACGAATAGCCTTCTGGAGGTGATTATGTCTCTCTACACTGACTGCAGGTGTAGCCCAGACAACTGGTTTAGAGTAAATATCTAACTTATCATGGACTGTAGTTAGAGATAAGCGGATCCCACCCTTAATTTCCAAAGGTCTCATCTTCTTCCATCAGTGACTCAGGAAAAAAATAATATCTATGTCTAAATGCAAGGAGTGTCTACACTAAAGGAAAATATCAATTTGTTGTAAATCCTGGCCTAGGCTGAGGGTATCTCAGTGGGATGAAGCAGGAGGCAGTCACTGGGTTCACTAGGGGGAGCTAGGAAGAAACCTGTTAGTCGTAGCCATAATGGAGTTCCTGCTGCAGAATTATTCAAAAGAAGGTAAACATGGTAGAGAGACCTCTGAGGTCTCTTCTCCGCCAGCTTGCGGACATAGTGCTGGATTTGCCATACCTAATTTTCCAGCTTATATTGTAACTTCTTGTCCTTTTTATCTTAAGCACTGTTTTTGATTGTCTTTCCTGGATAAGACTTGACTTGTGTGCAGAGGAAAATGTGGTAGAAGACAATCATATATTTGTCTTCAGAGAAACAACAACGACAGCAATAAATCTATCTGGCTGTAAGACTACATTTCTGCCTCAGCAAGACTTTGGACACATGGTCACTAACGTACCTCTAGGATTATAAGACATATTATGCATGTGTGTATACATATGCACATAGAGATATACATGCCCTGTATAAAGATTTATTTTTCTGAGGGCGCATCAATAAAAAAGGCTGACCTGTTTCATTTCTTTCTTACTCATTCAGGCCAACTCACACTTTGAATCAGTGGTTCTCCAGATCTACAGTATTTTCCATTTCGGTGGGGTGAGACAAGACAAAAATCTTGCTACTGAGATCACTGCTTTAGCAGCCTGTGTTCTGGATTGCTGAACTCAGATGAGCATGAACTTTTTACAGGAGCAGTCCCAGCTCTGCTGGATCTAGCTGGTTTCCCTGAAAGCGTATGTCTGCCTGCAAAATTGATATCCCAAAGCATTCTATTTTTATGCTGCGAGTTGCTGTGTTGAGATCTAAAATGTTCAGAATTATTTTTATTGGACAAACGCAAGTACAGAAATCATGAGGTTCTGGCAGGCTCCAAGCTCTGCCAGCTTAACACTTATTTGTGCTTGGCAGACAAAACAGTTTTTAATATTTTAGTTTTACTTTGCTAGTCTCTGCACAATGGGGATAATTCTTAGTGACTTTAATCAAAAGGTAGGAAGCATGCAAGCACTACTGTGAGGCTTTGAACTGAACTGAATTGAATGAACCATTCTCTGATCGATTTTAACAACAAAAATGCAAATTTAATTTCGGATGCAAACTTATATTATTTGCTGCAGCTTGTTAGCCAGCTGAATTACCTGGTGTGCTGTGTGTCTGACTGTACAGCTGAATGATTCTGATTTATTTCCAGTGCTGGCTGGGGGATCGAAACCTGCTCTCCCTAATTCAATGTAAAAGCCCAAATAATACCATTGTTTTGAAGGAAGTTATGTTCTGTTGACCTTGGACCTTCAGTCCCCTTCCTGCAAAATACAGGCTCAGCAAGGTAGGTTTTAGTATTTGCTTCGTGCGATGAGAAGGGGGGGGTAAGGAAGGAAAGGAAAACCTGGATCATCTCCAGCAGCAAAAGAGCTCCAGGTAGATCATTGCCAGGTTCTTTTCTGCAGATAAGCTTAAATAAGTGTTACACCCAATGAATGCTACTGTGACCTGCAAATGCCACAGGGTGACGGAGCCCCATAAAAGAGGTACAAATGAGAGGGAAACCAGAGAGAAAGATTGTGACTTGCAAAGGAGCAGTTCCTCTCTTTTTTTCATAATGCTGGTACAAGTTTGGATTAATTCTACCAACATTACTATGAGACTGCAGCAGGGCTGCTGAGCCAGGCCTGTGTTGTAAAGACGAAGTAATACATCCTTTCAGAAGCTGCTCTTGCAAAATGTTTTTTTCCCGGTGATGTGTTTCTCTGCCTCCTGATTATTATTTCTTGTATGCGTCTGACATAGAAGGATAGTTGCATAAAATGCAAACTGAAACCACGGCCTCAGCGAGGATTCAAGCAGCTCGGTGAGCTCATCATGGCTCAGCAGTCAGGCAGAACTATAGATTGTAATTTACAGCAGAGTCCAAGCTCTGAGCAGCAGATTCAATTTTATAAGTGCCTTTCTAGTTCAGCCTAGGTAAGAGTCTCTGGAATAGACATCGTCTACATGTCCTATAAATAGTGAGTGGTTAAATGTGTCATTCGGCTCCCTCAGTACACATCATTGATTGCCATGCAAAGCACATACTTGAGAATAGCCAGCCTCACCCCCCTCATCAGGTACCGGGGTATTTATTTATTCCTTATTGTCATTACAGGCAAATGAGAGGCTTGACCTAATGTAACAGAGAGGTGGAAGGCTGATTATTTTATTTCCACAGCTGTTGCATTGCTGCGTTTTATAATATGTTTATAAATCATCAGCATACTGGCACGTTGTTATAGCTGGAAAGTTATATCTTCAAGGAAATATATTTTTGTTTATTAAAAAGGAATATGAATAGCTAACTATCTTATCAGGAAGCCTGTCTTAAGTCCAAGAACAAGGTCCACCCAGATACTGATTAATATCAACAGTATTGATTTGATTACTCATACTTTATAAATGACATTGATATTCTTGAAGACTGCAAACATTTGCTTTGTTGTGCTATTGTCTGGGTTGGAGTGTAAATCTCTCACTTTTGATATACACACAGTGATTATTGTTCTGGTCATTGTTTCATGACTGGAGGCATTTTAATGATGATTTACGGGGTTATATATAGTTGGACTATAAACTTCTGATTGCAATTAAAAACTAGTTAAATGAAAGCTTTCAGCTTGAAGGCAGTGTCTGTTTATCACAGCAAGATATAAAGAACTAAAATGTGGTATTTTGAAAAAAAAAATCAATAAATGGTTTGTTTTATTTTCCTCTTTTCATACTACAAGGCAAAGGAAACGTCTAGAAATCCGTATTTTCTGTGGATTTTCCAGGAGGAGTATTTTAGAAACATGCTGCCCTACCACTCTTGAACAGCTACAGATTTCTTTTTTCATTATTTATATGCCCAGTGTGTGCTCAGCCCAGAGAAAGAGACCTTCTTCTCATGTTTTGTCAAAAGAACTGTGGAACAACAACCTGGGGTGCTCCCGAGCACTCCTTGCTGAAGAAGTAATGTAAATCCTGTAGGTCCTCATGAAGAGGAAAAGAACTTTATTTGGTATCACAATGAAAGAGTCTCCTTCCATTTTGGGGGTTCTCCAAGCTAGTTTTCTATATTGTATTTCCATTTCTATCAGTTAATATTATTTCCCACTACGGCATTCGCCTGAGATGTTACTGTCTACACATGAAAAATATTACCTCAAAATGCTCCTGAGTATGTTATTATGTGATTGCATTGGCCAAGATATAAACAATTTTGGGTTGAGTTTGCAAGGTGTAAGCAGTGCAAGCAGGTGCAGACAGTCCAGAAATGCCATTTAAACCTGTGTGTTTGCATACATACGTATAGGTATATGTATGTGTCACATTGTCGTACCACTGTGGCTTATATGAGGGTGTATGAATCTATACAGTTCAAGGATTGTTTCACTGACAGGGAAAAGAGGTTGCTATATAGCTCACCATATAATTGTATGTTGTTTATTACATACTTCACAAATGAATTATTTTAAAATTTTCTGAGTCTTTAGAAAACCCATCATGTTCACATCGCTTTTCCTTCTCTCTTGTGTCTCACAGGTACGGCTGTGTTGGCCACCAAAGACTTTAGCCACCGATGGGGAGGGCTAGAGGTGAGAGGGTTAGTTAGGCAGGCTGAATTTGAATTTTGCATAACATTTTGCTGACATGCCCTGTAAGTCACGATAAGAGTACTGTCACTATCCAGTCCCATATTGTTTGCCCAGCATTATTCTAGCCTTGTCATCTACAGGGCTAAAGCTTTAGCCCTGGCAGTTACAGCAGTTTGTGAAATGCTATTGCTAGGGCACATGGACATTTGTGATCTGGAAACAGACTAAAAAGACAGAGAAACACTGAGCTTTTCCATGAGATGTCTACTGCTTAAACCTCATCATTCTCCTACATTCTCTCTTGCAATAGGGATTTCACACAGGTTGGTGTAATTTGGTATGTCCCTGCCAAATACTAATGTGCTGTCTAAACAGTGGATATGCTGGAGCTGTGTCTTTTTCCTCTCTTTCTGTTTTTAGAAGACCACTAGAAGTTGTATATACCCCCCAAATACATACACACTTCTTCCACTTTATTTACTGTGTAAGCAAATGAAAGATGCGAAATTGTGCTTTTAAAGATGCAACCCTGACTCTAATATAGATGTTGCATTAAGTTTTCCCTGTAGCAAATTTATATTTTCCATCCCCAAAGGCCTTTTTAATCTCTAGAAGAATAAGCTTGAAAGGGAAGGTTATATGAAGTTAATGTCTGCTTAGCTCCTCTGTACCTTGGCAACTTGTGCTCTTTTTTGGAGAGCTCCCAAAGAACAAAATTTGACAGCTGCTAGTGTCTCCTGTTCACTTTGTCTGGCCCATATCTAACACTGGACATGGGCTTGAGAGGAAATGTTGTGAGACGATTACAAGATATAACAAGAAGTTTTTCATCAGCTTGGGTTGATAATAATATACTTGTCTATAAAGAACCACATCCTACTGAGTGTGAATATTTTGAAATTAGGATAATTTTTTGAGCATACTGCTTTCTATAATTCTGGTACCTACTTCATGTGCCTAAGGCACTCAGATCAACTTGGATATTGACCATTTACTGATGAGTGTTCAAGGACTTTCACCGTCTTGTGCACATGCAGAACTGTGCATTTCCTTGAGGACATCATTATTGCCTAAAACAGGCAACATTGGCACACAGCTGACTGTCCTACCGCCTCAGCTTTATTCCAGTTGTTTTCTCCACCTGGGTAGGACATTTTGGTGATTAAATAGTTCAGCTTATTCTCTCTTTTTTTTTCCCCTTCTGCTGATCACTGAGCCAGGAAGGATCTGTGGCTGCTGTGTTCTCCTTAGGGAAAAGCTACCCAGAGCCTATGTGGACTGTGTTGTTATGGTTTCCTATTCCTTATACTTAAAGGTGAACAGTTGTTGGACCTCACACCCATCTGCAGAGCTGTAGGGATTTTTCTTTTCTGTTTGTCCTTTCAATACCTTTTTTTCTAAATTCCTTCCACCTCCAGAAAATTCAAAGTGGGTTCTTTTGTGTGATCTTCTGTTTCATCTGGCCAGAGGGTCAAGGTCAGATTGTGAGGTCAGCTCCATTACGTTGCAATTTAAGTAAGTTTATTGTTAAAATATCAGGTGTATTTGAAAGTAGTTACAATCAAAACACCTGAGGGAAAGAACACCAAGAGTTACTAGATTATTACATGTAGGATATACTTGGAGATAGATAATGTAAAATCTCTGTACCTCTCATTCCTTTTTGGGGACCTATTTTTGCCATGGTGTTATTCCCGCTTCATACTGCTGTAACTAAAGTGAAGCCCTTTCAACTACTCTGCCATGATGGGAAAGAGCCACCAAAAGGAACTGAGGGGGCTCTTCACAGGTTTTAAATGTAAGAGCTAAAATCCTCCTAGGACATAAAGCAGCCTGATGTTACCAACTATCATGATTTTTACCAAGTCTTTGGGACAAACTCCTGGCCTCACTGGGATCAAAATGTTGAAACATAGGTAAACTGCAGGGGGGTTTGGTGGTGTTTTAAATATCTACTATGAGAGTCATCTAGGTAAGAACTTCATCTTTTCCTTCCTTCATAAGGAAGAAATCAACTTTGATGATGCAAAGGGAAACTAGACTGGAATGAAGCCTATCAGTACAAGCATTAGATTGCAAAGAAAAATAACTTTCTCTTAACCTCCTGAGGTTTGCAAGCCAGACTTGTGTTTTCTGTAGCCTGACTGGTGATTTTTAAACACTCATATCTGCTGATACGGTAGGATAGTTCCACAGGGGATAGTTATGAAAACTGACATCCATGGGCGAGCTACCCCAGCTTGGGGTCTGGGAATGTTGGGCACCCATCTTAAGACTTTGCCATGACCCCAAAGTGCAGGGCATAACATATGGGGCAGTTACACCCTTAGACCCAGTGGCAATCTAGTACATGAACAGTTCTCAGGGGCTGAGGTTTAGCATTGTGTTAATTGTTAACCCAGGACTAGGACCATATATATTCTCTTCTTGATCCACTATGGGAAGAATCCGTGGTGTTACGGGTCTGTATCTGTACTGTTGTTTCTACTGGAATATTGTACGGGCTTGGGCTGCTTTGTAACAGGCGTTTTTAGGAAAGCTTGGGAAATAGGCTTCAATGTTTATTTGTGATGTGTTTGTACAACTCAGGTGATTTGCAATATGCAATTTGTCTGGTGCTCTTCCTCTTTTGCCCCGCCATAAATGCAATAGATCCTTCTGACTCCATGGCAGTGAATCTCTCTGCTTCAGCTGCTCTGTTTTAGAACGTCTTGATTTAATGAATTGTCACTGTCTTCTGGATTTTTAGTAACAAATGCTGTGAACTGACACACTAAATGAAGAACTAGATGAAACCTGCTATACAGGTATGAAAAGCTGAAAATTCCTCTTTACTATGGCTATAAATTCACATCAACTTTTCTTAAATAATTGCTATATGTTGCTATTTTGTGATTAGTCATAGGGTCCTGTATAAGCCAGCACAAACGAAGCCAATGTAGCTAACGAATTAGGAAATAAATATCTACAAAAGAATAATCTTAATAAAAATGCTAAAAGAGCAATATTGTAAAGAAAGTCTCCATCTACACAAATCAAATAGGAAATAATCTTGGAAAAATCTGAAAATGAGTACAAGCACTACTGACTGTTACTCAGAGCAAAGAATTATTGATCCTTGCCTGCTTCTATTGATTTTATGTCACTTCTGTGATTTAATCATGTTTTCCTTGTTATCTCTTTGCAGTCTTTCTTCTATTGTCTGGTATGAAATCTCAGCCAAGGCCTTTCAGCCTGTGGTGGTGGATCAAAATAACTTTGCCTTCCATTTGCATTGTTTTAAAGAAATGATTAAACAATCAAACTTAGGTGATCCTTGGACAGGATTACACAGTATAAATGCATCTCTGAAAAATGAAAATGCCTCCTTCTTTTCCTTAGTCAGGGACTAATAAAGGTTGTGAAATGCTTCTGCAGACAATCCAGTATGCAAACCTATGCAAAATTATCTAAGCGCTTCGCTTTTGCATTAATCCGTCTATTCGTTTCTTTTTAAAATACTCAAATTGTGTTAGAGCTTCTGGCCAATGAAGTCTATGGGAACAAATTTGCATGTGGGAGAGACAAAACTTGCACTTTATTAAAGCAGTATGTCATGCAAACCTCTCTCCAAGATAGTACTGTGCTTTTTCTATAAAGTGTTCAGATTTCACTTTCAGGAAAACGGCTGCAGTGAAGAGCAGGATTTGGCTTAATTCTTGACTTAAGTTTAGAAATACACATTTATGTTTATGTTTTCATTATTGGTTTTGAAGGAAAAAAAATTCTAGAAAAGATAATTTCTTTGAAACAACAAACCCGAGGTATATCATAATAGATATATACAGTGAGGTGTATATTAATAGTGCAGCCTTTAGGTATCTACTGCTCTACAACTCACTGTTTTCAGAATATATTTCTTGAATTGTTTTTTTTTTTTTTTCAGTTTTGATTAGAATATGTTTTGTGCACATATTTGCACAGAAAGGACAAAATACTGCAGGTCCCTCACATGCATTTGAAATTGTTAACGTTAGATGTTTCTTGCTTTCTGGATCTATTTCCATAATGGAGTACCTTTTTCACTCTTTGTATTAAGATTCCATTTAGGAAGGGTTCAGAGAGGTTTAATATAGAGTCAGTAGATTTATGAGTGTGTTACATACATAATTATTGTAGATGGTTATAAGCACATCAAAAGGAAATGTAATAGATGTTTGTAAGCTCTGGTTACATGAAACTTGTTGGACTCTAACAACTGAATCACCATTTATTAAACGTACCTTAATAATCGATGATAGCCTTATTATAGCTTTTAACATAATGCTCAATTATTTATTTTTCCATTTGAATCTGGACTTTTTAACCTAATACGCGTAGGCCATAGTAAATTCCACACCAGGAGAGGGCTGCGTTGCCAGTGCATGGGAATTACAGATTATGCAGGTTTACACCACCCAAAGGTCTAGTCCATGCAAATATATATATACACACAAGCTTCTTGTGTTCCTGTTTAAACCTCTTAATGAGATTGTGTTACACTGTAAGTTGCATGAAGAACAGAAACATACTTTACCTGATTCATTCTTTGTAGACCACAATGTTGCATGAGTCCATGGGATCTTTTTGTATAAAACGGGCCATGCAAATCTTTCAGCTCTCCTCCTTACATCTTTCAGCTGTAGTAGAAAAGACGTGGAAAAGTGTCTTGGAGACCACTAAACTTCTGCCCATCAAAATGGGTAGGGGCTGGTCTTATGCGATGTGGCGACCCAGTTGGCTTTCCAGTGGACATCTGTGGCAGACAAAAGGTCAAATTGGAGGCGGAAATCAGAGTGGGTGGGGAAAAAACCAACACATAAAAATGCCACTGTGCTACTTGTTGCCCTATGACAAAGATAGCGTGGGAGGATGGATTGAAAATGCAAGTGAGACCTTCCCTGGGTATCCGCAAGTTGTTCTTTGCAGCAGCCCAGTGTAACTTTTGTGTTCTGGTTAACAGCATGTGCTCTAAGCCCTCAAATATAAATAGTTACCGGTGACTCATTCAATGTAATTCTTCAGCTATGTCAGTGGGATGCAAGGGTGGCCTTATGGGTAAAGGCATGGCTTTTAGGCAGGAAGTGCACATTTTATTCTTGCCACTTGCCACAAGATAAGTCATAAGCAATTTCTTTAATCTTTCCATTTGTAATTTTGTGAAAAAGAGACAAAAAATGTTACTCCCTTCAGAGCAGTATTGTGAATTCATCTGTGGTCAGCAAAGCATCCATTTGTCTGTCAGGACTGCCAAGGACTGCCAGGGACCCGCTGCCCACTTTGCTTATGCCAGGGTGCCAGAAGCTAGCCTGGCTGCTGCTGATGATGGTGGGACTGGGGCTTGGGCCATAGCAGCTTTCCTGCTGGGAAAGGGGGAGATCCCACTCAGCAAGCAGGAGGCACAACTGCCCCAACCTTTTCTGCCATTGCAGATCAACAAGCCCAGTTCTCCTCCCATCCCTGGTACATCCACCGCTTCTCTACCATTATTTCCCATGCAAAAGCATCCCTGCCTCCCTCATGCTCCTGCCCCTCATCCTTGGTCCAGCAATATTTGATTTTACAGGTGGTGCTGAGAAGCTTTGGGCTAATTCAGGTCCAACTCTTTTGCATGTGTGACCTCTTGAGACCTTAGACTTTCTTGGGTACTTCAGGGATTGCTGTATTCTGGAAAAGCAGATGCGGTATAAAGCTATCCAGTGCGAATATGAGCTATGGACTATACCTCTCATATCAAGCATATCTGGAAAAGTATAAGTAAGTTAAATAACACTGTAGAACTGTTCCCCTTTGGGTGGGAAAGATGCTTCATTTGTTAGGATTTTACAGCTGCTCATTATATGTGCCTATGATTACTTAAAATTGTACAGACCACAGGACAGTATTTGCTTTTAAACCTCAATCTCCTTTTCAGAAGGAGATCAGGGTCACTCAGGTGTTGAAGTTAGAAGAGCTTGCACTCAGTCTTTTCTGCTCTTTGTATTTCAAAGTCTGCATAACTTGGGCCTGAGCAAGCAGAGAGCATACTCTGTGAGACGATTACACAGTGAAACCTGAAACAAAAGTTTTGAAATCAAATCATCAGCTGCACCCTTGTTTATTTGCTCAGGGGAAAGCGGGATTTAACATTGAAGAATGTGGAGCTGACAAAAAATGCAGTATTCAGAGCATTTTAGGCACAGTCAGTTTTTGGTCAAATGTAGAGAATAATGCCAGTTGATTTAATTTGCACTTTGTTCCAGCTGAGACTCCCTTATGACTTAAATTTGCTTTCATTTAGGTATGCGTAGTGTACATCCCTTGCACGTCTCCTCTCCCCGTGCCTCACTACTCCTGAATGGTATAATTCTGAACTGGGAGTCACATAAGCAGAAAACCATGTACCAAGGAGCTACAGTCAATGGAAAGTTTTCCCTGTTCCAAAGCAGGGCTTAACCTTCCTCTTGTTTCTTGCATGTTTGATATCAGAATTTTCAGATGGAGCATTTCAATAGCAACACAGAGCTTACTCCCATATATTCAACAAATAGTTTATTGACAGTGTTAGACTAGGGTAACAGATAAAAAAGGGCAAATATTTTCACAGTGCAATAGAGAGTGAAGCTCTATTGTAAAGCTGAACTCCTCTCATGCAGAGGAAAGACTTGATATATAGTGAGAAAGCCTCACAGTGCATGTATCTAGCTGCCTTCCCTAAAAGGCTCCCGACTTGATGTAATGTCTATATAGTTGCTATTCTTTGCAAGTTCCCTTCAACAGCTACATCCTGGTATCGAGTTTTATCATATTATACTGCCACGCTAACGCTTACACGTTTGTTCTTGCCGAGGAACGTCTCCTAATATTGAGTTATGTATCAGGTTATTGCAGGAAATCTGAGTGAAGATGTAATATTTCACATGCTTACCTTAAGAGGAAAGAACTGCTAATATCATGAATAATTTCTCACAATAGAGATCCAAGCTGTCAGCTCCAACTATAATATCTGGGCCCCAAGGGAACTCAGGTTTTCATCTGGAGGTGTACAGATCCAAAGGAAAATTTGGCAGTGTTATCTTGACAGTGGTGGAGAGTTCTACTTCCTTACTCCAGAGTTCCGTTAAATACATCAATAGATACACCGTATTATGAATTTTTAAGCACCTCTCCAGAGACAGTACTTAATACAGAATATTTGAGGACTCAGCCACTGCAGGGTTTGTTCAGTGCCTTAGAAATGTTTCTGTTGGGTAAATTTCTGTGGGAGTAGAGTTCGGCCCTTTATTTTAATCTGTCTTCTTTAAAGATGAATGTGTTTGTTTTTAAGATCCAGGTGACATTTGCAGATTCTTTTAGCATCTCCAGACACCGTGGCTGGAGGATACTATAAATTTGTTTTAAAGCATAAGATTTTTTAGCGTTGACCAAGACAAAATGAAATGTTCTATGATTTTCAATGCTCTTACCATTTGCCGTAAAAAAAAATGCAAAGTTACACAAAGAAATTATTTCTCTTTTGAGGAGAAATGAGAAGACTGTGTTTTTAAAGAGAACACAAGTGCAGAACAAGATCCTGGGACACCATCAGCATGGACTCTAAGTGTGTGAAATACCTTCTGCCATTGTTGCAGACTGGATTTCTCTGAAATGACTCACAGATGTGAACAACCCAAAAGTGCTTTCTGCCTCATGTTTTAACAAGAGAGAGGAACAACCTTCAGCATCCCCTGCGAGAAATGGGCTTGATTATGCATGGTGGGGTGCACAGTTGAACTTAATGGCTGCTTCAAAACCTACAGAAGACAAGGGGGCTCCGCAGAAACTTTTGTGCTTAGAGGTTTGGTGACAACCTCAGAAAGTTTCAGAGACAGGGTGGAAGGGTCCCACAGTGGTCATTCTAAGATTCTCTGATTTTATGATTTGGCAGCCCATGTGATACTGCAATCATTCCTACTGTGTGTACAAACAAATACAAGGAACTCTGTCATTTAAAGAGACTGAAATAATAAATAATAAAGATTCTGAAGATCAACATATTCTGGCATCTCACTAGGGGAAGTGAATTTTTTTAAATGCATGACTTCATAGTATATAAAGTCAGTCCCACCATTAAGCTTAATATATGGCATTAATTATGTCAGAATTCTTTGAAGCAACAAAATTCTTCCCAGTGCTATGGTTCAATTAGAAGAGGTAGCTTTTAAGGCTGGGTAAAAAGATCATTTCAAAACCCAATATCTTATCTTGGTATTGGGCGTTGCTTTGCCTCCAGCCTCTGGGACTGCTGCTCAGCTGATGTAAATGTGGTAGATTTTTCACTTGCTCCTGCCAGCTTATTCTGAAACTAGCTGCTGTATTTAAAAACAAAATAAAGCACTGATGACTGTATTTTTGGTGCATGTACAGAAAGCTTGTGAAAATAAGCAAAGAAAATGAACTTGCAGCTAAATTTAAAGAAACTGAAATGCACACAGTGTAGTAAGCAGGAACACACATCACTTCTGCAAGGAAAAAGCTTTGCACTCTGATGCAAAGATCAGCCAAGGAGAAAATGGTTAAAGAGGCAGTGAGACTCATTGGAGAGGCCAGTGACCTGACGGCAGGCGCTCAGAGGCGTCTCACATATCCACATGACATTTCTTGAGCTAGCAAACATGGCAAGGACAAAACCATGTTTGCAATTTGCAGGTAAAGAAAGGCTGTATTTAAGCTAATTTATTACCCAAGGTATTTCTGTGTGTCAGTATAAACCTTCCAGCCAGACTTAAACTTCAAGATCAGATACTGCTAGCAGAGCTGGTATGTTAGAACAGAAATTGTGGTGCAAACCCTGTCCACTTACACCAGGATCCCTGCTTGAGTCACCGTGGTCGTCTTGTCAGCTATATAAAAAACTGCTTATAGGCTCAGAGAGATCGATTTGGTCATCTTAAGCATCTCTGCATTATCATGGCTGGTGGCTATCTTCAGTCTGCACATATTTGGTGTGAAGCTGTGGCCTGAACCAAGTTTGCATGTGATAATATCAAATGTTTGGCTATTTCCTTGAGTATGCCAGCACTGTCCTCAGGATGTTTGACCAAGCAGATGTGTTGGAACCATATGTTCTAGCTCTTCTTGCCAATCCAGAAATGCACATCTCTGAAAGGGTCAGGGTTTTTTGGCTTGGTCTATCAAAGTGTGTTTGATATGATAGTGATGGCTGTTTAGAGTTGCTTACATGTGATAACTGCACGCGTTTGCTTTCAAACTAAACCTTGTTTCAGAAGATTTGTAACAGCTGTGATGTTTTTTCTTTCACAACATAAGGAGGCTGCTTATGTGTTGGAATAAGAAAGATGTCCTATGCAAATAGTAGCTCCCTTATGCAAGGAAGAGTAGTCACTTAGGAACGGCGAACAGAGGCGTTCGGAAGAGGAAACATCTACCTCTCATTCATAAAACATTGAAGTTGTCCTAAAATGTAAGAACTGGATTCACAGAGGGGGGTTAGGCTCCTAAGCACTATTGATTTAGCAGGAAAGAAGGGTTGGTACCTGGATAGATTTAGCATTATGGCTTAAATTAAGTCAAACATGCCTAATTGAAAGCAAGTGCCTTATCCCATTGCAATCAGTGGGATGTAAGTACACGCCTGTGTTAGGCATGGAGGGAGAGACTGCTGAATTGGTGCCTGAGCGAGGGACAAAGCTGGTTTATTTATAAGCGCTCTATTTATAGCTTTTGCTGTGTTGGAATACACTAATTCATTTTAAGTGCTCTATCTCTGCGAATGAGCTCATAGCTCTCGAGAAGGTAAAGTTGTCTGTCTGTGCTGCCTTTTCTGATGCGGTCCTGCTCTCATTGAACAGGTCTGAGCTCCTCACCATGGAAGATGCCACCTAGGAGGGAATAAAGAAAATAGGCATGTCCCATAACAACCTGTTAAATCAGGAATATACACCAAGAGGGCAATACTGTGCTTTTTTTGCCATGGGAGAGCTGGGCCAGCAGAGCAGAAGGAGCATTGTGGAAGGGCTTCATTGAAGAGAGCTTGATCCAAGGGGAGCAATGCACAATGCAGGACCCATCCATGGAAATGCTTCAGGGGGTTGCAGGGCTGAAGTGAGCCCAGGCACACAACACAGCGCGCGTCTTCGAGATTGTGGCTGTCATCTTGCCCTTTCCTGGTTTGCCAGTGTTTAGGTGAAGGCAGCACAGGCCGTTGCCTCCCCGTGGCTAGGTGGCCACTGGGGAACAGCACAGTGGACCATGCTGTCCTGCCAGTCCTGAGGTCACCCCAAAACTCTTCACAGAAGCCTGTTTACTAAAGCCTTTCCATGCATTTGAAGATTTGGCCCACAGATAGCAGGACGAGTAGTCTACAGCATGGTCCTTGCTGAGAACCACTTGCCTGTTGAGTTAGCTTAGAGTAGGCTCCGTCCTGGGAGAAAAGCAAAGCTTCATTGTGAGACCAGCCTTATGGAAGAGATAATATGGGTGGGCAGAGAAGACCCCTCCACCTCCAAGGAGCAGAAAATATAAAACCAGCTGAAGCTGAGGCTGGAGGAGACATAGGAGATTTCTCTTCCTCCTCTTTAAATAGGAGCTGCATGTGAAGCCATTGTCCACATCCCTGGCAACCTATGCATGTCTTTCAGGACATCTGCTTCAAAGGATGCACCCCCGGAAGCGGGCGGAGATGTGTTTCATGTCGGGCAGGCTCCTGACTTGCACCTCTTTCAGGGAGCTCTGAGTCATTATTTGATCCTGGTGAGAATGGCAAAGGCGGTTCTGGGCTGCCCCCATGTTTTGGGCTCAACTCCTTCCTCGTTTGTGGTCCTCTCCTAACAGCATCTTGAATTTCCAGTTTGGCCCTCATCTAAATTTGAAACTGGACCAACCAGTCAATTCCCATCCCCAAGCAAGACAACCCCTAAGAAAACCCCACAGTCCTACTTTATTAATGGATATGTTTTTAGGGAAGTCCTTGTGGAGATGCCATCTGAAGCTCCAGGAGAGGACGAGCAAACGGAAGTGGGTGACAGAATCACATGCAAATATCATAACCACAGTCTCGTGTTTACAACCTGCGCAGCCTCACCTTTGATCGCTTTCTCTTAAGCCCTGAGCACGTAAAAGCGAGTAAATTAGACAAGGCAAAACATGCGCATTCCCCATGCTTGTTCTCTCCCAGAAATAATGAGAAAAATAACAAGAAAGAAAAGGTTAAAAGGGCTCAAAAAAAAAAAAAAAAGAAAATGCTGTAAGAGTTTGTTATTTATTTTTAAAAAATATTAATATCAGTTTGGCTAAAGTGGCCTTCTCCTACATTTCTCTCTTGAACACAAGGGAAACATTTTCAGGAGCACAGAGGATTTTTTCAATACAGCCTGCTCTTGGCTTTATCTTTATTTTCTATCAAGTAACTGAAAACGAAACAAAGATCTCAGACATAGGTACATCTTTAAGAGAATTTGCTCACTCTTAACTTTGTTTGAATGGGTAAACCTCCTCACTGTTTGCCCTTAAAGCTATTCTAACAGAGAGCTGTTTTATCAACACTGGCTGCTCAGTAAGGAGAGGCATTTTCTTCCACCTTCAGTGCGGTTTTCTATGCCACTGTTGGGGGGTGGGAAGTTGACCTTACGTGGACCCTCAGGACAAAACCAGAGGCTTTAAGCAAGTGAAGAATAGGCAAACACTAGCCAGCAGTTGCCATATACAGAGTACACTGCTCAAAAATCCCAGAAATCTCACTGATAGAGCGTTACACTGTGACTGGATAGGGCTTCTCCCCGTGTAATTTATACATGTGTCAATAGGAGATTACGCCTGTAAGTACAGACTCGGCAAACTCACTTCTAGTGTTTATTACGGAAATTTTTGGGAGAAAAGTAAAAGAAGTACTGCAGGTATTTTCCCCAGGCACGGTGCCTTGGAATGATGAAACTGTCTCTGGATCTGTTTTGTAAAAACTCTTAAACAAGGAGTTTAAACAATTTTTTTAAACAATAGACAATTTTCTAGGCTTTGGGGAGAGAGACTGTAGCTAAGATGTTAAAATTCACAGAGAAGCAGACCTGCAACAAATGGTCTGCTTGTAATTCTTAATTGAACAAAAGTCCCTAAATCTAATATCTCTGAATTTTGCAGTGTGAGAAGCAGATCTGAATTCTTCTGACCTATGTCTCAGGGCTATGAGAAATCATCAGCAGTTAAACAGTGGGCTTAAAAATAAAACTTATAGCTGCCTTGCCCAGATGTTTTGATTTATCTCAAGCCTATCTAAAACAGGTTCAAGATAAACTGAATTAAGCTACTATTTAAACTGTAGCAAGATGTCCACAGACCTTTTGCAGTGATTTAATGGAAAAAATTGGGGGGGGAAAGGTATGGTAAACTTCCTGGTCTTTTCCCAGGAATGGGTTTCTGGTTGAGGCACTGGAATGGATTTTAGGAAATCTTGATTCTATTTTTGGCTCTGCCAAGTTATTTATCCTCTCTGTGCTTCTATTCTTTACTGTTCAAATAGCGATAATTAATACATCTCTGCCAGGCATGTAGCAAGGGTGAAACTGTATTTGCTCAAAGACTAAATGACGTGTATTAGAGGAAAAACATAAACATGTACAGGTGAAGTTTTTCAACATAGTAGCCGTTACCATTCAAAAATTCCAAATCCTGGAAATTTTACACATTCTGTTAGAAACTGAAGTTTTTAACTGAAGAAAGTAAGTTAGAAACTGAACTTTCTAACTGCATTGATATGTTTAGTTCTGCTACAAGAAAGTGCAGGGTGTTCTGTTGTAGTGCAAACGTTGTCCCACAGCTCTCCAGGAAGGACCGTGGCAGTTTGGTGTTCAGATGCCATAGATCAGGGATATTCGCACTTTCACATACAAAAAGTCCAGGTCTCCGTATTTGAAGTTTTCTCATGGTCATGAAGATTCTCCAATGGATTCCAATGGATTTTCACTGTATTTCAGGGGCTCAAGTATTAGTCTTAACCTAAGACTGCCTATAAAAATAACTACCTCAGCATTCCAGAAAATGAAATTATTTTTAAGTTGATTTAAACACAAAAAAGGTAAAAAACTCCTGATGCTGAAGTACATCTTCATCTTCATTCCCCAAGCTTAATTTTAAAAATCCCAAAGCCAACATAGCTGTTTCCATTATTTTTGTTCTTTTCATTATTGAATTTCAACATATGTAATGTGAACATCACAGTGCTGTGATCTAGAAAGTGTAACTTGCTCTTCATTCAGCTGAGATGACGTAATGGGCTGCTGAGCCTTGCAGCTGCATTACATAAATATTATTAATGACGAAATGTGGGCTGGCTGCTAAAGTATTATGTTAGAGTAACCCGAAGGCAGTATCAGTGACAAAGTTTTTTAGACATTATCTAAAATATGGCAGATGAGTCTCCCACCAGGAAAAATGTTTCTTAGGAGACAGGATCATGTATTGGTAATTCTTATTTTATTTGATCTGCTGGTAAAAAGTATGGAGAGAGATGTCTTGGTATGGGGAATCCAGCCATGCCTATTTGTGGATGGGGGTGTGGTTTACTGCAAGATATCTCAATACAGCAATAAATAAAATACTTTTTTTTCAGAGTTTGCATAATATTAGGGACAGCCATGCAAACACAGGCTCTGCTGTCATCAAAACTCTTAATCAAGGGCCTAATAAAAACTCTCCACAAAGTCAATGGAGTTTAGGAAGCAATTCGTCTCAGCCTGAGCTAGACATTTACAATAAGTCAGATGAACCGGTCCCTTTGCTTCTGGAAGCAGACAGACAACAGGTAAGCTATGCATTGTGTCTGAACTGGTTTGGTGGGAATTTTTAGCTTTCAGGTCTTCTACGTGAACTCTTGCTCCTACAGAAATTGCTTTATGGTCTTTGTTGACTATATGGAGGAAATGGGATCTTAGATCTAAAGGGCTCATTTGAAAGGCATGTATATGCACAAACGCACATGCTCAAATATTCACACATCACACACACAGGCAATAAAATCCATAGTTTGAAAACACACTTGCAGAGCCTTCTTTACCACTGTATCACTAAAAAGATGCTGTCAGCTCAAGTACTGTAAACCTCAGTATTTTACCTTTCTAGATTTTCAAAATGGAAATAATGCCAAAAAGGCATACATTTTCTGTTAGTTTTTGTTATTTTGTTTAGTTGGGAGAATGATGAACAGCAGAATGTTCTGTCTTTTTGTTCACGATCTTTTTCACGGTCACTGTAGATTTGATTTCAGGCTGCACTGGGTGGTGCTCATTCAGACCGACTGCTTTCAATGGGATTTTTTTTTTTAATGTCAAATCACATCTATTGATTTAAGAATTTACCACAGTGGGTTGCTGTTGTTTTTATTAATATAAATTAAATTGATAATGTCCCCTTAGTGCTGAGTAGCGAAAAAACGTCTTTGTTTTGAAACTGAGCTTCATCAAAACACAAATCCCACTATGAATAGAGGACCGAATGATTTCAACAGCCATATGTTTATAAATGAGTAATAACCTTTACATCAGCAGAGTCCTTCACCAGGAACATCACAGATGGCGATATTTACAGTAGTTCTCTCTGAAGGGCTGACACCTAGGGTGGGTGAGCCTCCGTTAGCACAAGCAATCTTAAAATGGCAATTTTTGACCTTCCAGGCTGGACAATGGAGGAGTTTCATTTTCCAGAGATTTTTTGCCTCCCTTCTGTCATCAGTTTTGCCACGCTGCTTAGTGACCTTCCGGCACTTGACCAGTTGGCGATTTTCAGAATGCAGGAAAATGTTCATCAAGAACAATGCAAATCCAAGTGCCAGCTTTCCTCAATACCCTGCTTTTGTATCTGTACAATTCAAAACCTGTAGGAGTTGGAGAGATATAATACTGCAGCAAGTAGGCCTCTAAACCAGCTATTGAAAATTCATATGTTTTGATGAGATAGCACATAAAACAGTGACTGGCACCAGGCCACAGTCTGATTGCAAATGTTCATATTTGTTGGCAAAAACGAGTCTTCTGTGACCTCCCAAGGTCACCTCTCCAGATTTCTCTCTCTGATTCATCAGTAGCAGTTTTGTCACTGTGTGCAAGCACACAACTATGAGCTCTTCTCTTTCTCCTCTGCTGGCCGAGTGCCACTTCTGAGCAATAAAGTTTCCGGAATTGCTTCTGAATATTGCCTGTGACACTTGCCCCACTCCGGCTCCCGCTGCTTGCAGAGAGATGGCAAGAGAGTGAGCAAAAGCTCACCCACATGCAACATCAGAAAGTCATCCGGCTGCCGGAATGCCAGGCAGTCTACAAAAATGCTGTGAATTTGGGGCATTCTAAGGCTGAGAAATTCTGTCTTAGGAGGAGTAGCATCTTCTGAACTGGGAAAGGGATTTGGATGCCTAGGGCACACCAAGGTGCCTGGGTTTCTGGAAGATGCATGACATTTCTGGTCTTGTTTGACGAGTCAGGTTCTGCCAAGGTCCATTTTCAGCACCCACCAGGGCTGCCTGTGTTCTCAGCAGGCAGGGGCCAGGAGGATTTCTGAAGAAGACACCTCAACTCCCCAGCCTGCACTTTCATTGGCTTCCTGGGCAGGTGCATCTTTCCATTCAGTCCTTGGACTGTCCCTTTGCTGGTTAGCTTGTGATGAGGTGGCTGTTTCAGGAGCATTGAATGCAAATGACAGGGTGGTTCCCAAATCGTGGATCTTCACACCCATCACCCCGTGGATGAAGACCCTGCCTGGACACTAACCACTTTCTGTATTGGTTTCCCTTGCTGCCCTGTTGGATTGTCCAACCTGAACTATTCAGTTCACTATTGGAGCTGACCTCCCATGAATCAAAATCCTGGCACTGCCCTTTTCCTCAAACACTGGAGCATTTTAGACTAGGCTCTTCTCTGTTTTCACTCTGGTTTTAAGTTCATTGGATCCTCTTTACACCTCCCCTTCTCAGTGAGGCACCCTTCATTTCCCCTTCACCGTGGTGAGGGGCTCAGGAAACTGATCTTATCACCCAAGCTGTACATTTTCATAGTCATTTTGTCCACAGTTAATCCAGCTCTGAGTTCCTTACTCCCCTCTATGCCTCAAGGTAAAACACTGGCCCTTCCAGTGAAATCAGCTAAGTAGAAACATCATAACTGCCACAGGTCCCCTGATGGTACCTTTGACTCCTCCTGCAGGGTTTCGGATTTAATGACTTGGAATGGGTAGCAGATACTAATGGTTTGCACATCTGTTACACTGCAGCTGGAGAGTGTGTTCCTGTGTTAAAGGCTTGTTTTCATGTACTGAAAGTAGATGGACAAAAATAAAGGCTCATTAAATATTGAAAAGAAAGGTATCTTTTTTAGTCGGAATATTTATGCCTCTTCTAAAAATCAAAGTTTATAAAACAATCTCATCTCTTCCTTCTCGTATGAAATGATTCTCTTTAGCAAAGGAATACGTCTGTGTTTCTTGGGGTCATGTCTAGTTTGACTTCAGCCACTCATCAGACTATTCCTCATTGTTGCTTTTTCTTCTCTCCTTTCTCCCTGCCCATTTTGCTGAAAAAAACCCTACCTTGACTCCTTGTGTGTTGGAGGAAGTAAAGAGACATCCACAGAAGACAAAGACAACAACATGGGAAACTTCCTTTTCAGTTTTCTCAGTCACCTCAATACAGAGATCGTACATGACCTTCCTCCATCTTGTGGTGCTGTAAGATAATCTGGGCGACTCAGTCCCTTCACTGGCAGGGAATTCAAACATGCACTGCCCTTTCCAGCTATTCCCATGGCTCCAGTAAAAAATGTTACCTATCCCTTAAAACCTTACAGGTCTAGAATGTACCAAACATCAAAACATTTCAAAAAACATCTAAATTACCACCCAACAGAAGAGTGCCTTACTTTCTGTCCTCCTCTGATGAAAAGTGAAGTCAAGGTTTTGCTTTGTATTTTGAGACCTTGCAGTGTTATCTTCTTTGAACCTTTGGCACTCTTTGTTTTTCGCCGTCGAAGTGACACTGCAAGGACGGCTGTCCTCGCTGAAGTTCTCATTTTCCTAATATTACATCGTTCTGTGTATAAAGAGCACCTAAATGTATTCAAGCAAGCGGCCTTTCTTATACAGGGTACGAACAAGAAAGAATGAAAATGAAGTCAGATCCTTGAGAATCTGCACTGGAGCAAACAAACGCAACAAAAATATTACCGTTACAATCAACGAATGCTGACTGAACTCAGTGGGAGCTATCCACATCTATCTGAGCACAGGCTTTGACTCGCCTTAGCAGTAAAGTTTAGATGTGAACCTGACCTTGAAAGTTCAAGGGTGTTCTGATTTAAAGTTCTAGTTTGATCTCATCTGCACTTGCAACAGCGGGACAACAACTTCTGTTTTCCCCTCTTTGTTAAAGAGGTCATAACTTGCCTTGGTTTTCAAAAGTTTGTTCTTTTCTTGGAAGAAAATGCAAGATGAAAAAGAGGGTGGTGGGTTTTTTTACAAGTAGATAAAAATAGGAGAAAAGAGAACTGCAAATGATAGAAAATAATTGTTTTATCTGAGAAAAAATAATGCTTTATTACAATAACTGGTTTTACTGCACAGACCTTGTTTTTTTCCTTCTCTTTGTCCAGCAGACAGAAGATGGAATGGGGCTGACTGTGAACATGAATATAAAGGTATGCACAGATGTAGGACTTTATGAACTGCATGGGGTAGAGTCTTGATTAGTGTTGCTGAGTAACAGATTAATTCCTTTAGCACTTTCCCGTAAACATGCCTGACTGTTTATACAGTCAGGGGCTTTAAACTGAATGCATAACTTGAATTCTGCCTCTCTTGTCCAAGTGAGCTGACATCATCTGTTTCTTCAGCCCATTTCTGATTTTTCTACTTTGCCTGCCCTCTCCCTCAGCGGCAATTTGCTCTCCATTGTGCTTTGCAGGACTGGTTTGCAAAGGCTGTGCGATCACGGCAGAGCTTTGCCTGCATTTGCATCCTCCCAGCAATCCGGGGGCAGAAAGGGGATGGGTGCCGTGCAGTCAGATGCTGAGCAGCCGCTCAGGGTTTCAGTACTGAAAGGGTTAGGGCTGCCTCCACTTCTGTCAACAGGAATCCTCCCATTGATTTTTCACTACGAGCAAGTTCAGGCCCTTCTTCAGTAAGTTACTGACACAAGTATCACTGTTGATAACAGTGGCCCTGAAGCAGATGGAGCGCTTCAATTATCGTGGGCCCGTGATGAATGAGTGCTATTGACAGCTGCTGCAAAATCCATAGCAGACTGAGTACTGCACAGACAATTATGATATCGCTGGTAAACATATGGCAGGACTGGATCTCTTAAAAAACTACAAACTCAGGCGCTGCTGGCCTTGGGTTTGGTCCAGAGCCAAGTTCTAGGCTGAACTTTGGTCACACACCATTGGAAAATCCCATAGGGGTGGCAAACTGGTTTCTTAGGACTTCTGTTTTTGGACCTCACTCTACCTTTGTTGAATATTGTTTTTGAGTGTCACTGGTGTTTATTTGGTGTGAGAAAAGTGGAAGTTTGTTTTCCTATAATACTGCTAAAAATATATGTGTGAATTCCTTTCAGCCTATTCTAATACATCGTAATATGTATAGTACTACCTACAGAGACTCTGGGTTTGAGCAGGTCGGTCGGAAGGAGAATGTATTCCTCAACTGACCAAGACAAGGGGCCAGTGATATCTGTTTATTTTAGCCAGTTGCCTACAGTTAGTATACCAGCCAGTGAAGCAGGAGAGCAGAGTTAGTTTTACCAGCTGTTCTCTTGCTGATTCCCATCTCCCTTTTCACTACAAAAATCTGGTGGATTTGGGAGTACCCAAAAGGCTTACAGCTGCAGGAAAGGAGCAGCAGATGAACTAGGTGGCTTCTCCATAAGATGATCCCTGCCTTGACCTAGAGCTGAAGGGCAAAAAGGCAGGAGTCCCTCTTGGCCGAGGCAGAGTCACATCTGCATCGCAGCCTTTGAGACAGAGGCACAGCCAGGCAAAGGCAGTGGGGTCCCTGACCACTGGCATTTCTGTGCCACTCTGACCTGTATACAGGTTGTGATCCAAATTCTCCCCTGAATGACACACAAGCACCGAGGACAGATGCAGGCAGGGACCGCGTGTGCTGTCTGTGCAACCACACAGGAGCTTCCCCTCACCACGGCTGGGACCATCCCTATCCCACTGGCTACTGCGAAAGCCTCCCTGGATGCAAACTACCCAGTTGTTCTCTGTGGTCTCCTACAAGCCAGCACCAATTTTTTTCAGCTGTGGCTACTTAGTGTTTCCAAAAAGGCCACTGAGATGGGTACACACCCACTTTCAACCTCCATGGTCACTTTGGGCACAACTGTGGCTGTCTCGCCAGGATCTGGAGGGCTCAGGAGCCCCAAGCCTTCTCCAGGCTCAGTGGCTCACAGAGCTTTGCCTCATGGTCCTTCCCAGACTCTGAGATGATGTCTTACAGACCTGGTGAGCTACTGTTTCACTCAGTCCAGAAAATATATATAAAATGAAAGTTCCGGTTTTCAGTCTTTTTCTTCTGGGTGAGGATAGTTTTTCAGTTGCTTTGTTATATAGTTTCTGTCCTCTTTTGGTAGTGTTAATTATATTATGTGATTAACAAACAGATGCAGCAAGAACTGTGCATAATAAAGGTCCCATCAGCTCAGGGAGTTAAAAAAAAGTTGAATAACTGCTTTTTCCTTTATTTGCTGAATCAACATTTTGAACTGATCCTCTGTCAATGGGCCATATTCAGAACTCTGCATGTACATTAGACAACTGAGAGCAAAATGTGCCCTTCATATACACTTTGCTTCTCTGATCACATCCCATCTCAGTGCCTTCCTAGAAAATGCACTGATTTTTATTCTTGCTGTATTGTCCTTAACACTTATTATCTTATTGTCAGCTGGCAAAGTTGTAAGATCAAAGGCTTAAGCATAGCAGGCAACCAGTACTCTCAAATATTAGAAACATAGCCAGAGCGATCTTAGCCAATTCTGTACTGTTTGGTAGTTTGGGAGGGACTTTTGGATCTTATTGTCTGCATTGTCATTTGATTCTTTTTAATGCCAACTTGTTTCTTAGACATTATAAATTACGATACCAGGTGCAAGCATTTCTCAGCACAGACCACTGTCTGAAAGACATCTTTAATTGTATCAGCTCATGTTTTTATTTTGTTTCTAATAAATAAAAATATGTGAACACACCTACACAAGCAAGGGATGCATGAGCTTGTTTGCTTACTTTGAAACCTACTTACACACAGAGAGTTCAAAAGCTTGAGTCAGACATCATGCTCTGCTTGGGGGAGGCTGAATAAAGAGGTGATGAGGGGTCAAAGAGGGAAAAAAATCCAACCAAAACGGGTACTGTAGATGACCACAGTTGATGTGAGGCTGTGTATTTGCACTGGACTCATCAGAGATATCCCTCTTTGTCTGAACTGAGCATTTGGTGTTGTTTAAATACTGGTACCTTATCTTGGCTACTAATATGTGGGGTCTCTTTCGTCTTTGTTCATGGCACAAGTCTTTCCTTTGGTTGAAAAGAGGAAAGAGATTACTGACAGGTGAGAACTAGGTTTAAATACCAGAGCAAAAGGTTTGCGAATTCAACCAGCATTTGAAAGAAGTGCCTTGCCAGTTCAGACCATTAGCTCTGTCACCATAAAGCCCAAGCCACAAGCCATTTCCCTTTGCCCACAAAAACAAAGGAGCCTTTTTGCCATGCAGCTGTGTGGTCAGGTTTGTTCTCCTCTCTGTGCGTGGCTTGTCCTCTGCAGCCTCAGGCCCTCCTTGACCACCTCTTCCAAACAACAGAGGTGTGGGGCCAGCCTGTTATAAAGTATTTTACAGATTTATTTATTTTTTAGTAAAAGGGGTGTGGGGGAAGGAAAAAGGAAGAGCCTTTGGGGTCCAAATCCTGTCACTGTGGAATTCAAGGAAGAGTACAGATTACGCAGTATGTTTTCAAAAGCACAGGTAAATGCAACAGATAAATCTGCAAATGAGTTATAAATAATAAAAGAAAACATTAAAAAAAAAATCCATTTAAATGGCACTGCCAACACTCACAAGAAACAAATAATTTGCTAAAACCAACTCAGAAAGAAATAGAGGAATTGGGGACAAAAGTGACAATAGATGTGCCCAGAAGACCATGGCACTGCTTCCCTGCCAGGCAATGCCAGCCTGTAGTTGGCATTGTGCATCATTTCCAAGGCGGCACATGGCTCATCTTCCTCCTAGAAAGCGTGTAGGGGTTCAGCATAAATGATTGTGGGGTTTGAGATGCTTACCAAAGTCATATTAGTAAAAACACCAATCTGATGTAAAAATATGTTCTGTTCCATCTGGGGTCAGATTGCATTTGTTATCATTTAAATTTAAAATGAGGCTAGAGAAGATATAAAACCCAGATATTCTAGGAACTGACACAGCCCCAGGTCTGACTTTGAACAATTTATCGCAGAGACTAGAGTTGTCAAGGGATCTGTCATAGCCTGTAGCTGAAAGTCATAGACTGTGAGCAGAAGAAATCCAAATATACAGGAGGAAAAAGAAATAAAAAATCTGTTATATTCCATTTCTCTGTAAACATAAGGTTCTTGTCCTCGTAGAGGCTTTTGCATTTCATCAGAACTAACCAGGAAAAACCCATAAATTGTCCCCAGATAGTGAGTTGGGAGCAGCAATGCATTTTTCCTGATTTCGTGAATTTTTGTGCACGGGTGCTGATAGTTAAGATTAACACTGTATCCACTTGACACTTAAAATGCATTTTCATGATGAGGGCTGTTCTTGCCACTAGTTTTAATAGTCTTATCACTTAAATGGTCACAAAGGGCTTTAAGCGTAATATCCCTATTAAGATGTATGAAAGAAGTTCAAACCTCTGCTGAATTTATTTTTTCTCAACCTGTCTGGCTACAGATTTGACCAGATTCAAGTGCATTGATTCGCAGAGCACAGACAATATCTGGATAACCAGAAATTATAGGCACTTCAGGGCATATTTTTCCCTTCACATTCATTAACTTTAGGAAGAGTTTCTACATGGGTAACTTAAGGGGAATAATAGACTTGTGAACTTAAAAAGAAGTTACCTTGTTGCTGAAACAGTTAATGAGACGCTTTACAACCCAGGAATTGAACAAATGCTTGCCGTTTGGACTGATTGTACTAGGAAGGAGAAATGCCACACCACACCAAGCCACGGCCCATGAAGAGCTGAAGCACACCTTGCTCAGCCCCAGCACATGGGGTGAGGGCTGCGCAGAGGCCAGGACACCCACTCGACCCAGCACCATGGTCCCCACACAGCTGAAGATGCACTTGAGCTTTCAGCAGGAGCTGGGCTCCCCTGAAATACGTGGGATCTGCTGCAGCGTCCTGGTGGATGCGAGTTGCCAAGAAGAACTTGCTTTTTAACGCTAGGAGATATTACGTAGCAGTCTGTATCCACTACACCAATGATTTTCAGTGTCGTAATAATTTTCTTTGGGACATGTCCTGAAAAATCTTTAGAGGCATGCTCAGAGGGGGCTGGATATAGATTCTTAGCAGTCTCTGCCACCGCCCTGTGGGTGCAATCACTAGTGCAAAAGCAATTCATCTCGCAGTTGGTGTGCTTGGCTCGGAGGAAGACAGCTGGGTGCTGCTGGCTGGACTTCTCCCCACCCGCATGTCTGGACATGGGTGGAGATTCATTAACTCTGTGCTTCTGTTGGAATTCCTCTGCTGTGCCAATCTCCTGCTATCTGATCATTTCCAGCAAATTTATGTGGCCAGTCATGTAAAATTACGGAAAACTCTGACAAACTAGGGCAAACCATTTATTAAACTCCCAAATGAAACAATTCACCATTTCTACAGTCATTTAAATACAGATGGCTTTTCACAGATTCTAGTGAAAAAAAAGGTAAGCTTCAAGAAATATGGCAGTGGCATTTATAACTCCACAGATTGGTTTGATGTCTTTTACTAAACGATGTCTTAGAAAGCATTTCTGTGTGGACTTCATTTGTTAACATGGTTTATGGCTCCATAAGCCTTACAAGCCACTTAGTGGATAGCCTCCTCTCTACCCAACAGTGCAAGACTGATACCCATTTACTTTATGTTGATCGGCCCTTATGCTAAAACTTATATTCTCTTCTATTGTTTTTCAGTACTACAGCAATCTCTTTTCACTTTACAACTGTCAAATCCTCTCTTACTGATTTTTTTAGCAATCACAAATGCTGCAGCCCCTACATGGATTCAGTTCCTACTTTTATTTTATTTCCTTAACTTATGCATAACTACCTATTCCCGTAACAGTGGCTGCAGAAATCCTTCCCCAGCTCAGTATTGTGTCTCTGACAATGGCCTGTAGCAGGTATTTAAGGGAAGAGTGTAAAAGCAGAGCAACCATACAGTGATACTTTATTCTGGCACACCCTCCCAGCAGTCTGTGCCTTAGGGGCATCGTGAGCCAGAGATTGTATCTGCATCTTCGTGTTTTGTAACGCTCGATTAATTTTTCAGCCAGGAATTTGTCTAATTGCTTTTTGAGCCCATTTATACTTTTGGCCTCTACAACATCCTGTGGCAATGAGTTCCGCAGTTTAATTATGTGTATTGAGAAAAAATTCCTTTTTTTTTGTTTTAAATCTGCTGCTTGATAATTTTATTTGATACCTTTCCTTGATACCCCCTTTCTTGAGTGGTAATAATTAATTGAGAACGTACCATCTTTTTCTTATATTGGGATACTTTCTCCTCATATGTACTATCGTACATTTATCAACACTAAATTTCATCTGACAGTTTTTTTCAGCTGGTCACTAAGTAACATGAAATCCTTCAGCAGCATGTCACAATCATCTTTTGCTTTTACTTTTGCTTTTGGTGTTTTTTATTTTTCTTTCCATTGCTTTTGTTGATCAGTTTTGTATCACAAAAAATTGTCATCTTGCTGCTCAGCTCCTTTTCCAGTTTATTTATGAGTATTTTGAATAGCATAGGTCCCTGTGAAACTCCATTGATAATCCCCAACATGGTGAAACCTAGCCATCCATTCCTACCCTTGTTTTCCCATCTTTTATCTAGTTACTGGTCCACACAAGAATTTCCTTACCTACAAGTGCCCAGTTTCCCTACACAGTGTCAGTGAAGGACCTTGTACAAAATGTTAGGAATCTAAGTGCAATGTGGGAATAGACATAATGTCATGTCGCAGTGCTCTCTTTTTCTTGCTGGTCCCTTGACAATACACATTGCAGGGAAATCAGTTCACATCTTGGGTCTAAATTGGCCATCCACATGCTAAGTTTGACCTTAAGATGCAAGAGACAGGGGCAAACTCATACATTTTTGACTGGGAGATCTCAGACTTAGGTACTCTCAAGGTACTACCACCAATCTTCACACCCAAACACAAGCAGGGTGCTCAGCAAGTCCTTCAGAGGAACTTGGAAAGACCTGAAAATAACTCTAGCCCCATCTCAGTGTGGTCTGCATTACTGGGCAATGGGCATGTCCACTCCACCGAGCCTGTGTCTCATGCAGTGTGATACCATGGACACTCTTCATTTCAATTTCTTGAAGCAGAGAGGTCCTGAGAAAAAAATGACACTCTCGCAAGGGCATGAAGCCTGTTCTCACACTTCATGTCAGTTAGCTATTATCTACGCAGTGGCTGCCCACTGGTCAATATGAGCCAGGATCTCTTGCAGCAGAGGCTGTTGATTACAGATGCTCCAACACCTTATATTTTGCACCATCATTTATGGATGACAGCACCAGTAGGGAGAAAGAAAGGGGGAAAGATGTGTGCAACCATTGATTCCTTGTCCCACTTTGAAGGTAGTTTTGCTGGATGTTATGCCTTTGGGCTATTCTTTTTCCTTTTTCCTATATTCATATTATGTGCTCGGTTAGAATTTCTGGCCTGGCCAAGCCATTTAATTCTCACTTGTGAAACAAATGCATTTTATAATCAAAGCTATGTGCTCTCCTTCATCTCCCAATAGATTTTGGCCTTCTACAGAAAGTGTTCCCAGGTCCAGGCTGTCTAGTGTCTGGACATACAGAGAAACTTCCCTGGAAAGGCAATGGCCATGAAAGGGGCTTGTTGCCAGATACACTGTGTCTTCATGATAAAGAGAAGATAGTACGGTTGAAAGGGGCCTCCTAAAAAGCATGCTAGACAGCAGTACACTGTTCCTCACAGACTTTGGGATGGTGCAGGAAAATATTCAAGTGGGAGAAAAAGGGAGTGAGATATGGGTCAGCAGAGGAGGAAAGAGTTCTTCAGTACTGCAGAGACAACACAGGCCCAAGCCTTAGCTTTTTTGTGTGCATAGCGCTTACTTGTCTTTATATGTAAGTGGAAATGGCTTCCTGGGTTTCTCTTGCATACTGGGAGTGAGGACTGCCAGTGTCAGGCTGCATAAAAGTGGCCTGTGGGACTGGCTCCTCCTGTACGCACTTCTGCTGGACAGACTCCACAAGCTGTGGCAGATTCAGCCGGCTGCAGTGATGCAGATGGCACTGGGGACTTTGGTGTTTAGCCTTTTCCTGAGTCTCCAGCATCTTGGTTTGAGTGAATCAAAGGCCATACTTCATCTCTAGTCTACAGCAATTCTGGGCTTGGCTAAAATCCTTGGTTGGGCCTCGATTATCTGTGCTGGGCTCTATGAGTACAGGGAATATACAGCACAGCCACAGTCCAGGTGGTTTCCTAGCACGGCTGATGACTGTGTCTCCTGCAGGAAAAAGGGTCAGCTGCACATGGATGTCAGTTCTTGGTCCCTGGAGATTGCTAATGGTGAAATCATACCTAGCGACTGGCTGGGGCTTACAAAGACCAGCAAGTGATACTTCTAAATGATACTGTATTGGTCCTCTCTGGCTGATACTACAGGAAGGCATTCATTAAATGTCCCTTTGTCTCTTGCACCTGTGTTGACCTGGTGACCTGTTGAGGTGACATGTGGATGCTGGCAATAGTTACCGACTCTTCACACAGGACTGTGAAGTACAAGCATCCTTATGGGAAGGCTTTGCCTGCTGCTCTTGGACCGTGCTCTTCAGGACCAAGTAGTCCAAAAAGTAGGTGCTCATTTCTTTTCGCCAAAACCAGCAAAAACTGAGGAAGAAGGAGGTTGGATTGGCCCCAGACAATATCTGCACCAAGGGAGGTAAAGAACAACCTTCCACTCGCCCTTAATCACAGGAGAGACCTGTGATTTCCACCACAGGACAGATTTGCTTCATCTTACAGGGATGCTTGTTCCATACATCCTTGGTGGTCTGACACTTGCAAAAGTGACCAGTTACAGCAGCAGAATCAACAGCAGGAGCACAAGGATTGCTCAGACAGCAAAAAGGAGAAGAGTGGTTGGGCCATATCCCTGCTTTTCAGCATATTATCATGATAGTGGTATGAACTAGAAAAAACTGTGAACATAAATCCATGAATCTGTGTAGCATTGTGCCATGGTACTTGCTATTTGATGGATGTGACATGTTCACCCAAAAGACTCTGATCTTGGACAGAACAGGAGAGAACCAATGAACACTACTTGACCCAGAAAATACAGAGGCCCTTTTGGGCATGGCTGCAAAAGGCAGTGCAGATCTAGTCTGTATCTCCCATGTCAACATGCTCCAACTATGTACATGATAGAAAAAAGCTGCATGTCCTGTCTCGACACAGTTCCCTCATCCCCAAACATGAAAAACAAAATCCCTCTAAATTCCTTGACGACTTCTGTGTGCTACAATTTATTCATGTTTGTCTGGCTTGCCTTCATTTCCAGGACCCATAGGCAGAGGCACAGCATCTCACAGCAGTACACGTCTTCTGGCAGACTCAGTATCTACTGATCCTTCAAGCCTGACCTGTTTCTGCACACACTTCTTGGCAACAGCTGTCTTGATTTTTGATCCCTGAGGCCTTCTTAGAGAAGCTGACTAAGCGGAAAGACCAGGGACAGTATTTTAGAAGTAGCCAGAGAATCAGGAACATTCTTTTTCCCCCCAAAGTTTCCTCTCATATCTCTAGGTTATGAAGTTTGCTGGGACCCAGTAGTCTACCCGGCTGAGAAAAACATTAATCTTTCATGCTGCCCATTCTCCCAGGCTAGGAACATGATCCTCCTTTGACACTATTGACCCATCATCAAAATAGTTCTGCTGCTTTTCTCCACCTCATTCTCACTTTTTTCACCAAAATAGAAGCAGCCCTTTCTTCTTCAGGCATGACCATTTTTGTCTTCCCTTTGACCACATAGTAAGACACTGCTTCGTTATTGCAAATTGACTGATTATCCTTCTTTCAGAAAAATCTGAAACCCAGTGCCAATTACCCCTATGTCTCTCAAGTTTCAATAAGCTAAATATGTCTTTAAAATTAACTTCAATTATTGTAATTGAATTGGAATAAATGCCACAAGAAAAATAAAGTAACAAAAAAAAAAAAGAACCTTATTAGCATGGTGAGTGAGTTCTTATCTCCAAAGCACATCCATCACTATTTCATACCCAGTCCCTGGTTTAAATTCCAGGTGCAAAGCATGGGTAATCAAAAAGTTTTTCTTAACTCACCAGCACATCACATTCCAGACCTTAACTGTATGGTGACTGTGGTGTCACAACAGCTCTTCAACTTCCAGGCAGCACAGTGAAAAATGTTGGGCTATAAATAAGCCAGAAGCTGTAACCTTCTCTTCATTGGATCATGCCTGTCCACCAGTGTCATTATTCTTGGCTTTCTTACCATTTTCCTGCTTCATGTTTGTCACCAGTACAGTGAATCCATTCTGCTGAATTTTCAGAGGCCAGTATCTTGGTATTGCACCTAGAAGAGGCATGCTTGGGTACTCATTACGTGGGAATTTCTCATGATTCAGCATTTAACATTGTACCTTTGACACTGCGATGCTATTTCACCTTTGTTTTTCTCCTGTGCCAAAGGGCTTCATCAAAGATATGTAGTCAGTTTCAACAGCTATTCGATAACAAAGATCCTGTGTTCTGTTCAGGTGGATCAGAGAAGGGACTTAGGAGGCTCGTACTTCAAGGTCTAACATCAGCAGTCTGATAAGGGTATTGGCTACATCATCTGTGAGGAAGAAGGAGCATTTAAAGCAGTGAGTTTAGGTCACAACGAGAACCAGACATTCTGCAGTGGTGAGAATGATTAGAGTTTCTTCCTGTGAGGAGGTGTAGTTTCAGGAATGAGATGTCTGCTCTGTGGTCAGAGAGAGAGGACTCTGTATAAACATTTCTGATGAAAGGTAGCACAAATGGCTCTTATTTTCCTCCACGGGCCCCTTTATAAGACATCACTTGTAGATCAAGATAAATAATATATGAGTGCATGAGTGCAGCCATAGATCACACCTTCTCAGAGATCAGATGCTTCTCTTCTTTTAGAGGTTCCAGAGCAGAAACAAAAGCCAACATTGATGATCTTATTGGTCATCATGTAATGTGCAATTGTGCCTTGAAAATTAAATACATAATGCCTTGGGGGTGAGGGCAATGAGTTAACCTTGCATTAGATATTTGGATACAGTGAGCAGAAACTAGCCTATTTGTTGTCTTTAATCATAAAACACCTTGTTTTCAAACTTTGTTAACACTTACAGCAGTAAATAAACCTCTGTAGATCTCTCTCTCTCCCTCTTAGGCCAGCCAATACTATTAACCACATCTTCTACTTTTATGTTAGTGATCATGCTGTGTAGTTGAAAGATCTCTGTGGCTTCCTGATGTAACACTGAAGATGAGCCTGTCAGTGTTAGGGAAACTTACGGTATTTGCCATCATTTGATGAGAAGAAATAGAGGTCTCATCTCTTTTTTTAGCAGTGAAGGTGTTTGCCCCCATCAACAGGCCTGTTCACCTCCTCATCAGGGTGTCACAGACAGCTCGGTCAGAAATAAGGGGTGGTTGTGGTGATCTCTGCTGGCCTTGGAGTTTGTGAAATCTCCTTTTTTCCATTCATAATCCATGCAGAGGACAAGCAGCTCTGATTGTTCCCCGTGTTATTTCTGACAAATTGAACTGCTTTCAAATAACAACAAACACTGGACCTCAGGCTTCAGGGACCAAGGAAGGAATTTCCCCATGGTGAAGAACTGCATGTATACACACAAACAAACACATAAATACATACTGGAACATGAAGAATATGTCCAACAGATAAAGAAAGGCCTCCAGATAGGACAGCATAGTATTCCCAGGTGACATGTTGAATCGTCCTTGCCCAAGCCTTGACTGGCATGCCTCGTTCCTGGACTCAGGTCATGCTGATTTCCAGATTTTGGAGTTGGGCAGGTATTTTCCATGAGGTCAGATTGCAAAAGGCAGGATCCTTCCCCTTCCATTGTTCCCCAGAAAGTGAAAATCTTACAGGGATCATTTGGGCTTATCCCAATTAATCAGTTCCCTGCTAATGCAGGAATCTCAGGCTATATTTTCTGTTCTTTGAGTGTTATACAGGAGGTCAAATGAAACAATTTGGTGGTTTCTTTTGTCCTTGAACCCTACGAAACTGTGAAATAAGAATTTAGAAGTTTTGGCTTGTACTCAGCAGCAGACAGGGTTGCTGCTGTCGTAACTTAAAGGGAGTTATGATGGAAATAGATGTAATATGCCCTGGGGAACTCTGAGATTTTATACCCAAAACAGATGATAGAGTAAGGGCCATGAGCAGAGACAGGCCGCAGTGCAGAAATTCTGGGGTGTCTGGAGGTAGGGTGTTTGTTCTTGCCCATCTCCAGACCCCCTGCAGCCTGTAAATTGGAGCAGCTCCGCTGCAGTCAGCGAAACCATGCCAATTCCCAGCTAGTAGATAATTTGGCCCTTAATCTTCACATGTGTAAATGACAGTCATAAACAAGGGAAATAACAAGATACTCCAAAAGGTCACATTGAGGGTGATGAAAGCACTCACTTGCACAGGTCTCCAGGCAATATTGATAGGAAAGGAGTGTCAGGGAGAATGCACGGAGTAACAAGTGGCAATAAGGAAATATTTTTCCTGGAAAATCAAATAAAATTAAACGAAACACAACCATCTCCTTCCCCAAACGAGGGAGCTCAGCTGGCAGCTCTAAGAGTTGGTTCTTTATGACGGTGTTTAGCAGCACTTCTCTTATGAGAAATAGCTAGTGAAATATTCACCTTCTCTGTGGGACTTAACGCTTAAGCTGCTGGCATCGGGGCTAGGTTTCCTCATTAAGCATGGTACTTGGTTCAAAGTGTTTTCCACCACTCTCTGGTGAGGATAAATCTAAGCTAATGGTGGATTTGAGAAGGCATCAGTTTTATGATCCAAATACATTGCGTTGTCTATGAATATAATCTATTTTTGTCAGTTACATTGGAAAGAAATAAATTACTCATCAGTCAATCCATTATTATTATAATAAGAGCACGGCACTACTTAATTGCATCAGTTAAGTGGATATGACTTTGCCAATGCTCATAAATGCCATTACATCAATCCACAGAAATGGACCTGTTGATTTATTAGATGATGATGGACAAAGAAGATGTTGCAATCTCTTTTATAATTTAACCTGTGCTTAAAACATGTAGGTGTTTAAGGCCAATACATGTGTAGTTATTACCACAGAGAGGGAAAGTGAAAAGGGAATTGTAAACCATAACAACCTCTCTCAAGTACATGTCTATTTTGGTATGTGTAATAATCCTGAACATGCATTTATGCAACACACTGTACGGTACTTAAGCTGCTGTGGGCTATCATGTACTGTAAATCCACATTTAATCAAAGGACCTGTGGCAGTTGATTGAGTACTGTAAATTTTCTTTACTGTGAAGAAATGTAACTGCAGAATGGCAGTTCCACAGACAAACCGCAGCCGTGCTGACTGTCTAGCAATAATAAACTTCTCAGAGGAGCTTCAGGTCCATCGTTGGTGATTCATTTACTGAGTGCCTGTTTTCATTTATTTATATATTTTTAAAAACAAATCATTACCCAGCAGTGAGCCAAATGAATGCAGTCCTGGTAGTGATATCATTACAAGGAATGGGGACAAGTAGACTGTTTTTGTGATCTGGTTAATACACCTGCAATAGCTCTTCAGTTATTTTTGCACAATTCCATTGTCTACAAGCAAGGCCTTGCGTACACTGGATAAAGGTCAGAAATGTCACAAAAATGGAAGACACCTCATCTCTTGTGAAAGCTGCTTCTATCTGCCTTTCACTTTTAACTGCCTTGCTGAAACAATTTGGGTTTTATACCTTCTTCTGTATTCTGCCTACATTTTGGGATGAAGATGCTCTTTGAGAATAGCCTGATTGGGGAGCTTTAAAAGATAGGGTTCCAGAAGTCTTCTGCACCAAGAAGAAAGGCTAGGTTTTCTCAAGTGTTTGAGTCCCGTTTAGGCACCAGACTAGAGCAGTCATATTCAATGAATTGCTCCCACACAGAGCGCTGGAAGGTCTTGGTTGAGAACGTCTCTGAAAAGCTGAAAAGCGTAGCTATAAACACAGATCTTAGTTGTTTGAAGTTCCCACTCGGAACATGTGTGGGGAAATCTGCATAAATTCTAAAGTTCATATGCAACTTTAAGTAGCTGACAGAAATGAGAAATAGGCTGAAATTTAATTTGTTTCAATTAATTAAATATTGAGGTTTGATATTTTTACTATTTGCACTTTTGACTCCCCAGCGGGTATAATATTATATTAGGCTTCTCAATAAGTCTTCTAATTATAATGCATCATATGAAGTCTAGAAGGTCAGCATCTTATTAGAAATAAAAATTGAATCTTTGGAATAATACTGAAAGCTGTAGCACCTGTGAAGCTGTCGTGCCTGTGTTATCAAAAGCCAAGCTCTCATGCCCATTATTCAAGCTGAATAAATAGATTTCTTCATGAGAAGCTTCCTTGAAGTCAGTGGACTGTGCAGTAAGTCTCCCTTTGGCATGATTGAAGGCACCAGTCTCTGACCTCAAATAAGGAAAGAGATTTTGATTTTTCTGAACCTTTGGACCATATTGCACAAGCTGGTGGAGTTCCTGGTATGCTGACAAAGGAGAAATCTGCACAACAGTGAAGACTTCTGAGTTATCTCAGGAAGGAGCAGAATGGTCAGTCCCTTTCAAGAACTACTCTCTGGGCTGCACAGCCGATTCAATCTCCTCCTGCTGGCGGCAAAACAAGGAAAGCCACAAGCACACCTTCATGGGCTGCCTCCTCTGGTCACCATACTTACCAATAAGGGGAAGAGCGAGCACCTGGATGTCTGTCCCCCAAAGGAAAGTTGCTGCAGCCCTACGAATACTAATGCTGCTCTTTCAGGCAACAAGGAGTTTTTTCCCCCTCCAGGGCTCTGAGTCTTATGGTGGAACCATGAAACCTTGAATAAACTTTCCAAGGAGCCTGCTCAGACCTGGGGCTGTCCCTCATCACACTCTCTGGACTGAGATTTTATCAGGTTGCTGCAACAAACATATTTCTGGTTGACATTTTCAGGAGAGCCTCAAGAGGTCTGATGAAGCATGTCAGAAAACACAAACCCAAGAGCCAATCCTATATGTGTCAGAAGGACATCTAGATCTAGCGTAAATTAAAAAGCATCTCCAGTACACTGACTTCAATAGCATAACTAACAGCAGAATTTGGCCCATTATTTCCTGGGAAAATTAATGAGCTGTAAGAAAAATATCTGACCATCATTTGACTTATCAAAGCCATTGTGACTCCTTCCCTAAATATCATTAAGATGAATCACCTATTATTTGAGAATTGAGAGTCACGGTAGTGACTGAAGCCAAGTTAGGAAAATAGCACTGCCATTACTAGCTTTGCAGGATTGAACTTGACTTGGAATCTGGGGTTTTGCCCTGACAATACCACAACGTTTGAAATCTTATTTACTTTGTGGGGTTTCTTTTGTACTAGCCTACTCACTCTAACATCACATGAAACCTTTAATAGGTGTCCTACATACACGGAATTTATCGTCAGCTGCTCAAATCTTCATCTCATGCGCAATGGTGCAAAACAGAATGAGGGTGCTGCAACCAGTGCAGAAAATGTCTATTTCCCTTCTGCAAAATGCAGTCACTGAATTTTACAGTAATGAAATTGGGTCTGCAGGTGGATTATTGGCATTACTTTGCGGATGCATTTTGTTTGATCTTTATTGCTTTCACACATTTTTTGAAGTGTCTTTTCTACCCTCTTCATTCTCTCACTGCTTCAGCTGCACAAATGAAAAAATATGGGAACCCTCTGGTGGCCAAAATAATATCTGTAAATCCCACTCAGCCTTAACCACCTCTGCATGATCTAGCGATAAGGTCAAATTCTGTTGGAGTTGCATTATTATGTTTGATCACCTTCTTCCGTCTCTTCTGTTCATGTACATTTGCACATACCCTGTATGTCATTACCTCGGTTACACAAAATGCCTTGAATTTATCTAGACAACTTAAACAACGTGGTTTTTATTGTGGTTGAAGGTCTGTTGGTCTTTAATTGCTGATCACATGCTCAGTGATTGGGGCATTTCAGCACAATTAAATGGTGCAGAAATGGATTAAACAGTAATCAGGACTGCCTATCATGGAGTCCTCTATGCAGGTCAGTCCAGATGTAAGAATGTTTTAAGATAATACTTGCTGCCCTTATCCTCAAAACCTGATGAAATTTAGGGGCCCTCCCCTCCTAATATTACTTTTGAGTTTAAAACATAAAAAATGTGAGCCCTCCAGTGGCTAGAAAAACACCTGGTAAATTTGGGGGTACTGATCAAGGGTTAGGGCTTGGGGCAACCAAGCACCGATGAATTGGCATAACCTGTCTGCCTGCTGTGGAGTGGCTTCTTTTCTACACTGCTGTCACGAGCAAGGGCGTTGGGCCTCCAGCATTGTAAACTTAGATGTCCCCAACTTCTACTGCAGTCGTGTTTGGACATTTTTGACTTGTTAACTTCATTATGTCTCCTAATGAAAGTGTAGACTCCTCTTGATTTGCTTTCAAAGTGCAAGGTAAGCCTGCAAGACAGTCTCATTTTTCATAGCAACCTTCCCTGGACACTGCAGAAGTATTTAAATTCTGCCAGAGATCTATGGACCACAGTCTGCTAGTGCCCTCCAGTTTGTCAAATGGATGAAGGTCTGGTATGAATCACCACTTTTCCATTTTGTGCCACTGTACAATCAATACACACTCATATAAATGAGGATGCAATGGCCAAGGCTCCACAGGGAGTTGGGCCCCACAGATTGCTGCATCAGAAAGTGATTGCATCAGATTCCTGCTCTTCTTTGCTGATGCTAATGCCAATTTTATTGCTACGTTGACAAATTTGGCCCACTGAAAGACTTGTGACAATTGTGACCATCAGCATTTCCTGATCAATGTGTTGCTTACATTTTTATTCCTTTCTTATAGGGAAATGAAATAAGTTGATTTTCATATATCAATTTAATTCTTTTTCTTGAAAAAGAGTTCATTCAAACAACTGTATGCTAATTTATGGTCATAAAATGCATCAAGGAATATGCATATAAGCTGTTCACTTAAATCCTAAGCTCTTCAGAGCAAGGATCCTACATCTTTGCCTTGTAATCCTCTGCAACACCTGCTGTGACAAAGATCATTTGTAATGCCAGATTCCACATGCATTACAGTTTCTTACTTGACATACTTGGTATCAATAAAGCAGTAAAGGGCATTCTTCATCTTCTCTACTTTACCATCTGAAATTTAAAGAGTCTAAATCTAAGCAAGTCACTTTTCAAACTCCTTATAGTCAATGGAGAAAAGTAAGCACCAACAAAGAATAATCACACGTCAAGCTGGTCATCTAAGATAGGTCAGGCATCCCCAAGGAGTGAGCCTGCTAATCATCCACATGTTTAAATTGTTGGCCTGTTACCTGAAGGGGTTTGTGTGTGCCAAACAGCACTCCCCTAGACATTGCTTGGCCATGTTTCTGGGGAAAGATGACCCATAAGGTAGTCCTGGGACAGGGCTGTGCCAGATATGGTTCACCACTGCACAGCTCTTCACCATTGCCATACAGCATACCTACAACCTCCATTTCATGCCGTGAAAACATCAGTCTGACACACTGCAGCACAGCCCTTGCATGATTTCAGACACTTGCAACTGAATAATATCGTGTCCCAAGTCCATGGAGGCAGCAAATGAAGCCCAAAGGAGACCCAGAGCCAACTGCATGGGTGAAGCTAGGCCTTTCTGCTTGGTTTCGAGGTCAATCCGCTTTATATTCGATAACCCCTGTCCCTTTTCTATATATATGTATGTATGTAGGTAACCAGAGTTTCATTTGGGGTTTAAAAAGCAGTATTTCTGTCATGCTAACTGTATGATTATTTTTTTATGATTGCATTTTATTTAGGCAAAAACAAAGAGAGATAAGTAAAGCCCAGGAGCAGCAAGTAGGCATAATGGGACTACATCAAGAGAACCAATACTTACTGTCATGTGGATGTAACAGTACTACTGCATCACAGACACAAACCTCTTCAAAGTGAACCTGAAGATATTGGTTTCCAAAGGAGCTACAGAGACCCAGTTCACTCAGCCAGTTCAGCCTTTGGTAGCAGATGAGGGCAAGTGAAAAAAGCAGACAAGTATTGACTGTTTCATTAATGTGCTGCTCCTACAGTACAGGGAGGAACGCTTTGTGAACCTAACAGTACATATCTTACTGCTGCCTATCTGTACATCTGCAGTGTTGCTTTGTTCTGAAAAATCATTGCAAAAAATGTCACTTCCTTGCACTGCTGGGTACATGCAAACATAGCTGTAAAACAGCGTAGTGTAGAATTTGCCTTTCAAGTCCTAGGCACCTAGGGCTGGATGTATTGCTAGTTTCTGATCCTCCCAAGACATCAGTTACCTTAGGGAAGCTGGATTGCACGGGATCCCTGAATTCCTCAAGACCTGGAGTTTAGGAGGTAGTTTGGTTGGCAGAATCCCCTGCAATGGCAAGAGACATTAAGAGAATCTGCCTTCATATACAGTCCTCAGACTGGCTGGACAGCACGGACAGTGAGAAAAAAAATAACCATTTACACACAAAGTGAGCCTAAGCAACCTGCAGTTTTTGCGATAGTGTCCATGCATAACCCTTCAGTGCCATTTTCGCAGATACTTCTAAGAAAGGATTAGCATTTAAAGTCCACATTGAGGCAAGCCGAGGGGAAATAGCTTCTCATTTCTCAGCAGCCTGTAGCAAACTGATGGTGTTTTGGTTTCATGGCTTGGGGAGGAGTAGATGAAGGCAGAGAACAGCACTCCGGCAATGTGGGTTGTGTTCAGACCACCTACAATAGGTACCTTGCTTACTTGTTGTAACTGTTATGGCAACTTAGTTCAATAAAGCAGTGAGACGCCTACAATCGAGGTCTGCTAGATTTTGGCTCCCTGTGCAGACAGTGGATAGAAGCAGTCACTATGCCTAAGTTAGGCACTTGTAGTAGGAGGGTTCAATGAAGCCCCATGTGCTTCTGCCTCATCTGCAGAATTATATTGCTTTTTACTCAAGCAGGCTATGTAATGTTGCCAGAAACTGATTAATATCTGAATCATGTTGTCCTCTTTCTGTATGGCAGATATAAATAGGTTGCAGTAGAGGTGGGCTGTGTCCACGACCACTTGTCTCCTTATGGAATGGTCTTATCTACGTCCACAAAAGTAGGGAAGCCTTAGTCTACTTAAGGAAAGCTTCTGAGATGTTCCCCTTGTGATGAGGATTTATGCTGCTGATCCTGGCTGTGGAATTGCCCCTCTGGCCCCTGTTCTCAGAGGCTTTACTGCTGGCAGACCGTGACATGGCTCTGCACCCCTTCGACCCACACATGGTTGGACAGCTGAAGAACTAGTGAAACTGCACCAGCTGAAATTTGCTTTCAGTTTATTATCTGTGTAGTGTCACTATAAAGGTCTGAGCTAATCTTAGCTGCATAATGGGCTGGTAGAAAGTATTCCATTTGTTATACAAATAAATATTTGCTTCAAATGTGGTTTCCCAAAGTAGGGTCACCTTGCACGCATCTGCTTCCAAAAATGCATCTGCTTTACAACAAGGTAGTAATTATCCTTTCCTCAAGGGGGTTCAGTTTGAACCTACTATGTGTACTAGACTGCTGGCGAAGTTTTTAATTTTGGTTTATGGTGTTTGTAGTTTTTGGAGGCACAGGATCAAACACTTGAAACACAGTGTTCATCTGATACTACGTACCAACCCCAAATACAGGTAGGGTTTGCTTGGTGGGCTTTTTTCTTCAAGAACAGTTCTTTTCTTCTGTACATTTTTTCTTTTTTCTGAAAACATCAGTCAGTTGAGTGGATAGATGCAGAAAGCAAGTAACTTCATTTTACTGGTAAAATACCTTAGTGGAGTAAAACAATATCATTATCATCCTTCTTTTTTACTGGTTCTTCTTTTAATCTGTATGTCATAATAATGTCATTAGAGGGTGACTTCATCTTTTTAGCAGGCTATTTCTGCAGTACTTAATGTCTGTTTGATCTTTCATTCAGATATCTATTACCATACGTATCTATTATAAGTTGAAAAGGTTTTTAGACTGACATAACATTGGAGGGGAAGAAATGTCAGCTTCATTAAACCTCACAGTTCCAAGACTGAAGGTATATTACTTAATCAGCACATTTTTGAAGAAACATACTGAAAAAATCTTATGAAAATATGTAGTTTTTCTTTATTTATCTTCCATCTTCTCTTTAATCCACCTCATAATGCACTTTGCTCTTCTTTCTCTGCAAAGGCAACAGTAAGTGAAACAGTGTCTTGAATTAAGACATAAGGCAATGCCTGAGCTCAATTTCTACTGGATTGAGCAGCTCAGCGGGCTCAGGGCTGGGAACAAGAGGGAGAAGGAGGCTGGGGAGTGACATGGTCTTTAGCCTCTCCCATGCCATAGCCCCATATTGCAGTGGGTGATTCAAAGGGTGCACCTGTAGCTATCCACTCCAAGACACCACCATTCTGCCATGATAGTCTTACTCGGGGGTTAAGGCAGCAGAACACTGCATGAAGTCCCAAGGCCATCAAAGTCAATAAGGAGACTTCAGTTTTTTTCACTTTTGATCGATAATGTTGGGCTGACATGTAATTCAGATGAATTAGGGCCTGATTCAGCAAGGAGCATAAGCACTTTCACAACTTCCAGTGCACAAACCATCCCACTGAAGCAGATAGGATGCCCACATGGGTGATGTCTGTATTTATGTGGCTTGCTCAACTAGGACTGCGAGAACACGGAGACAATGATGGCTTTTCTCCCAGGGTTTGTGGCTGTCTTCATCTGTTTGACAATTCTTAAGCAGTGGCACCAAGGCTGACAGCCTGGGCATCAAACAGCACAAAACTGAAGTCCTTTTGAAGCAGGGAAGTGCAGAATGCACACGGAAAGGCAAGAGAAGGAGGGGGGCTCAGGGGGCTGAATGCTCAAAGGCATTAGCATGCGCTGGCTACTAGCTCTTAAACAAACTAAAAGTTGATGCCTCCACTTCAGATTTTGCTCCTTTGAGGGATCTGGCAGGCGAGTTTAGGGGTGCAGAGGCTATGCTTTAGATATGAATCGCCACACAGACATTACGTAGACTAGAACAAAGGTAGGTTTGCAGATGCCCTGCTGTAACTCCCTGTATAACACTAGCACTGCTTTTTCATTTAGCTTTCAGAGGCATGTGCAGTTGTGTCTTGGTTGTCTTGACTGAAAGAATGATCCTGTGTGTTTTAGCTGGATCTTCTTTGCTACAATCCATAACAGATGCCATTGGTGTTTTTGTTACTATCGCTACTTGATGGCTTTCTCCAACCACGCTTCACATTCCTGAAGCTGAAAATTTTGTTCTCTTGGCCACCGAGAAACACTAGACTCTTATTTTGGAGTCTCCCTGCATTCCAAGATAGCACCGGTAACAGAGGACACGCAAGGGTCAACAGCTCCTCGGCCAGCAGCACAACCTCATTCATTGCAGCAAAGAGGTATTCAGAGTCTGGAAATGCCCTACAGAGTTTTTCCTTCTGTAGCTCAAACTGGCTGTCATTTGCTTGTTTTTCCTGGGTAACTCATGAAGACATAGACAACTGCAGTCAAATATTCTGCATCCAAAGTTGTCCCTTCTTGGCACTGAAAACTCTCACTGAGCTCACTTGGGGTCTTGAATTCACACTGGGTGCTTTGATTTTGTGATTGCTAATGGCCTGTTTGTGCCATTGCTAGACGAAGGAAAAGCAGGCAGCAAGCTTAAAATACAGTATGTAATGACATCTGCGCTAAATTGTTCCAGAAACACCTTACCCTCTGGAGCAACTGGGAAAATGAAGGTGAGAACTATTAGCAATATACACCTTAAGCTGTGCGAAATTCTGCCCTGGATTTTGTTTATATTAACCCATCGAATGAGATTCACAGTTGTAACTGAGGTCTGTACTTGGCCATGAATAATAAAGAGAATACTGAGATTTAGGTGCAAAAGGAGAGATCAAGGTGTTTTGACAAGATATTTTTCCTTCTGTAACATTTATATCTTGTTAAGTCTGAGATGTGAAGTGCAAATAGTTGACATACACTCGATCTGAGGAATTGTCATCAACTTTCAGGCTTTTTTTTCCCAAGTGTCGAACTTTTACAAGCCGCCTGTGAAGTTTCTCTTCAGTCCCAGCATACAAACACTGTCATCTCAGATGGAATGACCGTGACAGCGGTGACATCTCTCCTTACCCATTTCCATCACTAGAAATCAAAGATCTCATATCCAAGTTACCTGTAGCTGTATTCTGTTACTGCTTCCCTGCAGAAAAATGGGATAGATAATTTTTCAGTTCCTTTCCAAACCTATCACTCTATAGTTTTTTGCATCAGTAACTTTATTTTCTCTGTTAATTGTTACTCTAGGAGAAACAATCAGAGGGTTCTTGTACATACCTAACAGTTTGTTAAATAATGGCTAGAAATGCATGATCTAGCATTGACTTTTCATAATTTTTGAGACTTTCCGACAAGTATTATTTTAAACAAAGGAAGACAAGAAAAACCCTGTATTCTTTTAGAACAGCAGCTCTCAGTCTGTGGTAAACACTGACAATCTGGTTTAACACACCAAAAGTCACCAGTTTTTATACCTGTGTCTGTCCTGGTTTCTACAGGAAGGTGTCTGTCCCCACAGCAGTGCCAGCAGGTCCCCACAATACTGATGTAGCATGTAGCAGAAGGAGATTTTCTACTGTTGTAGATACACACCTCTTTGGGCAACATAATCTACACTGATAAAATCTCTCTCCTGTCAGTGTCCACATGGAAGATTTTTTTCAGCCTAATTTTGGCTGCTAATGATGTGAATTTTTCATACTGAAACCAATATAGCTGTTCTCGAAGAACATTGTCAGCCAGGCCCAGCCTCCATAAATCAGTGCGTGCTGAGCCTGTGTTAGCTGAGCATCTGGATGGGGCGGCAGGAGATGCCTTTGGGAGTTGCTCTGCCTCTTTGCAAGGCAGCCAGGAGACTGAAAGTGAAACTCGTCTGTGGGAGCCAGACTCTCACCACGTTTTCGTTCCCAGTGGTGCAGCATGAGGCTGGCAGAGGGTCCAGGCTGGATCCATGGTGGGCAGAGCAGTGATAGACAGAGGCAGTGAGTCCTCAGGAGGGAAAATGTATGAGAACACGAGGTAGAAACCTGAGAAGAACAGCCTTACCCATGTATACATCTGTAAATAACTGGCATTTTAGTTGCGTTTTCCTAAAATACAGTATGCACAAGCCACATCAGCTGTAGTGCTGGCACCAGCCTAGGAACAAGAGGGAGCCCCAATTTCAAAGTGAGTGGCCCAGTGAAGCCCTTTGGTCTAGGGTCAATCTCTAACCTTTGTCTCTCATTAAAATATTGTTCAAGTGCTAAAAACGTTCTTCCCACTGGTTATATCATTATGAATGTTTACCCTGCCAGTACCTGGAAAAAATTGCTCTCTGAGGTAGAGCCAAATACCATTACTAGATCTGCAAAAGATTTGACAGTGAAATTAATTAGTTAATCTTTGTAAAGTGCTTTGAAGATGAAGAGCTCACTATGAGTTTTAGGTAATGTTATTATAGGTTAGTGAGTCATTTTGTAAATTTAAGGCAGAGGGGTCTCTTTTACAATGTCTTATAGTGTGGCCTTCACCATGTCTGTGCAGCTGGCCGGTCTTGTCCTGTCGCCTCCTGCACCCTTCCCTCTGCCTGCATTCATGTGCTGCCTGTAGTCCTCTGGTGCAAGCTCTGTGGGTCAGGGACCGGGCTATTCTAGGGACAGATTTGCTTTGGGCAGTGAGAATCTTCTGCTAAAAATTGCTTTCCATAAGTTTCACTCCTTGCCATTGCTGCCCCCTTTCCTGGGAAGTTTGCCGCCCGAGCCTGTTTTGGCAGGTGGCTACTTCTCCTCTCCCTGAACAGACTCGGACCCCAACATCCCCAATATCCTGCAAAAGTGCGGCCCAGTCCACTCTGGCTCACTGCCCTGGGCCCCACCTGGATGCTCTCTGATCTGCTTGTGGAGCTCATGGTTGGTATTAGGTCAGGGACTTTCCTTCTGCTCTGTGTTTGTGCAGAACGCAGCACACTGGTTCCCCACCAGTCTCTGAGATACTGCTGTAATGCAGGTAATAAATAATAACAACCTTTAAACCTCTAGTGCAAATTACAGCCTCATGCAACACCTACGTAATTTTGTATAATATTAGCACGGTAGCTACCTTGGGAGAACTATATTCAGATAAGAGAATACACAATAATAATCCTTCCATCTGAAATCAAATGGAATTGTCTAAATGCCTACAGCTCCTTTTCTGCCACCGTGTTTTTTAAAGAAAAGAAGGAACACAGAAAGGAAGCGAGGATGTGAGCTAAATAACTAAAGACAAAAGGAATAAAAAAACCCCAAAACTAAAGCATAATAAAGATGTAATTTCTCTTCTATATTCAAGAATTCTTCTTATGTCTGAGTCCCCCTTGCATCTAGCACTCTATGATTACATTGGAGGAGATGAGCCCTCTCCCAGTGTTTATAATCTGAGGTTCCAATCTTGCAAACATTTACATGCATGGTTAACTTTATGCACACAATTAGTGCAATTGAAGTCATGCCACTTGCAAGACAAGATGCAACAAGTGAGTGTATCAAACGCTAGGTGGGAAGAGGGCGGCAGACAGATGAAGGGTAGTAATGATAAGATCATGTGGTTACCTGGGCTAACTCTGCACGCTCAATGACTCCAAATGCCTTTTTTATTTTTGAATCATCACTTAAAAAGATTTCCCTGTCACTCTATAACTGCTTGTTGTGACTCAGAAAATGCTGGGCTTACTCATGTTCGTATAGTATGTAGTTAATGGACTTTTTAATTTTCCCTTCATAGAAATGATATCGCTCCACCACTAACTAACCTTACTTTAAAAATAAGAAAAAAAATGACCCCAAGCCTTTCTCATTTACTGCTTTCCTTCTCTCTGTTTGTGTATTAACCTCCCCCTCTAGATACCTTCTCCAAATGAGCATCTTCTAGTTTCCTGAGGCTTTTCTTATCTTCGTTGCAGCTGTCCAAGAGTCAAGATCTGAGGAACAGGAAGGCAGACGTCTCATTGACCAAATATAGCAGACACCCCTTACATTCAGGGCTCTCGGGCTGTGAACCACCTGAGAGCTGCTCTTGACAACATCCTGGCCTTGATCTGTCCCTCCTGGCTCTTACCAATTAACTCAACATGGAGAAGCAGACCATGAAGTCTGGCAGTGCCAAAATTACTGGGGCATCTGGACCAGCTGGGAAGGGAAAAATAGTATTTTTCAAGACCACCTTGATTTCACGCTTCCTAGCTCTTTGGGGAGATGGGACAGCCCTTTTGATAGCTAAATCTCTTCTTCTTGAAAGATATTCTAAAAAGGCTGTTGCCCCATAGACTGCCATTGGAGGCTTTGCAAAGTGAGATTTAGAAGAGTCACCCTATGCCACTCCACACACCCTGCTGGATACTCGAGGCCCATTTGTGGAGCAGGGAACTGTTCAAAGTTGGATGGACTTGGGAAGACGATTTAGTTTACATGTAACATTGTTATCACATAAATTAGAATAATTATCACATTTGTGTTGTATTTTCATGATATTTGCTTCACTTAAATTGTTGTTATAAAATAATTTTATGAGTTATGTTGCTATACTCTGCGGCGATGTAAGGGAGTTTTCTGAACTCAATGGTGAGGCCATGTGATTTAATTGCCACACTATTTGTTAATTAGTCTGGGTGAAAATGCCAGCACCTGAGTGTGTTTGGAGAGTGGGCGGTGAGAATATAGCTTTGTGTGAAGTAGTTCCAAACGCCAGAGAGCTTGAATTTGTGGTTCTGATTTCTTGATGTTCTGACTTCTTTAGCTCTACCAGCCAAATAGCTAGCATTTAAAGTTTTCATAGGCAGAACTTTTCTTGTGTATCTCATGCATCTGAGTGGAGGAATGTTGATCTGATTCATCACTGGATCACATCTTGCGTAGTGCACATGGGTTTGGATCACTCTCAGACCAGAGAGACAACATTTTATGCCACGTTTTACAAGGGTTTAAATGACTCAAAACAGGGGGGGCACCACTGGCCCCCTCAGTGTCTAGCTGATGTAGATGTAGAGCAATTTCCTTGATATCAAAGGTAGGCTTGAGTCCAGGTAGTCTTGGGGTAATTTTTAGTGATCAGGTGCATACCTTGCAAAATCTTCATGTAGTCTTGGTCCTGTAGGAGAATCTGGTCAAGGCAGATATACCAGCCAGCAAAGATAGTGTTGCTCATGCACAGTTTGTATTAGATATGGGTAATGATGTATAATAACATTGGCTTTTTCAGAGATATGAAGCGCTGTTAATGAAGCTTCTGATGGGGCCAAAGGAGCAACAGGTCATTTCCCAGCTGTAGATCTGGTTGTAAGAAGCAGCAGCCACAGGGTTGTCCGTCTTCTCAATGTTAATGTATCCAGGCCTCGAGCTGCAAGTTATGTTTTACGTTATGCGTTTTATTTCAGGGCTAGCAAGTTTAAAGTTCAAACATCAGATGAGTTTTGTATTTCAGGGAGCAGTAAGGGGATGCTACACTCTCATGTTCTTTCTGATGTTACAAAGCAGACTACAGCAGTCTCTGAGCTGGCAGAGTCACCCACAGCTTTTAAACAGCACGGATGAGAAAGTAGCCATGCTTCTGCTGTGTTTTGGAAATACAGGATAAAACACTCCCTACATAATCCGTGTTTTGATGACTTCAGGGCTTAAGGAAGACAAATGGATCTAGAAAGGATCCCGAAAGGATCCCTTTGCTGCATCATAACAGACGAAGCAACAGCCTGGCAGGAGGATAACTTGAGAGCAAGGAAGTAACTAACCCGGCGATGGACTGACGGCTCCTTTGGTGCAGTCTGAGGCTACAGGAAAGAATGATTGGCTCAGTGCAAGAAGACAAAAAAGTCCTACTTGCCAGCAGTCCCTGTCTACCCAAGACCCAAACTGGTTACACACAGATGTTAATCACACAGGGAATGCATGTGTATACACTCAGGGTTAGCTGGCTCTGGTTTAGTTTTCCTGAGTTACTATTTTCAGCCCAACAAGCCACCATAAAGGTGTGTCAGAAAGGAACGGCTAAAAAAAATCTCTCTAAAATACACTCATTACAGCAATTTTCTTATATCTACAGGAATGGTCTTCCTTTTAGCAAGTGGGTAAACCCTGTGTCCACACCATCATTGCCTTCTGCTATGTTGACCATTGATGACAACAGTAAAGGTGACATAAAAAGGAGTTACTCCCTTGCACTAGCAGGTGGGAAAACTGCTGAGTTCTGCACTACCCTAAAGGTAATTATTTCACCGTCATTTCAGAGCAGAGTCTGCCTATATGAGAGGGAAACTGCAAGTCACCTGTGCTTAATATCTAAGTTCACATTAATTTATACACAGTGTGCTAAACCGTGCCCTCATTTATATGTACACTGCCCCACAGTGATTATGCAAGAGGAACTGAGTGGAGAATTTGATCTAGTGTGATTTCAAAAATAGCACCATGAAGTAAAGTTAGTATAAATGTGGAGGAAGTAAATCCACAGAAGAACATAACCTAGGGTGTAAACCAGCAAGTTTGGGTGATGATGCTATCAATGAAAACTCAGCACCTGGACGGGGTCCCTGCCCAAACAGCAACCTCCCCCAAACATGCTCCAGTCCATCACACGTACGCAAAGCCACCAATGGTGAGGAAAGGCAGGATGCCCCCAGGCATCGAGAGCCCTCCTGGGCTAAGGAGTAGAAAAGGAGGGAAGAGAACAGGCTGTTTAATCACCCTGCAGATAAGATAATTGTGTCTCAAATTCAGAAGTGTAAGGTAAAAATTCACTACATGCATGAAACTAAAACTGTTTTATTTCAGGAAAGCTGGCAGAGTGTTTCAACAGCTTCCTGTGGCTTAGCTGCTATGACACAGTAGGAATAACCTTTCTTCTGTCTGGGTCTTAGGAAGTATTATGTTTCATCCTTGCTGAGTGACCTGCATTTCACAGGTCAGATGTAAAAATTATCCAAGACTCAATTCTCTTGCCCCTCAGCATGTTGGGGGTTCATTAGAAAGAGTGGCTGGCGCAGGGTGTACCTGGCACTCAGTGCTCATTCACCCTTCCTTGATCATAGTGCTGTCCACGTCCCCGTGTGTCTGATCACTGGCCAAGATGAAAGCCAGATCCAATACCTTCAGAAAGGGGATCTCTTCCCTTCCCTTCGTGTCAGCCTAAGTGGTTCTCCCTTGACCCCGCAAGTGCAGGGCAGTGCAGGGAGCGAGTCAGCCAGGCCTCCTGCTGCATCCATGACACGGGGTGCAGGCAGTATTGTGGGGCAGAAAACGGTTCAGTTCCTAATAGCGACTCTTGCTCCTCCTTGTGTCTGTTAGTCGGTGCCAGCAAGGGCAGTGATTGTTAGGGATGGCAGTGCCTAGAAAAGCTCAGGGCCTTTTATTAACATGTGGCTGTGAAAAATCAGCATTAACCTGAGCCTTAAATTTTTCTGGCTTTGTGTGGTGTTGCCATTAGGGCCTCATGTAAAGCAAAATCATTGAACTGCCGTTCTGGGCTGATTGCAAGAGTTTGAGTCGCATATCCAGCACTGTGGCTCCAATCACAATGACAAGTGATGGTGCTTCACAGAGTGTTTCTTACGGGTGTTGTGCTCAGA